>NC_041047.1:22725748-23043248 GCF_900634775.1 Gouania willdenowi | reverse complement strand
ATTCCCAACACCTGCACGCATTCAGTGGGAGTGGATGTCCAAACATGACTGTCCAAAGGCCTTCCTGTAAGTGAGCTTCTCCTCTGCTCCAAACAGAACGTGCATTACTAACCATGCCGCTCAGTGTCAACAGGCTGTTGATCTAGAAAAGAAAAGGCTGTTTTGGGCTGTTGACAGAAACAAAGCAGGAGACAATAAGAGTGCACTTTGAGCTGATGCAGATCAGCGGATGTGATTGTCTATTTTTAGATAAAAATGGTTGTCCGGGTATTGTGCGTGCTAGATCAAAAATAAAAAAAATTACACAATCGTTGCAAACACTGGATCAGCTTTTGAGGATTTGTGCAGGCAAGCAAGACTCATTAGTGGTTACTCAACAATATACTGTAGTGATGGGTTCAACAGTGACACGTGAGATTGAAAGGGCTAGAACGTGTGTGTGTGTGTGTGTGTGTGTGTGTGTTTGCGTGTGTGGCGGCAACGGGGTCCTTATCTTCTGCCGACACATCCGAGGGTTTCCTCAGACCTTTGTTACGTTTCCTGTTGTTTTTGTCATACTCTCTTTTTAAAAAGATTCTTTTCCTGCATTCTGCTTTAAGCCTTTCTTTACAATTATCAGTTTGTCAGTGTGTGTTACTTATGTTATCAAAACTACAGTTGATTTGGTCTAATATATTTTTATATATAATAAGTAGTAACATTGCTTTTTTTAATGTAAGAAATACAACTTTGCAGCAAAATATAAGAATTCAACAAAATTAGGTATAGAAAAAATGAATGTATTGAATAAAAGGAAAACATTATTTGAATAAAAGAAAAATTGGTAAGACTTGAAGTTATATACATAAGGCTGACATTATGCCATTATCTGTCGTTAACATTAATTTGGTGTCATGAAGGCTGTCATTAAGTGTTTGCTAAATTATGACACCTTTGGAGCTATGTTGGCATTTTTTGGGTTAGGTGGAGGGATCTAGTGGGGTTGGGTACGGATAGAAATTTTCCGGGCACGGGCCACAGGAACCCCTTCTCCCTATTAGAGTAAATTAAAATAATAAAATAAATGAAAGAACAGAATCAAAATAACCCTCAATAAAACAGGTCCAGGACTCAATAAAAGAAGTGGAGGTCTGCAGCTTCCTGTGGCATTAAAAACTAGATTATCGCCCCACACAATTAAAACATTTTTTAAGGACACATTTTGATATAACAGGTGAAGTGCTATACAGGAAAGTGCAAAAGGGGGGGAGGGGGGTTGAGGTTAGGGAAGGGTAGGGTTCAGGGTTTCGGGGGATATCTGGGGTTAGAGTTAGGCGTGGGGATGGTAGGGTTAGGGTTAGGGTAAGGATAAATGGGTAAGGTTGTACAGACCCTTGTGTTAGGGTTAGGGGTTGGGGTAAAGAATGACTCTTAATGACAGCCTTTATGACACCTTATTCATGCTAATGACAGGTGTCATGTCATAATAATAACTGCGTAATGTCAGCCTTATGTATAAAATTTCAAGTGAAGTGTTACAAAAAAAATCCTAATAAAAGACACTATAATACATATAGGAGCCGTGATAGCTAGTACCCCTAGCCTTGTACCCTGAAGTTTGAACTACTTTTAATCAAACCCTACCTTAGTTCCATCAGGTATTCTTCTCTGACCATTGCTTAATCAGGATGTGAAAAATGATAACGAATGACTGTAACTTTGATATTTTCACCCATAAGGTCAGGGATAAGTACGAGTGAGTTAAGGCTGGAGGAGTGCACAGGCTGGAGAGACATCAGTAACAGCACTGGTCCCAACAATGTGGAGCGAGTTACTGTAGAGACAGATCACAGCCACAAGGTAATGTCCTCCTCATCAAGATACTGTATATGTGAAATACTCCCAACACACTATTAACAGATCACACTCTTTCTCAGAAAATAATGAGCTCATTAAAGATCCAGAAGTCTGAAGACCACGCACTGTACAGATGTGTGGCTTCCAACAAAGTTGGAGAAGATTCCCGCGTCATCTTTTTTCACGTGACACGTAAGCCACACCTTCTTATCTGTCATTGTATATTTCATCTCCCATAATCTTCACTGGGCTGGCTGTGTCTGTGCCCCATCAGGAGGCCTGGAGCTCACTATGTCTCCTTCCAATATGCCCATTGAAGAGGACCATGTTGTTCTACGGTGCAAGGCGGACAGCCTGATCTACGGCAACCTCGTCTGGTTTCGTGTGAACAATGACTCTGAGTCAGAGCACGTAGCATCAGTGCGGCCATGTCGCTCCGTGGCCCTGAATGAGAAGCCCCTGACGCAGGCAGTGCAGTCCTCCGTGAGCGGCACCAACATCACCCTGGAGCTGTCGCTGCCCAACGCATCCCGCCTGGATGAGGGTCTGTATGCCTGTCAGGTGGTGAACATCAAAACCAAAGAAAGAACCTGTCTTTGGCGCCGTCTTTCTCTAAGAGGTGAGAAAAACAAATCTGCTCTCAATCTATTTGCCTCATTCAAGGCATTGCCTCATTAATGGATCCAACAGGTTTTGGTAACATTTTACTTGAAGTTTTATACATAAGGCTGGCAATAGGGTGTCATTATTATGACAGGACACCTGTCATTAACATGAATAAAGTATCATGAAGGCTGTTATTAAGTGTCGTTCGTTACCCTAACCCTTTGTTCCACTAACCCCTAACCCTAAGTGTCGATATTTAGCGAACGACACCTTAATGACAGCCTTCATGATGCCTTATTCATGCTAATGACAGTATAATGTTAGCCTTATGTATAAAACTTCAAGTAAAGTGTTATTAAACTTTCTTTAGATTTTACCAATTTTGAACAATGTAAAATGTTCAAGGTTCAAGGTCCATCTTCTGCTTAATGTGAGCCATGACCAGGCATTCGACGTGTGTACATCCAGCATTTTGTGTCTTCTGGTTGTAATGTCTAAGTTTTTATTAAATCATGGCAAACAGCCACTTATCTCAGTTGCTTTTTTGGTAATATCTTTGTCAAAACATATTCTGTTTTAAATCCTAATTTCCAGATCTCGAGGCTGCAAAAATCCTCAATAACTTCACTGATCAGAAGGTCAATGTGAGTGCTACCATCACCCTTCACTGTGAGGCTGCAGGGACGCCAAACCCAACAGTAATGTGGACCAAAAACAACCAAACTGTAGTGGACGGCTCAGGTGGGACACGCACAGCTGGAATATGACTCTGAGGGTGAGATTGAAGCAAGGACCAATAAACTCTTTTTCACTGTTTTAAGGTGTGATTCTAAGCCAGAACAACCAAACTCTGACGATACAGAGAGTGAAGAAGGAGGACAGCGGTCTGTATATCTGCACTGCCTGCAACCGCAGAGGCTGTGACACCGCACAGGCCTACCTGACTACTGAAGGTTCGCTTCTGCATGAAATCATTAGCGTGTCTTAACATGCGCTCTGTCTGAGTAGATTTACTGATTAAAATAAGCTTTTAGATGTGGATCTAAAAAGGTCCTTCACTGCATTCAAATAAACTGTTTGATAACAGTTTGTTGAGAATTTCTACAAAGTAAGTGATCAATGTAGTAGATTAAGTTTATAAGCATCTTTAAAGACTAAGGGTTACTTTGCAAAATGGCTGAAGCAATGACATTTAAGCTATTGTGGATGATGTTAAACAATCATTAAACACGGGACATGATGTTGAACTGTCCTTTGTGCCAAAAGATGCTAGTCAAATGAGGTTGACCATTTGAGAGTGGCGTGTGAGCAGTGTCTCAGATATGGGAAGAATGTAATTTGGAACGCATCGTCAGTGAGACCGAAAGTCTTCTGAATACTAGACACCGTCATCAAAGGTGGCCAGCTACAGGGTAATCAAGCATGAGCTTGCGTCTCATAACTGTTTCCCACTCGCTCCTATCTGCAGCTTTGGGCCACTTCACTCTTGGCCTGTGTCCTATGATCTATTCTTACTGAGTTGGAAGGAATTTTAAAGCCAGTTCCCCCAGTTTTACTTCTTATTTCTGAGGTTGTGTATAAACTTCACCCGATCATTCTAATTATGTAAGAATGCTTAGATGCATTGCAGATCATCTCTCTACTTTAACAGGCAGCTCAGAAATGGATTGCAAGTACTCACATTACTGTAATTGAATTGCTTTTATGGATACTTCTAAATCAGTCATTTCACTTGTACATAAGTACATTTTAAAAGAAGTAGAGTCATTTCTACACCCAACCGTTACTGAGTAAATAATTATTTTTTGTTTTAAAATGAAATGACCAGACAACAATTTGGCATGGCACTGTTTTTGACTTCATAAATGTAGCTATACTTAGAGCCTGATATTTTTTTTTAAATTTTGTATTGAATTAATTGGTGTTATTTTATTTTAGAAAATAATTAATTTTGACAAACCAAAAACAAAAATAAATGAAGTTCCAATTGTGCAAGTTTCATCTCTTTTTAGGTTTATACATTAGATATTTATCGTGGCAAGATTTATTGCCAAAAATAAACCTGGGGGGTTAAAGTAACTTGGAACTTTTACTGTGATTACTATTTAATTGAGCTACTTTTTACTTGTACTTGTATTTGAGAACAATTTCAATCAAGTAACGGTACTTTTTACACCTCGGCTAATCGGGATTTATTGGTTCACATGTTAAATCTTTACTATCAACCACCTATGCCTCTGTATAACAGGAAGTTGGCCCAGTTCACGCACATCCTTTAAGCTGTTTCTAAATCTAAAACAATGAGGAGAACACAGTACAAAAGGGAGAGGCCTCTCCACTCTCCAGCCCATCCTCTTTTGCTCTCAGTGCAGGGGCCGCAAAAAACAAACACATGCTAGACCAGAAACAAGGTTTACGTGACTACTTTTATCGCCAGCATAGCGCAGATTCAGCTATAAAGCAACGCTTCACTTCCTCTCCAACTCTACAGGCTACAGCAGCCAACAGAGAAAACTGCTGATCATGAGAACCAGCACCGAGAAACAGAGGGCACACAGACCCAATTCTATTCATTGAGATCTACGTTTCACCCTTAAGTGAGGGATCATCTATTGACCTTATTGTATGAAGCACCATTTTTATTAATTATTCTTTTTAAAAAATAAAGAGGAATATTAACAAGATATCAGTAAAGGCACATTTGTCATTGCTCCATTAAGAGTGAGTGAACTCACCATTAATAAAGAAACACATCCTCCTTGTCTGCCTTGAAGGCCTAAAGAAACTATCAAAGCAAACCGCATTTGGTTGATTCTCATTAGCTGTCACAGTCGATGAAATATGGAATTATATCCACATTTTGTGAGAAATAGAAGTTTTCGAACAGTCAAACCTAAAATGTGTCTCGACTCTTGCCTAGATTCTTTTAATGGTCTCCTAAATATGTCATACTCATGCTCAACACTTTTGTACTTAACGATGGTCCTTGGTGATCTTTGTTGCATTTGGGTTTTGGATGCAATTGCAGAGAAGTCTTCCAAACGTGACAGAAACACAAAAAACATTTGATGACATTGCTTATTTGTCTTTGGCTGCTTTTCAGACCAAACTCTACTGAAAAGACCCAATTCCTAATGACTGTTCTGTTTAGTCTATAGCAGTGATTCCCAAACTGGGGTACGTGTACCCCTAGGGGTACTTGCTCATCTCTCAGGAGGTACACATTTTTTAACACAATAGATTTTTTTTTTTTTTTTTACATGCACACAGACTTTTTTTTCTCATCAATCAATAACATTTTGTGGCACAACTCTTTAAAATACACCAAAAAGTGAAGTTCAAATTCTAAAATGAGAAAGAAAATCAGAGTAAAAAGGCCTAAATACAAGGTTAATGTTGGACGAGACACAGGAAATAGTTTAGACGAGCCTGCAGACACAAATCAATAATGTATAACATGAGCTAAGGGGTACATGTGATAAGAAGTAAAGGCTAAGGGGTATACGGGGCAATACAGTTTGGGAAACACTGGTCTATAGCAGGGGTCACCAACCTTTCTGAAACTGTGAGCTACTTCATAGGTACTGAATAGGCCGAAAGGCTACTAGTTAGAAAAGCACTTCTTAAATACTAAATGTTCATGCTTTCACATTAGAGGGTAAGATGAGGCTAGCAGTAACTTAAAAAAGGTAGGAAATGTTTTACAGTTTTAACATGCAACACTTTCGTTCTCCTAATTTATGCAACCGTTTAATTTTCTTTACATCTCATAGAAAATGATCATCTTTGTATTTTACCTGCTACTAACAACTTTCACCTAATCCAAAAACATGTAACATTTGTAAAATGTAGCAATTATGTCATATTTTTTTTGAAAATCCACATACACCAGATCTGCAACACTTACAAACATTTGCCACAATGTTTTAGTGAAAATAAACATTTAAAGATGGTAATTTAATACTAAAACTTGATCAGGTGCAGCAGTATTTAACTTTATTAATTACAAACTACATCTGTCATATGTATTTATATTTGCGAGTTTGAATCCTGCAAAGTAAATCAGATATTAGATGGAGCACATTGGTGATTAGAGCTCCTGACATGGTCCAAGTGGGCTACCTGGTGACCCGCGGGCACCGTGTTGGTGACCCCTGGTCTACAGCATCGCTAGAGCCAGTTGTCCTTGGCAGTAGCTGTCCCCGTACTGACCCCTGACCATTTGTTATGAGCTTAGAAAGTTTGCTTACAGTCCAGATTTCTGCAGTCTCCTTCCTCTCATCCAAACAGACACATGTCCAGGACAAAGACAATGACTATACCTGCCTGGGCTTTATGTAACTCTGCCAAGACACAACACAGGAGCTGAATTTATAATTCCTCTCTGGTTCATCTAACAATGACCCCTGAGTTGAATTTTCATTGTTTAATCCATGATGTGATGGTAGATGTTTTGAGTTTTAATTCTGCTTCTGATTATTGATGTCCATGTATCCAAAGGTGCTGAGGAGAAGACTAACGTGGAGCTGATTGTTCCAATTGGCTCTGTGGTCATCGCCATGTTTTTCTGGTTACTGATCGTCTTCGTCATCCGCGGAAGAAAGCGGGTAAGAGCGTCATCGTTCTCTGTCTGCTACATAGTCAAATGGAGGGGAGCCGATACACACACACACACACACACACACACACACACACACACAAACACACACACACACACACACTCTGAAGAGCTTTGTGATAAATTGGACATGACTAGTTTGGCTCTCAACCACGGCTCTCTTTTGTACCCAAGAACAACAAGGGCACTCTATGCTCTATTAAGTCACGTAGGCACACTAAAACTGAGTGGCCCCCTATTCTGGAGGAGCCCACGTGTCACTGGAAGCTGCTGTGCACATTTACAGTTGCTCTGCTTTGTCGATTTCTCTCGCAGCCAAAGGAAGGGGATCTGAAGACAGGCTACCTGTCCATGATCCTGGACTCTGAGGACATGCCCATGGACGAGCAGTGTGAAAGGCTCACCTACGATGCAAACAAGTGGGAGTTTCCACGAGACAGGCTGAAGCTTGGTGAGAAAGTTTAAAGAGCAGGAGATGAAGATAGTGTAGCACTATGAGGATCTGAACAGATGTTACACCATAGATATTATCAATAAATTAAAAAAACAAACAAACAATGTGAATAAAAACTTAGTAAGAATCACACATCTGACTTTAAGTACGGTAAATATCTTTATGTGGCATGTCATTCATTTTGCTGTCAAATTTACTTTGGACTAATCTTATAAAGTACAGTTTAGTGTTAAAGTGGTTAAAAATTTGGATTGACAGCAAAGAGTGGCAGTTTTCTGTGTGATTGCAGGGTCCAGGGTTGCGGTCAATTTCATTTTTCAGTTACAAGTACGTTTTCAATTACCCATGTTGAAGTATGATTCGATTACGATTACAGTGACCAGCATTTTCTCCAATTAAAATTAAATTATCATTATTATTTATCCTCAGAAAGTAAATTCCAATTACGATTTCAATTACTAAAGTTCAATTACAATCAATCACAATTACTGAGCATTGAAATAAATAACCTATTAAAAGTTAACCTTTCTCTAGCTTTCTGTTATAATCTCTTATGATTACAGCTGTAAAATACACTAAAAACAAATATATGATGCCTTTCCTATCTAGCGGTTACCTTATTAAGCTTCCTAATCAATGAAATTATAGGTTTGAATATTTTTGGTGTAGGTGTTTTTGTGTCAGTATACCCCTAGATTTATTTATTTATTTTCTTTAATGGGAACAAGGAAATGCTTGATTTGAAACATGTTTTAAGAAATTGTTGTCCATAGAACTGTAACATGGTTCCCCAGTTTTGCATTCAAATATAATGGGCAGTTTTTAATAGAAGTTCAATGGCAATTACAATTGCAAAGTGTTTAGTTTAGTTCAGTTTATTTGAGCAATTCACGTTAATAATTTTTGATTTTTTTTCACAAGATACATCATGAGAATAGACAGGAATGAAAGCTCAAAAGGAGTAAGCTGAAGCCAGAAAGCCTATAGGTGCCTACCCCAGTCAATTATCTAAACTCAATTACAATTAATTACGATTACAATTATAATGACAACATAATTGTAATTAATTATCAATTACGTTATTACAATTATAATTGATCACAACCGTGGCAGGTTCTCTCTCAGCTAACGTTGGTTTTCTAACGGTACTCTAGTTTTCTAACACTGTCCAAACACATGTATAGTGGGTTCACTGGATTTTTTTTTTCAGACTTTACTGTAGATATAAGTGTATGTGATAATGTGTGAGATAGACACCAGTCAATCCCTATACGGGATAATTGGGTAAAGAAAATAAATAGATAACAAAAAAGAGGTTGAACGTTAGCTCCGTGCTAGATTTAGCAAAAACATTTATTGTTGTTGTGTTAGTTGTGGATTTATGTCATCACCAAGTGTTACAGCTTCTGGCTTGGCTTTTAGAAACAAATGATCACTTTGATGTCTTCAGAAAGGTGTGGTTTAATGTTTATTCTGTGTCCTGCTAACATATGGATAACTTAAAATTCAATTATAATATTTAATCTTAATAAATTCACACCTGGATTTCTGGACCTTAAATGAATTATGATATATTATTATGTTATTCTGCCACTGTCACTAGGTGATCCGCTGGGACGAGGTGCCTTCGGTCAGGTGGTAGAGGCGGCTGCCTTCGCCATTGAAAAAGCAACTACGTGCACGACTGTTGCAATTAAAATGCTTAAAGGTGAATTTTCATATCTTCCCATAATGCACGCATGCACACATTTTATTATAATCATGACTGTGCAATCGTTCCATGTTTCAGAGGGGGCCACATCGAGTGAGTATCGAGCTTTGATGTCCGAGCTGAAAATCCTCATCCACATCGGACATCACCTCAACGTGGTCAACCTGCTGGGAGCCTGTACTAAACCTGGAGGTGAGTCAGCACAAAGACACGCATGTACTCTCTGCTGTCCTAAAAAACAACAACAAACAGAACAAGATTCAGTTACAAATGCTCAAACTATGACGTTTTCTGTGCCGTTTTACTCGTCTCGAGCACCACTGGCCTCCTCATGCTGTCTTTGAACCCATCTGAATCTTTAGAAGCAAACTGAAGACAGAAGGGGTTTAACATTTTTATTAAAATGTTTTGTACTTAATGTATTTAGTTGTAATTATTCATTATATTATATTTTTCAAAGCGTGTTTTTCTTTGTACTTGAATACAGATGGACATTTGACAAAATTCTACCCAAAGATAGATGGTACGCCATGAAAGATTCCATTACATTTTGGAGGGGATCCAGATCAATATGCTGATTCTGGGACAGTTTAAAATAAATACAAAAAACCCCCGAAATCCTTATTTCTCAGATCGCATCCAGGTTTTTCTAAAAAAAAAATGGAAGTTCTCTTTTGGACATACAGTACTGTATTGTTGCTAATGAGGATAGAAATGTCTTACAAGCCTTTAAAGTATTAATAACCGTGGTACCATGATTAGGATCACTAATCCTGATATACAGTATATAATATCCAGCAAACAGGATATTAGGTGCTTGGCTGAGGTTTGCATTCTGAATGCTTTTGTTTGATTTATTTTCTTTCCTTCTTTAGAAATGTTGGCCTTTCCAGCAAGTCCTTATTTTTAATGCTCTAGATTGGTTTGTTTGTGACTGGAAGATTCAACCACGAGGCGCTGCTTTGGTTATTGATTTCTTCTTTATCTTCTCCAGGGCCACTGATGGTGATTGTTGAGTACTGTAAGCATGGGAACCTTTCCAGCTACCTAAAGAGCAAGCGTGGAGAGTACAGCCCTTACAAGGTGACTGATGTACCACCCTGACTCAACCAGCCATACCTAACACCACAGGTGGAGTTTGAGATTTTTGGGGGGGGGGGGCGCAAAAGAAAAAAAAAGATATAGACCGTCTTGAGATTTGTGCCAAGCACAATGTTTGTAACATATACAATAATGCAAACATGATTAGTAATATAATTGATAATGTTGACTACAAAAATGTAGCGTCGACGCATCGTTTAATGTTGTAAATGAATGATAAAATCAGGCCGGCGGCCACTTTGTTTCATTTTTGCTGCAGTACCATACATGAGCTTCTGGGTGCAGTGTTGCTTCACCATTTACTTTGTGAAGAAGAACCAACCTAAAGTCTCAAAAGTTTGGCACTATTTCACTGAAAACTTATACGACAACAAATACATTACACAATCTACAACAAATGAATTCATATATATTTTGTACAGTCACTGTGTTTTATGGCACTTAGAAATATTTGTATATTATGTACATGACTTTTGACCACTGTGGGCAATACTCCCACCGCGCCCCCCCCTGCAAACTCTGCGTATGACTAACAGTCAGTCACAGCAATGAATGTAATCGATAACTAGCATTTCTCCTAAAAAACTCCTATTTTGCCCTTGTTTATTATTATTTTCATTACCAGCGAAAGCGCGTGGATAGCCAAAGGTGGGTGTTGGTGGAGGAGGATGTGACTGACGGAGATTTGGGTACTGGAAAGATCGCCCAGTTGGACATCTGCACGGGCACGGCTGTTTGCTCTGCAGGACTCGCTACAGGCGGCACAGAGGAAGGTATTGAAGGAATTAGGATGACAAGCCTTCAAGTAAAAAAAAAAAAAAAAGCATTTATTGATTGATTTAATTGTATTTCGAAACAACAGCAGTGAAAAACACCACAATGAAAAAATATGATAATAATAATTAAAAATAATAATAAATTAAACAAAGCAAAGAGGGAACAAATGGTTACATAATCTTGCTTGTGAAGCCTGTATATGTTCTAAAAGGACTAGAAGAAGTATAAACTTACATGATCATAACCATTGTAATATCTAGTACTACATATCTTAAAAAACTGGAAAAAGTGTGGTGTTCTAAAACTTTTGACCGGTAGTGTATATACACACATAATTCATTGATGTATGTCTATATAGTTATACAATTCCCTTTAACACTTGCTGTATGTTTTGAGAAGATAAACTTCATGCATTTATGTTTAAAATGCTTTAAATTCAGACATTTTTTTTTAAAATTTCAACACACAAACTGTTCCACAACCTGGTACCACACACACAAACACTTTTTTTGTGTGTCTTTTTTGTGTTTAATGTTGAATCATGTCAAATGATTACAGAGAGTTCTGATGATGACCATCTGACCATGGAAGACCTGATTAGCTACAGCTTCCAGGTGGCTAAGGGAATGGAGTTCCTGTCTTCTCGCAAAGTAAAGTCAAGATTGTTTCATTTCTGTGTTCTCGCAAACTGTGACGTTGTGAGAAATGTTAAAGCTCGGTGTTTTTCCGTGCACGGCACTCTGCAGTGTATTCACAGAGATCTAGCAGCCAGAAACATCCTGCTCTCCGAGAACAACGTGGTAAAGATTTGTGACTTTGGACTTGCCAGAGACGTTTACAAGGACCCAGACTACGTTCGCAAGGGAGACGTGAGTCGCCTCAACTCATGCATAAAGCCTGATGACTGGTGAAAGGCTGCTAAGATATCAGGTTGATATTTGTGTTGTTGATGCAGGCCCGTCTGCCTTTAAAGTGGATGGCACCAGAGACCATATTTGATCGGGTCTACACCACACAGAGTGATGTTTGGTCTTTCGGGGTTCTTCTCTGGGAGATATTTTCTTTGGGTAAACTTCATAGAAATCTAATCCCTCACAGTGTATATTGAACCCCTGCATTAATCCCAACACGTATGCGGTTTTATGGCCTCCAGGGGCTTCTCCTTACCCTGGTGTTTGCATTGATGAGACATTCTGCAGGAGGTTAAAAGAAGGCACCAGGATGAGACCTCCAGAATACGCCACCACAGAGATGTGAGCATCTCACACACACACACACACACACGCACATGTCGTTGATCATAGAAATCTAATGCCTGACCGACTGTCCACATGACTTGGGTTCACAGATACCAGACCATGTTGGACTGCTGGCTGGACCGTCCCACAGACAGGCCGACTTTTGCAGAACTGGTTGAACATCTTGGAGACTTGCTGCAGGCCAGTGCCCAACAGGTGAGCTGGACTGGAAAGTGGTTCTCAATTTTTCCAGGATAAAATAGACGCTCATCGAAAATATCAAATAATTAAATATACCTGTTTAGAACATTTACCTATATTTACAATATTAATACCAATATGATTTATTGAATGTATAAAGTAGTGCCTGACTTGTAAATATTGAGGTTTAGAAACATACGTACAATACACATTTAAGCTTTTTTTGCACGTCTGTGTGTGGTTTCAAACTCTGAAAAGGCCTGGGGAATGAACACAAGCTTTGCCAAAGTTTTCATATATTTAAATCAATGTACAAACAATCTATTCTCAAAGTATAGAGCTGAGGAAGAGCAATAAGATCTACAGCTACAAAGATTTTGTGGAAGTATGCATGTCTATCAGCCTTGTGTATGTATATAATATTAGTTGATGTATGTAATGATGAAAATGTCAGGAACATAAGTTTTTGAAAACTGAATGAAAAAAGGAGGTGGGAGATAGCAAGTGCTACTTCATTGTACTCCATTTTGAGCAGTATATTTATTTATGTTTATCTACAGTATTTATGATAATACATTTCATGTCTATTAGCCATGTAGGCTACAATAGGAAAAATGTATGTGTGCACACTGTACTACAAAAGCTTTTCTGTTTGTATTAAATTGCTCTAAATAAATAAAGCTTCCTTGTTAGATCCAGGAAAATATTAATCAACTTAATTTAGGCAATAATGTGCAAAAATGGTTAAGCATGAAACTAAACATTATTATTTACACTTTTTTTCTAGTAACAACATATATTAAAAATTGATG
Source organism: Gouania willdenowi (assembly GCF_900634775.1). Classification (NCBI taxonomy): domain Eukaryota; kingdom Metazoa; phylum Chordata; class Actinopteri; order Blenniiformes; family Gobiesocidae; genus Gouania; species Gouania willdenowi. The sequence continues at coordinate 23,029,894 of NC_041047.1, read as the reverse complement.
TAAGGAGAGATTATTAATATTATCAATTACAAACATAATTTGTTTATAATTAGGCTTTATCTGTATTTATAGATCTTCTGTATTGGAAAAGAGTAAAGTATATATTATGTTACAATCTTTGTTGTACAGGATGGAAAGGACTACATCCCTCTGACAGCAGGTGAAGCAGAGGGAAGCCCTGTGACCCCTGATCCCAGGATTCACTGTGTCAGGCCTCAAAGTGAAGAAAATCTGGAAGCTCAGCTTCATTATGATAAACCATCTTCTCTGGGGTCAGTGTAATTGTCCTTGTTGTGATGGTTGGTAAATATTAAAAGTGCTCCAGCATGATGAGTGGCTGTGTTTTGTCTGTGCAGCCTGTCCTATCAGGATGAGAGGTACAGCCGACCCCTTAGTATCAAGACGTTTGAAGACATCCCAGTGGCACGCAGCAGTGTCATGGTGAGTCTCTGCACACTGGGGTCTCCACGTCACCTTTCATAGGTGAAGGAACACACTGCAGATCCTAGAGATTTAAAACCATCGCACAATAACTTTTATCATATGCTCCGAGCTTTGTTGTTCCTCACACTTTACTTGAAGTTTTACACATAAGGCTGACGAAACGCTGTCATTATTATGACATGACACTTGTCATTAGCATGAATAAGGTGTCATGAAGGCTGTCATTAAGTGTCGTTTGTTACCCTAGTCCTAACCCCCTCATTAGCCTAACCCCTATCCCCACTAGATAATAATAATACATCAATTTTATATAGCGCTTTTTTGGACACTCAAAGTCGTTTCACAGAATTAAGGCATTATTCTTTCACTCCACACTTAGTGGTGGTAAACTACTATTATAGCCACAGCTGCCCTGGGGCAGACTGACGGAAGCGAGGCTGCCATAGTGTGCCATGGGCCCCTCCGACCACCACCAACACTCACTCATACACTACATACATACTAGGCAATGTGGGTAAAGTGCCTTGCCCAAGGGCACAGTGACAGATACCACTGGAACGACTGTAACCCACTGTGGCACCTGGAATCTTCAGTGGTCTCCCATCCAACTACTAACCAGGCCCAGACCTGCTTAGCTTCAGAGATCTAACAAGACTGGACAATGAGCCAAAAAATGCCAACATAGCTCCAAAGGTGTCATAATTTAGCAAACGACACTTAATGACAGCCTTCATAACACCTTATTCATTCTACTGTATGTAGTATTGATATATAGTAGTATATATCGTAGTAAAGTTATATATTTGATTTTGGCCTTTACATGGAATTTCTGGAAAAACATTATTAAAGATGCAATATGTCTTGTTTTTACATGGGTTTATGTTTGATTATAAATATATATGTTATGTGCTGATTCAAGAAAGGGGAAAAAATGTTTCACTGTATAATTTCGGAATTAGTTAATCAGCCAAAAAGGACTGGAGTTGAAAGAGAAATGAGCATATTTGATAATTACAACAAATCTGAAACCTAAGATGGAAGTATGTCGCATTATAAAACAAACATTGACTTTCTGCCCATCAGTAACCAGTGCCACTGTTGTTTTGTGAAATTACTTGTTTTGTAGGAGGGTCACACAGAGTGCAGCATGAGATTCTCACCTGAGGAGGTCAAGGGTTTGACTCAGCAGCTCACAACCACACCCAACTTCAGGTGAGCACCCAATCCCCAGCAGTGTGTATCCCAGAAATTCCTCTGTAACACTCACTGTGAACCTGCATTGCTCTCACCTCTCAGCAGAGGTGACAAGTACAACAACGAAGTATTTGTACTTATTACTGTACTTAAGTAGTGTTTTCTGTTATCTGTACTTTACTTGAGTATTTACAACATGCCACTACCCGCTTCTGCTGCTTGTGAAAGGCATTTCAGCAGAGCAGGACTTATTGTTAGACCAAAAAGGGTGCGTCTCCATTCCAGAAACCTGGATAATAGGATTATCTTGAGGCTAATTGAAAAATGTTGGTAGTTTGAGCTTTTTTCTGTTAGGCAGGTCCTTTAGTGTTATAGTTAAAATGTTTAAATTTTTAAAACTGAAGCTGCTCTGGGTTTGATTTAGCATTTGCATAATTTTTTTTTGACACATTTTATCGACAAATTTTATCTATAATGAATGGTAAGTTTTCCAGGTGTTCAAAGGTAACAGATTCAACTTGTTTCCATGTACCAGTGTTCTACAAGTTCTTAAAAATGATAAGATTTGCTGGTTTAAAAACCCTGTCTTATTATTGAAGGGACCTTTGTTTTGATTTTTACTTTTTTACGTTTATGAGGATATACTTTTTTACTTTTGGCAGTGGTTGTTTGTACAGTTGCCGTATCAATATACCGACATTCTATTCATACGCAGTGCCCCTATTTGGCCAGTTTAGGTCACATGATAGGTCAGTCATTGGCCAGTTTAGGTCGTGTGACTAAAACTAAACCTTATCCTAAGCCTAACCCTAACCCTAAAAATTGTTGCGATATTGGGTTATAACCTACGTTAGTACTACGTACTTCGGTAATCGTATCAATAGCTCCGGGGATTGTCCGTACGGCAACCGTACAAATACTTTTACTCAAGTAAGGGATCAACTTCAATACTTTTACTTTTACCAGTAATTTTTTTATTCAAGTATCTATACCAGGGGTGCCGGACTCCAGTCCTCGAGGGCCGGATTTCTGAGACTTTTAGATGTCTCCCTGCTCCAACACACCTGAATCAACTGAATGGCTCGTTATCATGCTTCTGTTGAGCATCCGTAACCCCTGATCTATACTTTTACTTGAGTTCTGATGATCGTACTTTTGCCACCTCTGCCTCTCAGCCAGCTGCTGCGCTGCAAGAGCAAAGAGTCTGTGGAATCCGAGTCATCCAATCAGACAAGCGGATATCAGTCTGGCTACCACTCGGACGAAACCGACACACCCATCTACGCCAACGAGGAGGTGATCTTGAAGCACAACATGCTGAAAAGGCCTCCTGTGCCCAAGATGCTGGACAAGTTCAACACGGAGATTCGCTACAGCACACCGCCTGTCTGACACACACACACACACACACAGTATACCTACCCCAAGTAAGCAGGTGGTTTACTGAGACCTTGACACGAAACTGAGAAAAATGTACAATACGCGTGTGAGCAAAGCTCTCTGTGGATGGTTATTTTAATGTCTGAGAAATCCAAACAGGATCCACCTTCTTCCCCTGCTTCAGAAAACAGTTGAGGGGTTTTTTAGATAATCACTATTAATAATAACTAGTGGTTTTACTCTTTTGTTCTTCATGTAATTGTTGCTCTTGTTGGTCGATGCACTGGGAACCACGGGGACACATTGGGATGCACTGGATCATACTGGGACACGCTGGTATTCACTGTGATGCACTGTACAGGATGGACAGTTCTCTCTAAGAGTTTAGAATGGCATTTGTACAGTTTCTCCATCCAATACTTACAGTATACTATGTAAAATGTATCACCAAACTTTAATGTAACTAGTTTTATACAATAAAGGATACTCACAAACAAACACAGCACCGACCCGTTTCTTCCGTACAACATAAGTCGTCATCACAACCACAATTGTGTGTGACAGTAAAAACAGTTTTAAACCATAATGTTGCCACTGCTTTTAGGGTTTTTGTGAAACTGAGAACTTTACTTCTGGCTGATGATGCTGAGTCGGAAGCTTTAAAGTCATCAGTCTTTGCTGCGTGGTGTGACTGGATCTATATAAACAACTTGTTTTGTCTGCAATCAAGGACAACAAACACAAGTAAGAATAGAAAACTACAGGAAACTGCTCAGGGAGGGCCTCTAAAGGAGCAGTTCCTGATTTTCTTTTCATAATGGAGGACTATATTTAGATCACCCTCAACATACTGTGGAGGGAAACCAGGAGGTGAGCCTGATGACAGTATTTAAGACCTGTGAAGATTTTGCTTCCACCAAAATTTAATTTGATTGTTATTATTTTATCTTTTTTAAACATCACATTCGATTACTTATTTACAACCACATCTTTAACTCAATTAGATAATTCATGTTATCCACCATCACTATCATTATCATCGTTATCGTCACTTGCGTAAAAGTTGAAATGTGTAGAGGTTTGTGATGTACTGGCACCTTCTCCATGGTGTACCACCCCAAGCTTAGCACCCTTTGAGTGTTGAAGACCCTGAACTGGAATAAGCAGGTCAGACGATGAATAAATTAATAAATGCTAGAGGTTTAAGAACATTTTCAAAAGTGTGTGAATTCACCACTGCTTTAAAACTACTTAGAAATAAAGATTTGATGAAATAAACAAGTTTTTCACATTAAAGATCCCCCCCCCTCTTCTTTAAGGGTAAAGATACAGTATACTCTATGTATAAATGGACGATAGTGCCCTCTGTTGTGATGTGAGTCAGTTTTACCGAATACCAGAGGTGACAGTAACGGATTACAATTAAGAACTCACGTTGCCACATGTATTCCTGACCCCAAGATGAACAAAAAGTTACAATGACCCACGACAAATACCAAACAGGAAGTCAGCCATCTTGAGTCAAAGGTCAAAAATGGCGAAACGCATTTGCGCAAACTAGTCTGAGGGGCTTCATCCGATTCGCTTCAAACTCGGCCAGAACACTTAGGACTCACTCACTAAAAATTAATAATCATCAAAATAATTTGCATATCTCTAACGGTTTGGTCACGGCGCCGCCGCAAAGTTGTAATGCTAATTTCTGAAGCATGTCTCGATTTAATAAAAAAAGCCATAACTCTGACACAAAGTTCAATCAACCTCAAATTTCACACAAATGAAATTTGCCCGGGCCTATTCATGGCCGCCTTGAAACATTTCCCATCATGCCTTGCATTTTTGACTGGCGCCATTTACGGTCATGTTCACTGTTAGCAACTATGGCATGCCATAATAGAAAAATGCATATAACTCTAATATAAAAAGTTCAAACTGCCTTATATTTGATACATATGATGACTGTCCCTAAACAAGACTCATTGTAATAATTACCCATCATGCCTTGCGTTCTCAGATGGCGCACGCCATGATAGAAAACCGCTAAAACTCTCATATACAAAGTTCAAACAGTCTCATATTTGATAGGCATGGGTTACCGACCCCCGCCACTCCTTCGGACCCTACAACGCCGCTTTAATTAGTTTTACTCTTCTTGTAGTCCAGGCTTTATATGTTTTTATAATCTTGACTGAGTTTGATTTATCAAGTTTTTTTTAGCCGTCATAAGCCTGCCAACCTGATTGGTCTGTTTCTGGGTCTTGGCATCGCCCCAGCTTGCTCCGGTTACCTTCACCCACCCCACCTCACAGAATACATGGGAGCTAAGAAAAACTATGGGTGAAATTTGTTATATTTTGTTTTTCTTTTGTAAATCTGTATTTAGTTGTTTTGTATTTTGGATGCATTTGTATTTTAACTGTGGGTCGCTACATAAGCACTTGCGCTTCTTGGAACTCCCCTTTTTACAAAACAGACTTCAATATAAACAAAGCTAAATGATACAAACTGTCACTTTTTGTAAATAAATAAATATATATTGCAGGAATATTAAATATAAATATTGCACAGTATGAAGTAAAACTATAGCAGAATTATAAATATTGCACAGTATGACGTAAAATTATGAGAGATGCATCAAATGGAAAAAAAAAAATACTTATTCACTTAATTTACAAAAGAATAAATTTACAAGGATGTGGACAAAATGGATCTCCTTTATGGATAAGATGGACGGACAAGAAACAGTCGCCGTCACTGGATATAGAAAACAGTGAGCCTGCCTGTAGTATCAGAAGAGCAACCCAAAAATTTATCAGAATGCCTCCCTAGAAAAGTGTAGAACTCAGTCTATTCTTATTGTTATTATTGTTTTTACTTCTTATTTTGATTTTTTACATACCTGTTTTGGAGAAAAGGAGGAGGATGGAGGTCTTGTTGTATTTAAAATGGATTCATATTTTTATGTCTGTTTTAGGACCAAAATACAGCAACAAATATGGATGTAATGTGTGTGTATGTATAAATGCACAGTGATACTCAGAAAATTAAATAAATAAATAAATAAAAAGAAAGAGTGTTAATGAGATGTATTAATGCATAGATGAATCAAACATCAGAAAATCAGAAAGGTGGCAAAATGCCAGTCGAGAGAGAGAAATTCAGTCATTATTAATGACACAGAATTAATGCAAAATTGACAAAAAGGTAAAAAGAAAAAATAGCACCTTACATGTCAATGCATGGAGATGAATTAGCTTTCCATCGATATGTAAAGTGTGAATTAATAAATAATAATTCAATTATCAGGTTTAAAGTGGGAAGTTAGATCACACGTGTCAAAAAGCAAACACCACCATCTTGCAGTTGTTGCTTCTCTTCATCCAGAATGGAACATGAACATATAGAGTGATGACAACATTGCATTAAACATAAAGTAGATGTCAGAAACACAGTCAGAGACACGCTAAAGAAGTGTATGCCTCTCCACTTATTCTGAAGGAACAGATGTGGTGACAGATGTGGCCTTTTATACAAAAGGAAATGGTTCCCTCTACTGGGGACAACTGAACATTCAACATAGAAAACAGCATGAAATACTTAAAGTTCCTAAAAAATAAAAACTGCCATAACTTCAGTGGTTTCTACAATGTGTTTAGAATACCTGCTCTCAGTTCCTGAATTTCCATGAAATCAGATTTGGAATGTATGCATTTTAATGTTAAATCACTCTGTTTTGAATATTAAAACCTTAGATTAAGCTAATCTTTCTGTGTCAGAAAAATGATTCTAAATGTCACATTACATAAATAATGTCCATGTGTGAGCTGCCTCAGTCTGTGAGAAGAACTGATGAAGAAACATCCTGGTGATGAAGATGAGCTCAGGTTCTAATGGAAAGTTAGTTTATTAAGCACACAAAGCGTTTCACCAAGTTCAGTTTTTGATGATTTTATTTAATACAGTTTAAATCAAAGCAGTCCATGTAGACTAGACTACTGCTGTCTCATTCTCTGCTGTGGTGACAAACAACTGGGACCGTCTGATCTCTGCAATCACATGAGTACAAAGTAACCTTTATTTTTATATTTGGCATTTTGACATTAAACATGTCTATTGTTTTTCTGTGTAAATGAGAGGCTTTGCTTACATTGTTTCATTTAATGGAAGTCTTTCTTCTCCTCCTTCATTGCTAGATGCTGGCGCTCCCATCCTCCATCTTTCTTTTCTTCATTAGTGAATGCAGGTGTTCCTGTCAACACTTAACAGGCATTATTATAAAGTAACATACATTTTTACAATGTGTTTATTGTCTTTCTGTGTAAATGAGAGGCTTTGTTTACATTGTTTTGGTGAATAGAAGTCTTTCTGTCCTCTGATGTCTCCTCCTAAGGTTGTTTGTGGGACACTTCAGTGGGCTGCTGTGGATGCTGGTGCTCCTCCATCTTTCTTCTCCTCCTCCATCAGCCGGTTCTCTCCAGTCCAAAGTTTTACAGGCATTAGTGAAACGTTACGTCTACTTTAACATCGAGCGTGTTCAGAGTCTTTCTGTGTAAATGAGAGGCTTTGCTTACATTGTTTTAGTTAATAGAAGTCTTTCTGTCCTCTGATGTCTCCTCCTGGGTGTGGGACACTTCAGTGGGCTGCTGTGGATGCTGGGGCTCCCGTCCTCCATCGCTCTTCTTCTACACCTCCATCAGTAGATGCTGACGCTCCTGTCTGACACCTTACAGGCAGTATTTTAAAGTAACATCCATTTTTACAATAAACGTGTTCAGTGTCTTTCTGTGTAAATGGGAGGCTTTGCTTACATTGATAGAAGTCTTTTTTCATCTCTGTCCTCTGCTGATGTCTCTCCTCCTGTCCTCCATCTTTTCTTAGTTAATCTCACATGCTGGAAATAAAAAGTTTATCTCTAACTCTTAACAACCTAACTTAACCTAACATACATGCGTGTTTTATGATAGTGACAGGAGAACCACGCCTACTGTGGCCCGTCATAAAGAAACTAAAAATAAAATGCTTAACATCTAAAAAGGTCCTGGTGCCAGGCGCTGCCTGGGACATGAATTGACCTGCAAGACACAAAGCCCAGCTATGACTTATCACCTAAAACTATTTACAAAAAGGGTCAATACACTACAGAGGTCAAATACACAGAAAGTTGATTGTAAACACAAGCCTTGGTGTAAATACAACCATGGATGGAGCTGGAGGCTGAGAAATCTGACTCCTCAGGGTTCCTCGTCCAAGTGCAGATCCACACCTTCACTGTCAGGGTCACTGTAAACAAAGAACTCAGAGAAATCAAAAGCAAACATGTCCAACTCAGCTTCCTCTATTAGGACAGGAAGTTAGGCCCAGTCTGGGTCCAAACCCAGAGGGTCGGCCCAGCCAGGGTCGGCCCACTCTGGGTCCAAACCCAGGGGGTCGACCCACACTGGGTCCGAATCCAGGGGGTCGGCCCAGCCAGGGTCGGCCCACTCTGGGTCTAAACCCAGGGGGTCGGCCCAGCCAGGGTCGGCCCACTCTGGGTCTACACCCAGGGGGTCGACCCACACTGGGTCCGAACCCAGGGGGTCGGCCCAGTCTGGGTCGACCAACACTGGGTCCGAACCCAGGGGGTCGGCCCAGTCTGGGTCGACCAACACTGGGTCCGAACCCAGGGGGTCGGCCCAGTCTGGGTCGACCAACACTGGGTCCGAACCCAGGAGGTCGGCCCAGTCTGGGTCGACCAACACTGGGTCCGAACCCAGGGGGTCGGCCCAGCCCAGTTCCAAAGCCAGAGCCTCGACCCAAGCTGGAACCGAACCCCCAGATGAGGCCCACTCATGGTCTAAATCTGAAATAAAGAAAAAAGAAAAAATTGGTTAATAAATAGTGAAATTTCAATTCAACTGAACTTTATTTATATCGCGCAAATTACAACAAAAGTCATCTCGAAGCGCTATCAAAATATATTTCAAGATCAAGATTTCTGCCTGGCTGGTCTCACGGGTCCGGGGCTGTGCTATGGTTCACGATAGTAAGAAAAATAATGATTGGATGTATAGTATTTCCTCAGACCTACACACAGTAATGCATAGATGGAACAACAATCAAACAGAAGTGTTTGCAGTAATGTGTGATCTAAAACATGCTACATTTTATTAATTGTTGCAATGCTTTTTGAAACTTTGGATTGTACATGAATCTGTGAATAAAAAATTATCATGAAATAAGAGGAAAAAAATAATCCATTTAAACTTAAATAAGGAGGAATATTTTTACATTAAGAAAATAATCAGTGTAGGAAACAAAGTATGTACTAACAAATTAAACATCCCTGGCATGAGTAGAATAAATCAAGAAATATTAAACCACAAACATTGCAAAAAGCATTCATGGTAAATACATTTCACCCAGTCAGCAACATTCTTTCAGTCTGAATGAACGTCATTGGCTGCTAAAAAAACCCCAAACCAAAACAACATCATAACAGCTAATTCAGGTACTCATGGTGAGGTCAAAGTATAATTTTTTTCTAGAAAATGTTAAAAATCGACTGAAAATAATGTAGTAATTAAGTACACATGTCCATCAATGCTACCTCAGTACAGGACTTTAGTAAATGGTAAATAAAACAGTCTCAGCAGCCCAAACGCTCACTACAAGTGTCACATCAGAGTGAAATCATCACAGAAACAAAAGTTAAACACATGAAAAATGAAAACTATCAACATTTCTTGTTTTTCGTTATGTTAAAACCATTTTCTGTAGGTCTTTAATATAAATATAAACACCTCAAACCTGATTCAGACAGACCTAGAATAACGACTATTTTAAATCATAACACACGTTTGATGCTAAAATGATTAAAGTTCGTCTATCAGATGAGAATAATAAAAACATGTCTTACCTTGGGCCATGCGTGGGGCCATGGTCAACTCCTGGTCTAAAGTCTTTATTTGGTCCTGGTCTCAAGTCTTTTTCTGGTCCTGGTCTAAAGTCTTTATCTGGTCCTGGTCTAAAGTCTTTATCTGGTCCAAGTGTAAAGTCTTTATCTGGTCCAAGTGTAAAGTCTTTATCTGGTCCTGGTGTAAAGTCTTTATCTGGTCCTGGTCTCAAGTCTTTATCTGGTCCTGCTCTCAAGTCTTAATCTGGTCCTGGTCTCAAGTCTTTATCTGGTCCAAGTGTAAAGTCTTTATCTGGTCCTGGTGTAAAGTCTTTATCTGGTCTGGTACAGGTCTTGTAATGACTTTCTGTGTGTTTTTGTAAAAGTTTTTCAGCTCACAGCTCTCCTCTCTCTCTCTCTCGCTGTTCACAGTGAACGTTAGACGTTAACAGGTGACTTTAAATGTCGCAGCCTCCTCGTTGCCATGACTCCGACGGCAGTTTACGGCCTCATTTTTTAATTTTTTTTAAAATTATTATTAATAATAATAATTTATTTGTGAGCTTTAATGTGGGTTATTTAAACGTTTTACGACCTATAATAATAAAATATTGACGTGGGGTTACAATACGTCCGGTTTACCCGCTCGTGACCACTTTTTAAATCCTGTCCGGTTCGTTAATATTCGTGGAATCCCCCGGTTTCCCACGGACCCTGAACGTAGCACAGTAATCACATTAGGCTGCTTTAAATTGTCATAACTCCGCCAATATTTGATCTATTGGAGAAATTCTAACAGCGTCTGAAAGCTAAGAAGTTGCTCTTTACAGCCATATGTCATATACGGATATTTTATTGACACGTGTGACGGATATTCATTTGTATTGTAATGTTTTTCGAGTTTTAGAGACAGAATATCATAAAGGGTAAGTCAGTCCTTAGAATTTCTTACTTAAATTTTTCAATTATTTGGTGGTAAACTCGTTAAATTAGAGAATAAACAACTTCTTTTTTTAGGCATCTCAACAAAATGCTATGTGGTGACTTTTGCCTGTATTTAGATGAATTTATAATCAATTATTGAGTACATCTATTAATGAAGAAACAACATAATGAGCTGATCAAAAAGACATGTTGGCTAATTCAGCTAAATGTTTATCAGGCTTGGTCATAATTATTTTTTTTACTATTCAATTTGGAAAAAAAAAAAAATAATAATGATAATCCAGATATCACTGCAGACTAAACGACACTTTGAAATTGATCTTGTCTAGTCAAAAAACTTAGGGTTTATTATTATTATTATTATTATTATTATTATTATTATTATTATTGTTATTATTATAATACTGCCTTTTGATGGAAGTTTCCAAACTGATGAAAAACACAAAATCTTCACAGTCAGATTTAATGTAATAAAGTACAGTGCCTTGCGAAAGTATTCGGCCCCCTTGAACTTTTTGACCTTTTGCCACATTTCAGGCTTCAAACTTAAAGATATAAAACAGTAATTTTTTGTGAAGAATCAACAACAAGTGGGACACAATCATGAAGTGAAACGAAATTTATTTTTAACAAATAAAAAACTGAAAAATTGGGCGTGCAAAATTATTCCGCCCCTTTACTTTCAGTGCAGCAAACTCTCTCCAAAAGTTCAGTGAGGATCTCTGAATGATCCAATGTTGACCTAAATGACTAATGATGATAAATAGAATCAACCTGTGTGTAATCAAGTCTCCGTATAAATGCACCTGCTCTGTGATAGTCTCAGAGGTCAGTTTAAAGCGCAGAGAGCATCATGAAGACCAAGGAACACACCAGGCAGGTCCGAGATACTGTTCTGGAGAAGTTTAAAGCCGGATTTGGATACAAAAAGATTTCCCAAGCTTTAAACATCCCAAGGAGCACTGTGCAAGCAATAATATTGAAATGGAAGGAGTATCAGACCACTGCAAATCTACAAAGACCCGGCCGTCCCTCTAAACTTTCAGCTCATACAAGGAGAAAACTGATCAGAGATGCTGCCAAGAGGCCCATGATCACTCTGGATGAACTGCAGAAATGTACAGCTGAGGTGGGAGACTCTGTCCACAGGACAACAATCAGTTGTATACTGCACAACTCTGGCCTTTATGGAAGAGTGGCAAGAAGAAAGCCATTTCATAAAAAGTGTTGTTTAAAGTTTGCCACAAGCCACCTGGGAGACACACCAAACATGTGGAAGAAGGTGCTCTGGTCGGACAAAACCAAAATCGAACGTTTTGGCAATAATGCAAAACGTTATGTTTGGCGTAAACGCAACACAGCTCATCACCCTGAACACACCATCCCCACTGTCAAACATGGTGGTGGCAGCATCATGGTTTGGGCCTGCTTTTCTTCAGCAGGGACAGGGAAGATGGTTAAAATTGATGGGAAGATGGATGGAGCCAAATACAGGACCATTCTGGAAGAAAACCTGATGGAGTCTGCAAAAGACCTGAGACTGGGACGGAGATTTGTCTTCCAACAAGACAATGATCCAAAACATAAAGCAAAATCTACAATGGAGTGGTTCACAAATAAACATATCCAGGTGTTAGAATGGACAAGTCAAAGTCCAGACCTGAATCCAATCGAGAATCTGTGGAAACAACTGAAAACTGCTGTTCACAAACGCTGTCCATCCAACATCACTGAGCTCGAGCTGTTTTGCAAGGAGGAATGGGCAAATATTCCAGTCTCTCAATGTGCAAAACTGATAGAGACATACCCCAAGCGACTTACAGCAGTTATCGCAGCAAAAGGTGGTGCTACAAAGTATTAACTTAAGGGGGCTGAATAATTTTGCATGCCCAATTTTTCAGTTTTTTATTTGTTAAAAATGTTTGAAATATCCAATAAATTTCGTTTCACTTCATGATTGTGTCCCACTTGTTGTTGATTCTTCACAAAAAATTACAGTTTTATATCTTTATGTTTGAAGCCTGAAATGTGGCAAAAGGTCGAAAAGTTCAAGGGGGCCCAATACTTTTGCAAGGCACTGTATATACCTGTATCATACACAGATGGCATTTATACAAAATCTAAAGAGTTATATTTCAAAGAAGGGGATAAAAACCCACTAATTTCCACATGAGCAAGCATGAGAAGACAGCTTTGGCATAATGAAAAGGAGGGAGGTAACATATTTCCACAGAGAAATGATAAAAATATCTCACCTCAGATCAGAAACCATCAGCTACAAATTGTATGAGCAAAGACTAAAGTTCACATAGCGTGTCATGCAGCATGTATCGTGGTTACTGCTTTGACTTCAGAGCAAGAGTCCCTGATTCTCCAGCGTGTTGTGAATTATGATTTTCCTTCTATAGATTGTGGTTTGCATGTTTTTCCTATACATGGGTGGTCACAGCAGTCCAAGATCAACCCTCCACCCTCACCTGGGATTCAACATGATAGTGTAATTGCATCTGTCATCATTCTAAATGTGTAATGGTGTGTGAGAACATAGCATCAGAGGAAATGCATGTACGCACACAATCACAAGGCCCAAGGTCATTCAAAGCTGCTGAGAGTATTAATGCATTAGTAATGACAACAACAACAACAACAACACAAATCAGGCCTGACACAATTTCACACTTTCAAGGAGGATCTAACAAACTTCTTTGCTTCAACTGAAAACATGTTGAGAAGAACTGTTCCATGTTGGATTGACACAAGCATGTTTTAAAGATGGAGTTTCATTCCTGAATGGATGCCAGGGATTTTTAAAAAGCATAATGAAGCACTGATACTGTGATCTTCATCAGACTGGAATGGGATCATCATTACACAGCAGCTGCTATATTATAGGACAATATGGGATGATGTTGCAACATTTACATACAAGATGATTTATTTTGTCAGGAGACAATGGTCAGAATATTAACAGAATTTTATTATTATTATTATTATTATACTTTACGATGAAACTAATGCAGAGGGAAAGTCTGCAGAGATTGTAAAGCAGTGGGTGCTCCCTTCATATCACAAGGTCCCTCTTCATAAGTTCATATGCTTTTTCATTTGTCCTAAACCCATAACTCTGTCTCAAACCTAAGGCCTCATCTACAAATTCAAAACATTGAGTGGAATTTTAAGTGGAGTTTATATAAAAAAAAAATAAAAAAATACCAATGCAACTTTTATGTGATTACTTCAATAGTAGGTTAATACGGTCTCCTATGTAAAATGTAACTAACTATTGTGTTCTATTGTCAGAAGTGTGATAAAATGGCTTCTACAGATTAAAATAATGCTGTTTCAATAAATTAAAAGAAAATATAGTATTATATTGAGCAATAATACTGTTATTTTGTAGTCAATTTGTCAAAACAAAACAAAACAAAAAAAAATAGCCTTAAAAGGAACTAGAAACATTCCCTGATTATATTTTTAATTAATTGTTAAATATTTCCAAGTAGCCCCTGCAAAGTGCTCTTGTACCCCTGTTTGGGAACCACTGATGTAATGAATGATATTACTCACAAAGGTTGCAGAGAGAAGTCACCTCCTTGTAGTTTGTCACAAAGAAATTACTTTGTGGTTATTTGTAAAGTGTGGACTTTTTTGAGGGTATTTTGAGACACAGCATTTATACCTAATTTTACTATGGTCATTAATTAAGTTTCATGAATTCAATCAATTTATTAAGTGTAGGGTTTAATGTGTTCAGTTTATCTGTCTCTCACACTGTGTCACTGAGGGTTACGTGAGTTATGTGATTCTTATTTTATGATTACTTGAAGTGTGTCAGGAACTCCCGAGCCATGAAATATCTAGTGTCCAATCAGTCAGTTAGTCCACTGCTTTGTCAGCACAGTGCAAGTTTAGTCTAATTAGGGTCCGAAGGCCATACTGTCTGTAGGAACCAATTGTTCTTGCTTTTCTTGGGTATTTTTGGTTTTACCTCTTAGAATGCCCAAAGTCAATTTGCACGCACCTCAGGCCTGCTGAACAAATGAAAAAAAAAATAAATCGCTAAAAATAGTTATCGACGCCAAAAATACGATGGAATCTCCTGACCGGCAGGTTTGCCCAATTCATACGAATTTTGCCACATGTATTCTTGATTCCAAGATGAACAAAAAGTTATGATGACCCACACCCAAAACCAAACAGGAAGTCAGCCATCTCTAATCAAAGGTAAAAAATGGTTAAACTCATTTGCGCGAAATAGTCTGAGGGGCTTCATCCGATTCGCTTCAAACTCGGCCAGAACACTTAGGACCCACTAAAGATTAATAATCATCAAAATAATTTGCATATCTCTAACGGTTTGGTCATGGCGCCGCCGCAAAGTTGTAATGCTAATTTCTGAAGCATGTCTCAATTTAAAAAAAAAGCCATAACTCTGACACAAAGTTCAATCAACCTCAAATTTCACACAAATGAAATTTGCCCGGGCCTATTCATGGCCGCCTTAAAACATTTCCCATCATGCCTTGCATTTTTGACTGGCGCCATTTACGGTCATGTTCACTGTTAGCAACTATGGCATGCCATAATAGAAAAATGCATATAACTCTAATATAAAAAGTTCAAACCGCTTTATATTTGATACACATGATGACTGTCCCCAAACAAGACTCATTGTAATAATTACCCATCATGCCTTGCGTTCTCAGATGGTGCACGCCATGATAGTTGTTTTGTATTTTGGATGCATTTGTATTTTAACTGTGGGTCGCTACATAAGCACTTGCGCTTCTTGGAACTCCCCTTTTTACAAAACAGACTTCAATATAAACAAAACTAAATGATACAAACTGTCACTTTTTGTAAATAAATAAATATATATTGCAGGAATATTAAATATAAATATTGCACAGTATGACGTAAAATTATGAGAGATGCATCAAATGGAAAAAAAAATACTTATTCACTTAATTTACAAAAGAATAAATTTACAAGGATGTGGACAAAATGGATCTCCTTTATGGATAAGATGGACGGACAAGAAACAGTCGCCGTCACTGGATATAGAAAACAGTGAGCCTGCCTGTAGTATCAGAAGAGCAACCCAAAAAATTATCAGAATGCCTCCCTAGAAAAGTGTAGAACTCAGTATATTCTTATTGTTATTATTGTTTTTACTTCTTATTTTGATTTTTTACAAACCTGTTTTGGAGAAAAGGAGGAGGATGGAGGTCTTGTTGTATTTAAAATGGATTCATATTTTTATGTCTGTTTTAGGACCAAAATACAGCAACAAATATGGATGTAATGTGTGTGTATGTATAAATGCACAGTGATACTCAGAAAATTAAATAAATAAATAAATAAAAAGAAAGAGTGTTAATGAGATGTATTAATTAAAATTATTAAAATGCCAGTCGAGAGAGAAATTCAGTTATTATTAATGACACAGAATTAATGCAAAATTGACAAAAAGGTTAAAAAAAAAAATAGCACCTTACATGTCAATGCATGGAGATGAATTAGCTTTCCATCGATATGTAATGTGTGAATTAATAAATAATAATTCAATTATAAAGTTTAAAGTGGGAAGTTAGATCACACGTGTCAAAAAGCAAACACCACCATCTTGCAGTTGTTGCTTCTCTTCATCCAGAATGGAACATGAACATATAGAGTGATGACAACATTGCATTAAACATAAAGTAGATGTCAGAAACACAGTCAGAGACACGCTAAAGAAGTGTATGCCTCTCCACTTATTCTGAAGGAACAGATGTGGGGACAGATGTGGCCTTTTATACAAAAGGAAATGGTTCCCTCTACTGGGGACAACTGAACATTCAACATAGAAAACAGCATGAAATACTTCAAGTTCCTAAAAAATAAAAACTGCCATAATTTCAGTGGTTTCTACAATGTGTTTAGAATACCTGCTCTCAGTTCCTGAATTTCCATGAAATCAGATTTGGAATGTATGCATTTTAATGTTAAATCACTCTGTTTTGAATATTAAAACCTTAGATTAAGCTAATCTTTCTGTGTCAGAAAAATGATTCTAAATGTCACGTTACATAAATAATGTCCATGTGTGAGCTGCCTCAGTCTGTAAGAAGAACTGATGAAGAAACATCCTGGTGATGAAGATGAGCTCAGGTTCTAATGGAAAGTTAGTTTATTAAGCACACAAAGCGTTTCACCAAGTTCAATTTTTGATGATTTTATTTAATACAGTTTAAATCAAAGCAGTCCATGTAGACTAGACTACTGCTGTCTCATTCTCTGCTGTGGTGACAAACAACTGGGACCATCTGATCTCTGCAATCACATGAGTACAAAGTAACCTTTATTTTTATATTTGGCATTTTGACATTAAACATGTCTATTGTTTTTCTGTGTAAATGAGAGGCTTTGCTTACATTGTTTCATTTAATGGAAGCCTTTCTTCTCCTCCTTCATTGCTAGATGCTGGCGCTCCCATCCTCCATCTTTCTTTTCTTCATTAGTGAATGCAGGTGTTCCTGTCCAACACTTAACAGGCATTATTATAAAGTAACATACATTTTTACAATGTGTTTATTGTCTTTCTGTGTAAATGAGAGGCTTTGTTTACATTGTTTTGGTGAATAGAAGTCTTTCTGTCCTCTGATGTCTCCTCCTAAGGTTGTTTGTGGGACACTTCAGTGGGCTGCTGTGGATGCTGGTGCTCCTCCATCTTTCTTCTCCTCCTCCATCAGATGGTTCTCTCCAGTCCAAAGTTTTACAGGCATTAGTGAAACGTTACGTCTACTTTAACATCGAGCGTGTTCAGAGTCTTTCTGTGTAAATGAGAGGCTTTGCTTACATTGTTTTAGTTAATAGAAGTCTTTCTGTCCTCTGATGTCTCCTCCTGGGTGTGGGACACTTCAGTGGGCTGCTGTGGATTCTGGGGCTCCCGTCCTCCATCGTTCTTCTTCTACACCTCCATCAGTAGATGCTGACGCTCCTGTCTGACACCTTACAGGCAGTATTTTAAAGTAACATCCATTTTTACAATAAACGTGTTCAGTGTCTTTCTGTGTAAATGGGAGGCTTTGCTTACATTGATAGAAGTCTTTTTTCATCTCTGTCCTCTGCTGATGTCTCTCCTCCTGTCCTCCATCTTTTCTTAGTTAATCTCACATGCTGGGAATAAAAAGTTTATCTCTAACTCTTAACAACCTAACTTAACCTAACATACATGCGTGTTTTATGATAGTGACAGGAGAACCACGCCTACTGTGGCCCGTCATAAAGAAACTAAAAATAAAATGCTTAACATCTAAAAAGGTCCTGGTGCCAGGCGCTGCCTGGGACATGAATTGACCTGCAAGACACAAAGCCCAGCTATGACTTATCACCTAAAACTATTTACAAAAAGGGTCAATACACTACAGAGGTCAAATACACAGAAAGTTGATTGTAAACACAAGCCTTGGTGTAAATACAACCATGGATGGAGCTGGAGGCTGAGAAATCTGACTCCTCAGGGTTCCTCGTCCAAGTGCAGATCCACACCTTCACTGTCAGGGTCACTGTAAACAAAGAACTCAGAGAAATCAAAAGCAAACATGTCCAACTCAGCTTCCTCTATTAGGACAGGAAGTTAGGCCCAGTCTGGGTCCAAACCCACAGGGTCGGCCCAGCCAGGGTCGGCCCACTCTGGGTCTAAACCCAGGGGGTCGACCCACACTGGGTCCGAACCCAGGGGGCCGGCCCAGCCAGGGTCGGCCCACTCTGGGTCTAAACCCAGGGGGTCGACCCACACTGGGTCCGAACCCAGGGGGCCGGCCCAGCCAGGGTCGGCCCACTCTGGGTCTAAACCCAGGGGGTCGACCCACACTGGGTCCGAACCCAGGGGGTCGGCCCAGCCAGGGTCGGCCCACTGTGGGTCTAAACCCAGGGGCTCGACCCACACTGGGTCCGAACCCAGGGGGTCGGCCCAGTCTGGGTCGACCAACACTAGGTCCGAACCCAGGGGGTCGGCCCAGTCTGGGTCGACCAACACTGGGTCCGAACCCAGGGGGTCGGCCCAGCCCAGTTCCAAAGCCTGAGCCTCGACCCAGGCTGGAACCAAACCCCCAGGTGAGGCCCACTCATGGTCTAAATCTGAAATAAAGAAAAAAGAAAAAATTGGTTAATAAATAGTGAAATTTCAATTCATCAATATCATAACAGCTAATTCAGGTACTCATGGTGAGGTCAAAGTATAATTTTTTTCTAGAAAATGTTAAAAATCGACTGAAAATAATGTAGTAATTAAGTACACATTTCCATCAATGCTACCTCAGTACAGGACTTTAGTAAATGGTAAATAAAACAGTCTCAGCAGCCCAAACGCTCACTACAAGTATCACATCAGAGTGAAATTATCACAGAAACAAAAGTTAAACACATGAAAAATTAAAACTATCAACATTTCTTGATTTTCGTTGTGTTAAAACCATTTTCTGTAGGTCTTTAATATAAATATAAACACCTCAAACCTGATTCAGACAGACCTAGAATAACGACTATTTTAAATCATAACACATGTTTGATGCTTAAATGAATAAAGTTCGTCTATCAGATGAGAATAATAAAAACATGTCTTACCTTGGGCCATGCGTGGGGCCATGGTCAACTCCTGGTCTAAAGTCTTTATTTGGTCCTGGTCTCAAGTCTTTTTCTGGTCCTGGTCTAAAGTCTTTATCTGGTCCTGGTCTAAAGTCTTTATCTGGTCCAAGTGTAAAGTCTTTATCTGGTCCAAGTGTAAAGTCTTTATCTGGTCCAAGTGTAAAGTCTTTATCTGGTCCTGGTGTAAAGTCTTTATCTGGTCCTGGTCTCAAGTCTTTATCTGGTCCTGGTCTCAAGTCTTTATCTGGTCCAAGTGTAAAGTCTTTATCTGGTCCTGGTGTAAAGTCTTTATCTGGTCCTGGTCTCAAGTCTTTATCTGGTCCTGGTGTAAAGTCTTTATCTGGTCCTGGTGTAAAGACTTTATCTGGTACTGGTCTAGTAATGACTTTCTGTGTGTTTTTGTAAAAGTTTTTCAGCTCAAAGTTGCTCACAGCTCTCCTCTCTCTCTCTCTCGCTGCTCACAGTGAACGTTAGACGTTAACAGGTGACTTTAAATGTCGCATCCTCCTCGTTGCCATGACTCCGACGGCAGTTTACGGCCTCATTTAAAAAAATTTTTTTTTTTTACATTATTATTATTATTAATAATTTATTTGTGAGCTTTAATGTGGGTTATTTAAACGTTTTACGACCTATAATAATAAAATATTGACGTGGGGTTACAATACGTCCGGTTTACCCGCTCGCGACCACTTTTTAAATCCTGTCCGGTGCGTTAATATTCATGGAATCTCCCGGTTTCCCACGGACCCTGAACGTAGCACAGTAATCACATTAGGCTGCTTTAAATTGTCATAACTCCGCCAATATTTGATCTATTGGATAAATTCTAACAGCGTCTGAAAGCTAAGAAGTTGCTCTTTAAAGCCATATGTCATATACGGATATTTTATTGACACGTGTGACGGTATTGACACGTGTGACGGATATTCATTTGTATTGTAATGTTTTTCGAGTTGAAGAGACAGATTATCATAAAGGGTAAGTCAGTCCTTAGAATTTATTACTTAAATTTTTCATTTATTTGGTGACAAACTCGTTAAATTAGAGAATAAACAACTTTTTTTTAGGCATCTCAACAAAATGCTATGTGGTGACTTTTGCTTGTATTTAGATTAATTTATAATCAATTATTGAGTACATCTATTAATGAAGAAACAACATAATGAGCTGATCAAAAAGACATGTTGGCTAATTCAGCTAAATGTTTATCAGGCTTGGTCATAATTATTTTTTTTACTATTCAATTTGGAATCTTGTCTAGTAAAAAAAAACTTAGGGTTTATTATTATTATTATTATTATTATTATAATACTGCCTTTTGATGGAAGTTTCCAAACTGATGAAAAACACAAAATCTTCACAGTCAGATTTAATGTAATAAAGTATATACCTGTATCATACACAGATGGCATTTATACAAAATCTAAAGAGTTATATTTCAAAGAAGGGGATAAAAACCCACTAATTTCCACATGAACAAGCATGAGAAGACAGCTTTGGCATAATGAAAAGGAGGGAGGTAACATATTACCACAGAGAAATGATAAAAATATCTCACCTCAGATCAGAAACCATCAGCTACAAATTGTGTGAGCAAAGACTAAAGTTCACATAGCGTGTCATGCAGCATGTATCGTGGTTACTGCTTTGACTTCAGAGCAAGAGTCCCTGATTACTTTGTGGTTATTTGTAAAGTGTGGACTTTTTTGAGGGTATTTTGAGATATTTATTTATTTATTTATTTATTTATTTATCCACTGAAGCCTTTATCTGTGCAAAATGTTCCATGGGCCATATTGTAAGCTCTGTTTCCCTAGAATTGGGCTGTGAGCCATGACTTGTCAACATTAGTTTGTGTCTTACAGATTGAAGGCGAGACAAGAATTTTTTAAGTTCAGTAACTTTAATTCTGCTCGAGTCCTGAGTGACAGCGAGGCAGAGCATTTAACAGTTGATTGAACGCCAACATATCAATATGTGACATCTGTAGTCCATGTAAAAGGTTCCTCGCATGATCAGGCATTTACTGTACTTTGCTCTTTCCGCTAATTAATGATCACATCAAAGAAGACAAGCTATAATCTGATGCACATTGTATGAAGACAAGGTTGACTGTCAGAATGAAATCAGAGCTTCAACCAGAGTTAAGAAATGATGATTTCCTCCAACCAGGCTCTGTCACCTAGCCCAGTGGTTCCCCATCTTTTTTGTCATGTGTACCCTCTTTGCAGTTTTGTCAGATATTTTGTACCCCTCTTCATATCATAAGTACTCTCTCCATAATTTCACCTGTTTTAATTTGTGGAACAGCGGGCTCTCCTAAACCCCTAAATGTGTCTCAACATTGGTTCCCTGAGGCTTAATCTACAAATTCATAACAGTGAGTGGAAGTGAGTTAAACTCAAACTTATAATAATAATGGCTTGGATTTATATAGCGCCACAGTTGCCTGCGCAGTTGCCAGCAAGGTTGCTCACTTTAATGTGATTACTTCAATAATAAGTAAATACAATCTCCTTTGTATTGTCAGAAATGTGATAAAATGACTTCTATAGCATAAAATAATCCTGTTTCAAAAAAATTACAAGAAAATATAGTATTTCATTGCACAATAGTGTTGTTATTTTGTGGGTAATTTCACCAACCCCCCCCCCCCCCCCCCCAAAAAAAATAACAATCTAAAAGGGAACTAGGAACATTTCACGATTAATTTTAAATTAACTGTGAAATATTTCTGTATCTCTAGACCTAGGGGTACACGTACCCCTGATTGGGAACCACTGATCCAGCCCGTCATTCTCCAAGTTATTAGAATTTAAAATAGAGGTGAGACACACATCCATCTGTCAACATGTTGAATATTGCTCATTAACAGCAAACCTCCACACACTGTTATAGTGATGTGACAGATAAACCTGTCTCAGTGACAGCTCCGTTTAAGCCTAATCTCTAATTGCTGTCATATACCTACAGGACGCCTGTGCACTTCTGCCAATCACCTGTCAGCAGGCCACGATTAACTTCTGTGATACACAACAACAGTTTGACAGCAAACGTACTCTGGCATTTGGAAAAGAAAAATGTAACCTCAGAGGAAAAATGTTCTTTCCTGGATAATAACATGTAAAGTAATTGAATTGAAAGGCCAAAGCAATGAAAATATTAGAGGTAACACACAAGGATAATGATGTGGTGAAGCTTGGATGTGTTGTCAGGTGTTATCAGAGCAGTAGCCCTGGGCTGGTCTCACTGACTGACTGTGTGTGACTCTGACAGATAGAAGCAGGTGGTGATGGTGAGATTTTTCTGTGCCTTTGGGCAACGACTGTGAGTGAGCAACGTTGTCATCAGGCTGGAGTGACTCCAGCCTTCCTGCAGGATCTGCATAAGTTAAAGAAAAGTCCTAATTTTAGTATGTTGAACAATTTGCCTTATGCTATTCAGATATGTTCGTCTAATGATATCATTATGGTACAGATTGTGCAGATAGTTTCATGTAAGTATCCCAATTATTTAACATATTCCAACTGGTTATTTTTAAGAACCCACCATCATCCCTTAAAAACAAGTCATGACCCAAATCAGGTCAAATGTTCCATTTTGACAAATACACAAACATTTGGAAATAATAGGTTTCATAATAACACTGCTCATCACATTAGCAACTGTGCTTAAACTTTTGTTTTTGCTTTTTTTTTGCTGACAAAAATAAACAAATTTTTTCCCAAAAATCTTTTTATTCAGAAAGTCAAAACAGATTAATCAATGATTTCAATTAAAAGAGCAAAGGTAAGGATATTATTAACACTAAGAGGAGGAAAATACTGAAAACCCCTGTGTAAAGGCTTAAAGCAATACAATAAATCTAATTCACATAAAAACACTTGATAGTTCTAAAGGTGAATGATAAAAGTGACATTTTAGTGCTCAGTTACGTGTCATTCAGTTCCCTGGACGTTATGACTTTATTCCAAGAAGACCAGGAAGATTCAGTTGTGCTCTTTTTTTAAAATGTGGGTTGAGTAACCATTTAAGTACAAATTTAATGGTTGTTGTAAGAATAAATCACACTTTGCTTCTTCAGTTAATGTCCTTTAAAGAAAATAATCTCAGGGTCTCTGTGTCTTTTTTAAAAATGATAAACTTTTTTTAAAACATCGTTAGTGTTGCTATACAATTTAGTTATATCCTTTAGAACGCCTGATGCATTTGACTGTTTTAGACCTTTATGGATGCTTTGAAAAGTAGAGATACATGAATTTCACACAAAAGCATTTGATTATAATTTCTGCATTTATTATCCTTCTGTTAATTTGAACTGTTATGTAAACAAAAATATCAGTAGTTCTTTAAATATACTTCAAATGTCATAATTAAAGAAAAAAAAGAACAAAACACTTTTGTTTGATTTATTATTGAAAACATGTTCTCACTGGCCATTTCACTCAGGTAAAACTCACCTCCAGGGGGCGCTACACACTTTGGATCTGGACTTCACACTAAACAGCAAAACTCTTCAAGTAGGCTACTGTGTAAAGGCATCTGATAAACATATCATGAAGAAAGTACATTTTGTTTATTGCCTTTACTTTGACATCATTGACTCATCAATAATTGGAATACATTGAAAGCATCATTATTTTTAAGTTAAGTTTAAGTTCAGTTCTCATTTTTAATCTCATTCTGTCATAATAATGACTCTTTCCCAGCCACTGTAGATACCTTGAGGTGAGAAAGAAGTGTTGTTACAAGCTGCAAACACAGCCAGGAACATACCTGGAATTCCTAAGCAAATGTAAAGAAATGACAACATGCCAGGTCTGCAAATCATACAAATCATCTTTTTATAACTTTACTCCAGACGACACAGGCTGAGAAGTCAAAACCAATCATCTGGCAAGTTCAAATATGTTGTGATTGTAAATAGCGCAATTTGTGCAGTGCAAGAGCAAACCAGTGCTTTGTGATGGTGTCTTATGAATGCTACTAATGAAATCCACCATACCGTTCTCTTGAATCTATAGCAGAAAACATTCACAAAACACGAGTGCACTGTTGTTTATAAGACCTAAAAAATAAAAAACCAAGGCAAAAAAAACAACAACTAAAAAAAAACAAAAACAATAATAATTAGTACCATTGCATTTATGGCTCTGACTGTGTACCAACCTCATTAAAATCAAGGCATTGCTATTGCATGAACTAAAAGTTAATGCTTCAAAAATCAAAGAATAAATCAATCAAAAATATCAAAAAATATTTATTTAGCACTGAGACAACAATGCACAATATAAAATGAAATAAAATTGAAGTTTAACTTGACCTCACTTATGTATACATTAAACAATAACTAGTGCAGTGCCCGTAGGAAGTACAGTATGTCTTGCTATAGAAAAGTGGGAATTCAGTAACTTTTTCATGGATGGTTTACATGGGATCTTTAATGTCACGGTTAGAGGATGATGACGTGGACTTAAATGCAGGGAGCGATGGAGGCAGAATGCAGGCGTAGCGTTCTTGGAACCAGTTCATGTTTAATAAAAAAAAACAAAAACCAACAGGGCACAAGGAAAACCAGGGAGCAAACACAGCAGGACACGAGGAGGGTCAACAATACAATGAACCAGCAAGCATTAGTGTCCAAGTGGAGGAGGCCTGATTGGGAAGGGGCCACACCTGGGTGGAAACATGAAGGAGCTAATCAGTCACAAACCAAGCACACAGACATCACTGGGAGGTAGAGCCACGAGCAGGAATACCTGAAACACAGAGACAAGAGTTAACACAAGAGAACATACTGGAAAATAGAAGAACCAAAGACTCCCAGTAAAACCACAAACAAAACTAAACAGAACCTAACATTTAATTCCTCTTTAATTCAGAATAAAAGTTAAATCCTCTTTAAACTGACCTTGTAAACACTCAATTCCTAATGCAAATTTAATTCTGAATTACACACACACACCTTTATCTTATTACTATGATTAAACAAAGTGCAATTTTAAGTATTTGATGAATAATTACAGTGAAGTCTGTTCATGACCGTCTCTCACTGTAAGCTCAGCTTTTTGTCTCTGCGTGCTTCTCTTTTTCCGAGCAGGTTCTTTACATCCATTCCAGCATGCATCATTTTTTGTAATAATTTTTATCATGCGGATCAAGTACATTCTCAATGAAGTGCATAGGATCTCGGTGAAACGTGCGCTGACGTACTCTAAAGCCCAATTCATGCTTCTGGTGCGTAGTTAGGATTTTTTGGAGCCACGTGTCAGGCTGTGGTGTAGGACTCCGTGTTGACGCAGAAGGCTACACGTAGCTACTGCATCAACTTGACACAGAAACTTGAATCACAATTGAGAGTGAACTTTTTATTGTTTTCATCCTGTGGTTCATTTCAACCTCCCCATAGTAGACGCTTTAATGCTCAGATGTATAGAATACGGCCGCTCTGCGGACACATTGGCCCCTGTCTAGACAAGCGTTCACTCGGTAAAAAGTGTTTTGCCCAAAATTGAAAATTGACTTTTGGGCCAATTTTTTTTGTTGCATTACTATAAAAATACATAATATTAAAAGTAGGGTAGGTAATTTTCTCCAGATACACTTTTTACATTTTTGGTTGAAATTTTCTTTATGTCCTGACAGAAATTAAGATCTTTTGTGCTCTGAAAAAGGAAAAAAAGACATCTGTAGCAGCTGTAAACTTGTAAAAACTTTGATCAATCAACATCAACCAATCACGTTTCCCTGTCCCCCTGCTTGTTCTCGACCCCTCGCGTGCACGAGCCCACACACTCACCGGTGACAGAGTTAAAACAGAGTTTTTGGTCATGTTTTTTAACATATATAATGATAAAGTTCAGTGTTTACTTACTGCTGAATAAGACATGAGACAACAAAGTTTCTACACAATACAAGCGACGAGCTTAAGTCAGCTATTAGAGCGCTGACGCTTGTGCATGTGAGTGAGGGACGTGGCTTTAGAGGGAGCACAGAGGGGAGGGTGGGGGTAAAGGCGGAGCCCTCGGAGGATGCTACATTCAAAAT
This sequence comes from Gouania willdenowi, assembly GCF_900634775.1. Classification (NCBI taxonomy): domain Eukaryota; kingdom Metazoa; phylum Chordata; class Actinopteri; order Blenniiformes; family Gobiesocidae; genus Gouania; species Gouania willdenowi. The sequence continues at coordinate 23,003,379 of NC_041047.1, read as the reverse complement.
CACGCTAGCTTTTGAAAATTACCTACCCTGTCTTTAAAATGAATGTTGTTTTGTGTCGGTTTAACGACACAACCAGTTTATGTTGGGAAATACATATGACTCCTTCTACAGGAAGGGCCAAAGCCGCCTCTATTTTCTGAGACGGCTGAGGTCCTCCTGAGTCTGTGGTGGCTCACAGCTTGATTGTTGTAAATATCTGTATCATATTTGTATTATTATTATTATTATTATTAGTATTATCGATCTTTTTACCTTATTTTTTTTACTACTTTTGTCTTTGTTTCACGTCTATTCTTTTATTTGTGCTACTTTCTTGAGTGGTTGTAACAAAAGCAATTTCCCCCTGGGATTAATAAAGGAATTTTGATTCTGACTCTGATTAATAATTGGGAGAGGGATATTGTTCTTTTATCACAACAAGATTATAGCTTGGAATTTGTGTGGGTTTGTTTTTGAAAAAGACTAAAAATAAAAATGAAACACTTTCACCATGGCAGTGAAGCATTTGTACTTTTATCCCAGGGAGTCTAATTTTCCATTGTTCCTCTCAATCACCACCACTTTGTGTGAATGTGTTATAAGGTGATTTAAAAGCAAGGTTAAACCGGAACAAACCGACCTGATTCCAGCCTAGCATGGAGAAGTACCTCCAGCTGTGGCTTTGCGTCAGGACCCGAGATGAATCATTCCAAGGCAACAACACTTTATAGTTCAACGATTGACTGCAAAATAATCCATTATGTGTTGAGCCACACACAGGAAGTGCTGCCTCACTGTTAACGTAGCTCACACTCCAGCAAGGCCGCTAAAATCTGCAGAGCCCGATAAGAGTGTTCATTCACAAATTTCACATGAGGTCACTTAGTTGTTGCTGCCAAAGAGTTAGTGATTGTGTGTTGGCGTTGGCTGGGGAAGAGGACACTAGGATAGTGGGTGGGGGTGGAGGGAGGGGGGAGGGGACAGAAGACAAGGAAGAGTTGTAACACTGAGGATGTTTTTCTCCACCGTCTTGATAACTTACTCTGTGGTTCCTTCCTGCAATATTCAAAAGAACGAGAAGTGCTTCACACTGGTCAACATGTGCCTCCTGCTTGACAAGAAATAAATCTGATACGTACAGTCTAGGTCAGTGTTTCTCAAATGGGGGTATGTGTACATCTAGGGTTACTCGATGGCACTACAGGCGGTACTTGAGAGAGAGAGAAAATTAACAATTAAATGTCAGTCTTGGTCCCATTCCAGGTGTTAGATGACCAAAAATGATAAAAACAATAGAAATCAATCTATTCAGGAGCTACTAAATAGGTGTTTTTCAACCTTGGGGTCAGGAACATGATCAGAAACTAATTCTTGAAAAAAAATGTTACCACTCGCTCATTCCATCATTATGCTCGATAGTTGTTTTTAGATCATTTTCTAAGCAAAACGTTGTAATCGGACAAAGGGGTACTTAGATTCAGAAATTAGAGAAAGGGGGTACTTGAGCCGAAAAAACTTTGAGAACCACTGGTCTAGGATGTGGGTCGGGGATTTGGGGAAGGACAAATATTCCATTCAGACATTTCGGAGTTATCAACTAGAGCAAATAAGGCCACAGAAGGTGGACTGGATTGGGATGTGTGTCAGAGTCAGAGGATGAAGTATCACAGTCAGGAGGAGATGAGGGGTCCAGCTGGACTCATGTAGAAAAAGGAAAAATAACCAGGAGAGGAATGAGTGCACAGCAGGAAGGAAAAACTTCATCACAGCTGCTGCGATGAAGTAGAGGGTGGTAAGAAGAAAAAAAGCCAATCGAAAATAACACTGACACTCGAGAAGAAGGACGCGTAGGGGATTGTCAGGCACTAAGTAAATAAAGTAACATTCTCCTTGAATGGTATATATACAGTGCCTTGCGAAAGTATTCAGCCCCCTTGAACTTTTTGACCTTTTGCCACATTTTAACCTTCAAACATAAAGATATAAAACTGTAATTTTTTGTGAAGAATCAACAACAAGTGGGACACAATCATGAAGTGAAACAAAATTTATTGGATATTTCAAACACTTTTAACAAATAAAAAACTGAAAAATTGGGCGTGCAAAATTATTCAGCCCCTTTACTTTCAGTGCTGCAAACTCTCTCCAAAAGTTCAGTGAGGATCTCTGAATGATCCAATGTTGACCTAAATGACTAATGATGATAAATAGAATCAACCTGTGTGTAATCAAGTCTCCGTATAAATGCACCTGCTCTGTGATAGTCTCAGAGGTCAGTTTAAAGCGCAGAGAGCATCATGAAGACCAAGGAACACACCAGGCAGGTCCGAGATACTGTTCTGGAGAAGTTTAAAGCTGGATTTGGATACAAAAAGATTTCCCAAGCTTTAAACATCCCAAGGAGCACTGTGCAAGCAATAATATTGAAATGGAAGGAGTATCAGACCACTGCAAATCTACAAAGACCCGGCGGTCCCTCTAAACTTTCAGCTCATACAAGGAGAAAACTGATCAGAGATGCTGCCAAGAGGCCCATGATCACTCTGGATGAACTGCAGAAATGTACAGCTGAGGTGGGAGACTCTGTCCACAGGACAACAATCAGTCGTATACTGCACAACTCTGGCCTTTATGGAAGAGTGGCAAGAAGAAAGCCATTTCATAAAAAGTATTGTTTAAAGTTTGCCACAAGCCACCTGGGAGACACACCAAACATGTGGAAGAAGGTGCTCTGGTCGGACGAAACCAAAATCGAACTTTTTGGCAACAATGCAAAACGTTATGTTTGGCGTAAACGCAACACAGCTCATCACCCTGAACACACCATCCCCACTGTCAAACATGGTGGTGGCAGCATCATGGTTTGGGCCTGCTTTTCTTCAGCAGGGACAGGGAAGATGGTTAAAATTGATGGGAAGATGGATGGAGCCAAATACAGGACCATTCTGGAAGAAAACCTGATGGAGTCTGCAAAAGACCTGAGACTGGGATGGAGATTTGTCTTCCAACAAGGCAATGATCCAAAACATAAAGCAAAGTCTACAATGCAGTGGTTCACAAATAAATATATCCAGGTGTTAGAATGGCCAAGTCAAAGTCCAGACCTGAATCCAATCGAGAATCTGTGGAACCAACTGAAAACTGCTGTTCACAAACGCTGTCCATCCAACATCACTGAGCTCCAGCTGTTTTGCAAGGAGGAATGGGCAAATATTCCAGTCTCTCAATGTGCAAAACTGATAGAGACATACCCCAAGCGACTTACAGCAGTTATCGCAGCAAAAGGTGGTGCTACAAAGTATTAACTTAAGGGGGCTGAATAATTTTGCACGCCCAATTTTTCAGTTTTTTTATTTGTTAAAAATGTTTGAAATATCCAATAAATTTCATTTCACTTCATGATTGTGTCCCACTTGTTGATTCTTCACAAAAAAATTACAGTTTTATATCTTTATGTTTGAAGCCTGAAATGTGGCAAAAGGTCGAAAAGTTCAAGGGGGCCGAATACTTTCGCAAGGCACTGTATATCTGGATCAGTGACCCTGATCACTGTACCTTGATCATTCACACTTTAAAGGCTTGAAGGAAATTTCTATTCCCATAAAGTAGGTCAAAATGTATGGGCACACATTTTTTTTTGGTGAAACTTCACACAAATCACATAAGATTTCGCCAACCTTTGAATCTGATCCAGAATTAGTATATCAATCAAAATTCCCCATCAAAGTTTTATTAATTCTCAGGGTCTATCTTTGGATAATTTTTTTGCCCAAATCTGTTAAATATCTTTGATGTAATCCTACTAACAGGATTACAGTGCGAACAAGAGAACCAGTGGATCTATTTACATAATCTCTGTATCAAAACTAAGGATAATTCTTGTTCTTGTACAGAAAAAGGAATGGATCAATGGTTGATGGTTTCATGGCAGTCCTCTTCTGCTCAATGGTTCTGCCAGCAGCACTGAAGTCGTGCTACTGCTACTGGCAGCAATAGAAAGAAAGCTGTAAGCAACACTGCACTGATGTGACCGAACCTGACCAGCAGTTCTAAATATCTGTCCAAACCTGACCCTTCGGGTATCCATAGTGCAGTGGTTCTCAAACTTTTTTGGCTCGAGTTCCTCCTTTCTCTTAATTCTGAATCCAAGTACCCCATTTGTCCGACGACAGCATTTCTACAGGATCTCATTTTGTAAATAAGTGGAAAGAAACAGTATTTTAGGGAAGTGGTTTCCAATCTTTTTTGGATCGTGACCCCATTTTGATATCAAGAATTTCTAGGGACCCCAAAGAACCTTTTTTTCTAGAAATAGTTTAGATCATGTTTAAGGTCAGATATCTTTTTTTTTTAAACTGCATTTTAGTTGAACTAGGTTTATATTTCACAAAGTGAACGAATAGAAATACAGCTGTTTAAGATTGTGTTGTTTTGATTAAAAAAAATAAAAGAAAAAAGAATCATCATTAAAACATTTCTAAAAATCTATTTGCGTACCCCCATTAGAGAAACACTGCTCCCGTGGACATGCATCAGGCTAATATGGCCATTGAGAGAAAACGTCACCTAATTCCCACCATGATGTCATATAGTTATTCTCCAAGTTAGATCTGAGAGAAAAGTTACTGTTCAGCATGTCATTATTAAATCCACAATAACAACATTACACTTCCTTTTGCAATGCAAGCATCCAGCTAAGGTGATTCATTTATAATCGAGGGAAAGGATTGCGATATGTTTGTGTTTTTGTGAGTGTGCAGGTGTTTTCAGTGAGTCACTCAATGACGTCGTTCTGTCCTTCAAGTGCAGCTGCACGGGAAGGAGACCCTGTCAGGATATCACTACTGCTCTCGCTGGACGGCTAATGTGTGTTTTTCTTTGCCTCGCTGGGAAAACCTGGCAGGAAAACTTAAGGTTCAAACGAAGAGTGAACTCATGTTGCATGATCAATCCTGCTATCTTAGCTCACACAAAGCTAAATATTTAAGAAGTTGAAAACTTTCTTTAAGAATGATAAGAAAACATGTGACATAGATAATAATGACTACACAAGCTCCAAAATTAAGACATATATCGGCCAACATGTTTGTGCCTGATATGCTTCCTGAAGGACACAAAGACAAGGGCTGTGTCCGAATAGTCCCTCCTATCTCCTTTCCTATCCACTGCTCCTTCACCCCCGGAAGTGTTTAAGTGTGGCCGTGATAAAGAGTGTCTGAGTTCTTTTTAAGTTGAGGAAAAAAGGCTCAATGTTTCCTTTTTTACCTCCTTTAGCCTAGGAAACACTGATGTATCCTTTACCAAAGGAGATAAGATAATGCTGACCCATAATTCCTAGTGGCGATAACATTTAAAGGGAAACGCACACCCGAGCGCTCAAGGAAGCTCACGATGACCATACCAATGCAATAAAATGCCTTGAACAACTTTAAATAAATAATCTAAAACCCACATCTTATTATATGTAACATATTATCAGATTAGACATTCTGTGGTTCAAGAAAAAGGGATCAGAGACATTTATGTTTTATTCAACATAATTCATATTTCTGAATGGAAGTTGAGTGTGAGCAACCATTCTCAATGTGACGTTCTTTTATTTTCACTTTTGTTGAGGCCTGGTAGCCTCTTTTCCTTTGATTTACATTCAAACCTTGTGAATTTTGAGTTTATATCAGTGGAAAGTGTTATAAATGCTCTTTTAGTAGTCAATTTTCAGAAATGTATAGTTTCTTCACCATGGCAAACGTCACTAACTTTTGCGGCCGTCAGATTATTATGTCACCTAGTTGAAGTGTGTCTGATTGTCAAAACAAACGTGATGGTTTTTTCCTTACTCCTTTCCTAACACCTTACACCTTTCCTTAATCCCGTGACGTTATCCACCGGGTTATGGAAAAGTGGATAGGAAAGGAAATAGGACAGACTATTTGGACACAGCCAAGGACAAAGATAGAACATTGGAAATATAAATTGCTTTAAACACGAGAAAACATGAATTTGTGTAAAATCCAAAATCTAAATCTAATTGAATGTCTTTATTATGTTTCTGCCTGTTTTAAGAGGCCTAAAGTAAATGGTTTATCAGTGTTAATCACAAAGTCTTGCAGCTGACACAATTCTCACAAACAGCATCACAAGGTGCTGGAGCTGATTCTACTTTTAATGAGAAGGAAGGCAGGAGAATCCACGAGTTGCAAGGTGATCCTTAAGCTAATCCACACACATACCTGTGCACAATGACACATACAGTATTTAACTAGACAGCAGAAGAAAAATGGGGAAAAGGCCAGAAGTTAGACTAGAACAACAACAAGACTTCTAACTGAGAACCAGAGTTTAACATTCAGCGCCTGTACTACGGACCTGGATCAGTATATCCGGATATACTGCATCTCCATTAGCGGGCTTCACTTAACCAAACATTCTAAATCCCAGAGCAGCTGTACTACAAACCTGGTTATCAACGATTTCACTTAAGCTAAGCGTTTTCGAAAATCATTTTTTGTTGTACAAGCCCTAAATCTCAAGTATATTACTAGTGGTATTTAGGAATACTGTTGATTGTGGAATGGCTGATTGTGCAACATTCTTACTCAGATGCTAAGTAATAAAAAAACATACATGACTGAGCTTCAGGGCCATGTTTTCATGAATTGTAGAAGTGGTAAATGGTGTCTATCAATAATGCTTGAGAACATGGACACAGCACAAAAAGGACAAGAAGTGGTTTAAAGCTGCTGAGAGATAAATTATATATTTTATAATAAATATAAAGACACAGTATAGGCCTTAGAGAACAATAAATTGAAAGAATTTTCCCCCCAAAACAGTGAAAATGTACTCTCATAGGTTGGAATTGCCGATCAAAAGATTGTTATTTACTCCACTATAAACAATTGGTCATATGACTTAAACTTCAAAAAAGTTTCACACTGCATTATGGGATTTGGAGTCCTGTAGAAAAATGCAAAGATGGTGCTGAAGCAAAAATATTCTTTAAGAAGTATCATTCCTCCTGTGAATTCTTGGGTTTCTGTGCCAGACAAAGAAGACAGTAATTAGCTTAAAGGCCCATGTTAAGATAAATCAAGTTTTCTGTGCTTTAAACATGATAAAAGTGTTATTAGGGCTTCATACACATGCCCAACGTGTTTTTTTCATTGATTTCCTCAATCGTTAGAGGGTGATTTGCTCCTTTCTTACTGCAGGGTGACCCCAAACACCTCACTCCAATTTGATGAATTTGACTCGACACTGATCTGGAGAAGCCACGCCTCCAGGAAGCTCTCTCCCGGGATTGACATGTAAACAGACACGCCCACGAAGGTGAGCATTTCAGCGTCCTTCTCACAGTGCTATGTATGTATTTTCTACAGTCTATGTATGTACTGGCAAACGCCCCGCCCCCACACTCTGTCTCATGTTTATAAAGCAGCATGAGCTCGGCTACGGAGTGGGTGGGAAGAGGGCGGACCGTCCTCTGGCCCTACGTCACCGTGCGGGGAGGAGGAAGTCAGTGTCCCGTCTATAGACGCCCACTCATGAATATGCATAAGTAGGCTGCAAATCAACCTGTTTGTGTAGAGTTGCTCAGAAAATGATTTTTCAGAGGCTAAAACTGGTGAGTTTGGGAAAATAAACCTCAAAAATGATGTTTTCGGGGTTGGAGTTGGTCAAAAAATAGCATGACATGGGACCTTTGATGTTATGTCAAACCAATTTCAACCGTTTGGGTGTTTTGATGGAGGCCACAATATCAACACCTGCCATTGTTTTGGCACAACATTAAATCAGTTAAACCACCAGAAATATCACACTGTCAATTTTTTTGGGATCACACTGGCATCTGCAGTGGATGAGATCAACTTTTGGATGAAATACAGGTACAGTTTAAAAATGATATTTATAGTATCTGGCAGCTCACTTACAAATGACTTTGTTGTGTTAATTTAGCTCTCATTTGGACCCAACCTTAAGGCATTTGAAACGTATCCAGCTATTTTCCTTTGTATAATTATGCACACCTGAACTTTCTCTGCTGCAACAAGTGAAAAACAGTCCCAGGGGAGAACTTGTCTATTGGCTGGACCACCCTCAAAGCCTTTGCAAGTCGAGAAAAGAATAATTACAACAAACTAGACATGGAGATTTTCAAAACATCACATCATTAAATAATTTCAACAAATTATACCCCCCATTATTTTTACATCACACTTAAGCCCTATTCGCACAGGATAAGTTTTACCTAGGGACCACATGTAATAAATAAAGGACCCCCCAACGTCTGCTTTTTATGTGTGGGGCATTCGCACGAGATAACCAAAGCCTGGGGTTTTTTTTTTAAATTACGGACATCTGAATTCGTGAAACAGTGTGTGAGTTAATGTTAAAACAACCTTGCAGGCTTTTGAACACAGCTTGACGCTGTGTTACTGCTAGTGCTAGCCAGCTGTATTAAATAGAAGGCTACAATCAGAAAAAAAAAAAGATTCTTACCGCACAGTGCTAAGCAGGATGATCTATCATTTGTTTCTGATATTGCTTTTTGTTGCCCTACGTTATGGGCCGATAAGGTTTTGCTGGCCCGGGACCCAGAAGGTTTTCTAAACCCTTCAATGCAGCCTCCATTCTTTGCCATAAGTAAATAAACACACAGCCCGGTGTCTGAGTACTGAGATCGATTATGAGCAAATATGCGCACTATTGGATAATTAATTTTTGCTAAAAACACATGTTTTATTAGTTTACTGGTTTAGGTTAGGGTTAGGGTTGCATGTGCGCATATATGTTCATAATCGATCTCAGTACGAGGTAAACTCAAACACCGGAAACAAATCAACGCGTAATCACGCTTCACATCCCGTCCATTTCTGTCCAAATCACAGAGATGCCTATTCGCATTAGATTAGTATTATCACAGGACCTCAGAGTTCAGCAACATATAGTAGGTAATTTGCGGGGGAATTTTTACTTTACAAATTGCTGACATGGTTGATTCGCATGGGATTAACATCACAGACATTCTCCGCATTTATTACAAATCACATGTGGTCCCTATATCGGTAAAACTAATCCCGTGCGAATAGGGCTTTAGATCCAACAGACTCAAAAACAGCTTTTTATCCACAAGCTGTCAAATTTAAGTGTAATAATCTGTTTCATGTTTAAGTTATGTTTAATTCTGCTCTTACATTTTGGTTGTATGGTTAGAGAGGGCCAAACTGATTTCATTGTTTTTAACAGTGACATTACAGATCTTCTAATTTATTCATTCATTCATATATAATATGATGAACATCTCGATCAACCCTCAGATGGATCCACATTGCTGAAAAGGTCGATTAAAAGATGAAGTGACAGATGGAAAGCAAATGTGGCATGTTTTTACCTAATGATCAGTGAGTGCACGTGATTCCATGCTTGTTTATTTAGCTGTAAACAGCTTCTAACTAAAGGGGAAGGAAGACTGATATCCGTAGTTTCAAAAGGACGAATGCAGAAACAGGATGTTTGGTGCGTATGGAACAAGATTGGAAGACAAAGACATGTACATTACTGTCACTTCCTGTAGAGGATTTACTGTCCAGAAACCACAAGTATGAATGTATTATTAGTTGCTTATATTGTTGCATTTAAGACAATTAGGCCATTATCCTATAGTCATCCATAGTCATCTTGATTAATCAATTTAAACTAGTCAATAAATGCTAAAAAAAAAAAAAAAAAAAAAAAAAAAATTCATCACTGGAAATGAATTTGTAATTACATAAAAGCTATAAACAATTGTAATAAAACAATTGGGAATGGAAAACTAATGCATTACCCACATGAACTAAAACAAAAATAAAATGTGACCAGTTATCAAATGCCTTGTTGGGTTTTTGCGTTGGTTAGAATATTTACTACAAAAGCTTTTGGCTCCAAACTGAAGAGAAAGAATGTACTATAAAGAATATCCTTAGCGGACATAATTTAGAGTCAGTTTTGTCATACTCTGTTGTCACCATGCAGAAATTAAAATGACTACATGTTTGTCAGATGAAAAATATTTGGCAAAATTTATAAAGGAAAATTATTATTTGACAAAATCACTAGTTTTGAGAATAAAATACTTGTTATTTTTTCAGTTAGCATGTCGATAGAATTACAACGTATAAAAAGTTTAAATAATCAGTGAAACTCCACATTAAAATTAGGTTAGTAGTCATAGATAAGTCATCACTACAATTCTGTATCAACTCCAGATGTTTTCACACTTTCGACAACCGAACTAAAAAATCCTAGTGTTGTTTTTCCATGACATAATGCTCAAATTTCTTTACATGATGATATAAGTTGATGATTTGACAACAGGAAAAAGAGGACTGCGTTCAGCGAGGACCCTGACTGGGGGCTTCCATTAGATACATCGCCGCTGCGCCACGTCACGATCCGGCTTTTGCCCCGCTGTCCACTAATCCACACCGGTTGCCTTTTGAGTGCGCCACGGTGCACTCCGGTTGGACAACTGTGACGTCACGAGACAGAGCAGTTCTCACGATATTTAAATAATCGCGTGAGAACGCAGTTAAATGTATGTGTTCTAAACGCAACAATAAACAGATAAACAGGTCAGTGTTCCTAACAAAGGAGAACAAGAAGATTAGACTCTCAGGATTTGTCAAAGCCACATTTTTTAGCAACAGCCAACAGAGAAGAGATAAAACTACACCAGTAAAACATGAACTAAATCAAAGTTGCTGCAGTTTACAGTGCAGTTACAGTATGAGAGGAACCAATGCAGTGACTGTGATTTTGTTTTTACGTTATGCAGTTTTGGTGATGCAGTTACTTGAAATATAATCTTAAATGTTTTATTTTGAAAAGTAACCTGATATTTTATTGCGGTGTACGTGCTTAATTTCCTGTTTAGCTTCATTTGCTCTGTGCTGATTGATGTGTCGTGCTCCGGTGTCCACCAGAAATAGAAGCCCTGCGTATATATCTGGCGGAGGGCACCGGACTACCGCAGCTGGGAAGGAGCAGACACGCACCGCAGTGGACCCGGTGGAAATTAACACAGACTAAAGTGACGTGGTGAAGCAGCGGTGACGTAAAGCAGCGGAGCCACATCCAGTGGAAATTGGGAGTTTGTCTCTTTAAAAGCTAAAGACCAAGTCTGAAACCTTGGTGTTCTGATTGACTCAGATCTTACATTCAGCAGTCAGAACAAATCAATTACAAAAACAGCTTTCTACCACCTAAAGAACATCTCCAGAGTGAAAGGTTTAATTACTCAGAAAGATCAGGAGAAACTGGTCCATGCTTTTATCTCCAGCAGACTGGACTATTGTAATGGTCTTCTAACAGGAATCCCCCAAAAGAGCATCAAACATCTACAGCTGGTTCAGAACGCTGCAGCTCAGGTCTTAACCAGAACAAAGGTCAGAGCACATTACTCCATTTTTAAAGTCTTTACACTGGCTCCCAGTCAGCCTCAGAATAGATTTGAATTGTCTTGTGTATGAAATGCGCTATACAAAATAATTTGCCTTACCTTGCCTCTATCTTCAGTTTGACAGAACAGTTGCACAACATTAATGGTTGGTGGTAACACTGGTGGCACACTGTGGTCAGTTGGGTTAAATTACACACAGGATCATTCAAGTTGTCTGTAGTGACCAACAATGGCTTGAACTGGAAAGAATTGCATTTATCTACGTCATACACGTCCTCGGAAAATGGAGATGCAAATGAACACAATACCTTGCTTTTGTCAGAGTTCAATCCCCAGATGAATATTTAATGAATGGGAATGCGACACCCTCCTGACCAGTGGAAAAGTGTGATAGTTTAAAAAAAAAAAATATCTCTTCACCTTGAAAATAGCTGTCTGCCTAATTATACATGGTCATTCAATTCTAGTTTGACAAGATTGCTGCACAAGAAAAAGCAATCGTGATGAAATCTGTTTTTCTCCTTGATGACAGTTAAATTTGGTAAAATACCAAAAAACAGAATTTGGTTAGCTTGTGGACCAAAAGTGACCATGTTTAAATTTTGTGGCACAAGGCCTGAGGTTTACAAGATGAGGTCAGATTAAAGGGTCACCTGACAAACAAGTAAGTTCTCCTTCTTAGTCAGGACTCAAGTAACTCGAAAACACACTGAATTATTATTGCTTGATTACTGTTAAAGACAATGAAACAACTGTGTGTCAATACCAAGACATGAAGGAGACAAAATGCTGCTGACAGGGCCTTGTTGATGAAGCAGTAAATGGTAAATCGACTTGATTTTATATAGCGCTTTATCACCACACTGAAGCAGTCTCAAAGCGCTTTACACATCAGCTCATTCACCCAATCACTTTCACATTCACACACCAGTGGGACAGGACTGCCATGCAAGGCGCTAGTCGACCACTGGGAGCAACTTAGGGTTCAGTGTCTTGCCCAAGGACACTTCGACACATAGTCAGGTACTGGGATCGAACCCCCAACCTCTCGGTCAGAAAACGACCCACTACCACCTGAGCCACGGTCGCCCAGTAGCTTAACATGAACTTACATGATGAATGTTAACTGAATGAATCTTTACCATTATACGTAGTCTTTTATTAAAGCTTGCAAACAAGGTTCGCTACAGTTTGTTAAAATTGGAAGATTACCGTGAAAACAGTTATGCATGGAGGAAAAATAATACTGTAAAATACAAAAATGAGAAGACTATATCATAACGAAATTGCTCACTACACCTACAGTTCAACAATTACATTTCCAATCTGATGTTTAAAAACACTGACTGACGTCTGACCCTCACTGAAGGCTAACTCTAGATTTTGACAAGCAGGCACCTGATCGTTGTCCATGGAAAGCCGTTTTCAGCATTTAATAGCTATTCTGGAAACTTACTGTATATATATTGTTGAGTCAAAATGAGTATTGCAGATATTCCGCCTTGGCAAAACTGTCTCATGTTTCCTTTTTGCGTCTATGACTTGCGTTACGTCATTAGAGATATCTTAAATGTCTTTTTGACAAGGCAGAATAAAGGGTAAATATATCTATAGCATCATGTTCCCTAGTCAAAACTCCAGGGGCCTAATTTATGAAACCTTTAGTATACTACACTAAAAGCACTACATCAAAAATCTGAAAATGTGCTACACCAATAAAGATTCAGATATATATAACTGCGCAGAGCTCCACCAACACGCACATTTCTCTTAGAAGGATGCACAGGTAAATTCACTTCATATGCTGCCATTGACACACCCACATTCTAGCATAAATGGTCAATGCAAAGGAGATCGTGAATGGTTTTTGCATCAAAACGAGCCTGTTGGCCAATGGGATTGTACAATCGTTTGTGGCAGAAATGAAAAGAAATTTCAAAACAAGAAAGAGATGCATGTGAGTGATGAAGGCCACAAAAAAAGTCATTACAGTGCAGTTGTTACTGCAGTGTAAAATGTGACTGTTCACATTCATAACACAGCAGGTTTGGGTATGATTATGTGGATCTATAACTTTTAGGCATGGTCAGGCAAGCAGGGATTCAGCACAGAGGTGGTCAGTCCAGGGAGGCAGAGGTATGCAAAAACACAAAAAGGCAAAACCAAGAAAACAGAGCAAGAGTAAACAAGAAGAATGTCCAACACTGGAATACTAAATAAAAATAAAAAAAACCACGTGTAGAGTCAGGAATTACTAGCATGCAACCAAGCACAGATAACAAGTGAGAAAACATAGTATGTCCCAGCACTGAACTGAGGCAGCTGGCGCCCAGCAGGAGAAAGCTGCTGGGCACAAAATTAAACCCCATCCTCATAGTTATGTGAGAACATGAAATGTAAGAGATGAATCTGGCTTCAATTCACCACCTCACCATCGACGCCGTTGTTTTCCCACTTCTCTAAAGTGTCCGTGCGTCTGGTTCAGAGTTAACATATTCTCACGACACCTTTATTTTTATAAATCACAACCTTTGCTTGGGAAGTGGCAGATGCCATTTTCAAACCCTGTTTTTTTTTTTTTTTTTTTGGGTAAGCAAGCTTTATAAATGAGGCCCCAGGTCAAGATATCTTTAACTCCCCTCAATCTAAAATCTATTGTGTATTTTAGATATCTGAAATTACATTTTTGAATAGGTGACCTGGATAGACACTGATAGGCATTTAAAGTTGAAACAGCTTGCCAATGATAACCGTAAACGCTTCATCTCTGATGGGTTCAGTCATGAAGAAAATAGGTATGTGCCTTGACATTTTGTTATCTGTTTATGCTGAAGAGGCCATCTGCTAGAATCTAGAGATCAGGGACTCAATCTGGCCTGTTGATGACCTGGATGTGCTGCTGGGAGCAGAAGGTTCATCTTAACACATGAGGAAGTTCAGTGTACCTCAGATAAATTTCAGATCCCCACAAACACAACCTCAGCCAACCATTGCAGGACACACGCTCTGTGGTCTGTGTATCTGCACTAATCTAGCTGGCACTTCTCTGTGGCATCCATCCTGAGATCTGATGTCAGCTTGAACACAGGGCTGCATGTTTCCTGAGCAGCTTAAGCAAATGTAGGAAATGTTGTAATCGCCACCACACATTGATTTACTGTTGATATGTTGCAAATTATTTAAATCACCTTTCAGCTGGCAGATTGTAGAAACTCTTAGCCTGAAGTTATCTGATCAAATTAATAAATGCAACACCATTGTGTGAAAAGTTTCTTTGAAGATGTTTGAATACTTTTCAACGTGTGCTGCAAATATACTTTTAACAGAGAACATAATCTTTTAAGAGAGCCTCGGGAAATGACCTGAACTCACAGCGTGAAGGACACGTTGTATTCAACAGTGAGGATCTAGAATCTAGATGGTCTGGAGATTGCATTGTAGTGCAGGAGTAAAGATACGATGGTATCACTGTTACATTAAAGCGCGTTGAAATAAAGATGTAGTATCACATGGTAAGCTATGACACATCACATAATGCTGTGTAGAGACACTGTGATACGGGTAAAGTACTTCATTTAATGGAGGACCTCTGGGATTTTGGTGAATACGTCTAATATTTTCATAAACTTTTGCTTGGAAATCTTCTTAAAGAGTTTAAACATCTACATTTATGGCTGATTTCAACTAAAGTAAACCCCAGTTTCCTCTTAAAAGTGCAGTACAAGTAGTTTGTTCCTAAAAAATGATTTTTTTAACTTTACGATCGGACATGCAGGAGGTTTTGGACATTAAACGGTTAGAATAACCACAAAGAAAGTGACACGCTTATCAAATTTACAACCATCTCCAGGGACCGCAAAGTGTTGAGCAACTTCTGAGACCACATAAGGAAGACCTTCCAGTACACAGCTTAGTGGCTCTTAAATGCTATTAGAAAGATTTTTTTATTGGTCATAACATGTTGACATGGGGGTTTTGACTGTTTCCTCAGACAGACAATGTCTCATGGTGGTTTTGATGTTGTTCTGGAGGCTGAACTCGTGCTCTGCTGCCACACTAGAGACTGGAATTTCAAGCTCTTCAGCAAAAGATTCAAATTCAAGGAACATTTATCCAAACAAGGGGTTTCTTAATGCTGCTGCACTCACTTTAATGGGTGGAAATCTAAATAAATTCTCTACCTTACAAATCAGACTCATATCCGGTAAAGTGCCAAAAGATGTAGCAAAATTTGTTACAACACCTGACTATGACAATTGTCGGAAATCGGTGTTGTGACAAACTCGACAGAATGTTGGCTCACTGGAAATAAGAAAACTCTGTAACAATTAGGTGCTACACAGCATCTTTGAGCAATGAGAATCATGTGCTGTCTAACTCTGTATGTCATCAACGTGAGCTATCAGCGTTGATTGTGCGTTGCAACCCATATCATCATTCTTCGAAAAGAAAAGCCGTAACCTTACAAAAAGCAAGATTAAAATGCAAAATGTTATGTTAAAGGTGCAATATGTGAGATTTACAAGCAATGTCTGCCACCACCAGGTGGTATATTACTGAGTAAAACCAACACTTCCGCCATATCCGATCCTGACCACTGAACTTACAGGTGACAATATTCTCTGCTACATCCCGCAAATGTTTTCGACGAGTATATCGCCAGATGTTTAAGCAGTTGTTTGTTAGTTGTAAACCTCATGGGTAGCGCATCTATTATCTGTTTGATGGGTGTTTGTTACCAGAGATGGCCTAGTTCAGTGGGCTATTCTGTTGTAAATAGGCTTATACTCACCCAACTGGTGGAAAATAGGTACTATATTTATTAATGTATATATAACTATGTAGTCTAAAAGGACATGTTTCTTAACACTCAAATTTTTATTTTAGGTATTTAAGACATATTTTAAAGTTGAAAATTCTACATACTGCACCTTTAAGATGGACATAATAGTTTAAAATATTTTGTGGAAGTGTGTTGTTGCATGTAGCATCAATAGGTAAAATGGGACTTTAATATGTCAGGAGTGTAAATTGTAATCCGTCAAAACAACTTGCAAGATATTTCCGTCACCAATTAAAAAAAAAGGTCAACAATAAAAAATAGTCGGTTGTGAACCCTGACATAGACATATATAGTGTCCACCCCTATCAATAACATCAACTTATATTATCAGTCATTTAAAATACATATCTTATCTTAATATTAAATGGCTGAGTATTACAGTTTCACACTTTTAGGTTTGAAATTGAAGGCGTTGACGGAAAGAAAGTATCCACTAAAATTCACCAAAATGTTGTGTATTTTGTTGTTTTTTGTCTGTTCATTTTATTATTCAGCATTTTTTTTTCTTATTGTGTGTTTATATTGTTGTTTTGTGAGTTGCTGGTAATATTTAGTGTGCTTCTAATTTTTAATTAAAAAAAAGTTACAAACCCCATATTTCTAATGTTTTCATTAAATTTCCTCTCTCTTTCAAGTACCCACTGTAGTGACGTAGACAACTCTGTCACAGCTCCTGCCCCCTACTAATCAGTATCACTCATCTCACCTGTATCTCCCAGCTGCAACTAGTCAGGTAATCTCTTTTTGGCATATCTAAGCTCTGCTTTCCCACTTCATCTGTGTTTTTTCCTTGTGTTGACCAGCATCCTCGATGCGATTTCAGCTCTCATTCTTAATGTAAAGTCACATTACGGCCCATTCAAACCTTTGCGTGTGAAATAAAACATGCATTATAATGGATCAATGCAGTCAAGCTTGCGTAGCAACTTACTTTGTGACATTGCTTTTCAATCTTTGCATCGTAGCACTCCTTAGTCATCCTCATAACAGCTTTTGGTATAATTACAGTGTGAATGAATACGCACAAAGACAAAATGTCAGGTTGTCTACATGAGTCAGTTATAAAACCGGATCAAAATTGCTTCTCAAAACCCAGTGATTTAAAAGTAATTTACTTACCCTAATACAATGAGGGTTGGCCTGAGGCAGTGGAAGAGCCTTAAATCATAATGCCCTCCCCACTTTCCATTATATTGTGTGGTGCTTTTTTTGGTATCCATAAAAATAAGCACGCAATGTCGGGAGGGTTGGTTGGGGTCAATGTGCATTTAGAAAAATGTCCAAAAGACATGTAAGTTTTTATATAAAGGTGTCTAATATCTGGTTTGATGATTTAACCAGCCCAAAATAATCAAGTCACTGCAATTTTCAGGTCCTAATTTTTACTTTGTGTGAATATTTTATGTGACTTAAGTAAAATCAACAAATCGTCTATGCCTAATATGTCCCCAGCTCTAGGTAAATAATAATCTAATAGCACAAGAACAGAATCACTGATTTTTATAGCACAGTAACAGTTCAAGAAAAGAATCAATGAAGACAAGATAAAGTAGTTATGGTAATTAAAGGAAGCACTATGTAGTTTAGTAAGCACTTTGACAACTCATGCCTATAGTTATTGTCCTGACAAAATTAAAAACAAAAAGAGAAAACTGATGCGTGATGTGCCTCTAGTTGTGCCAGCTGTCAACAAACATGTGCATAAATCATACACATAGAAACACATCATTTGGTGGAACTAAAACACAAAGATTTATGTTCAGACAGCTGCTTTCCTGTGCTCACTGGAATTTTTTTTTTTTTCTTCAAAATTTAGGAGCAAACACAAGATTATCAAAGCTTCTTCTGGTTTTTGGAATTGTAAAAATACAAATACAGAGAGATCTAATTTTATGTTATTCATACAGATATTATTCATATATTATGATTGTATTATTGTGCAGATAATAAAAAATAATTTGCCACTTCTGAATAGGAAATAATGCTGACATTCCCTGAATAGCAGCAGATAAAAAAAACTAGCAAAGAAAACAAAAAATAGCCCGAAGAAACTCGTCAAAATAGTACTTCTTAAGAACAGGCATATTTAACACCGTCTGCATGACATGTGTCGAGTATGTGTTGAGTATGGGGGATGGAACCATAGAATAGAAGGGATCCACCCCCGATACTCAACACTCACACAAGCTTACTGATCTCCACATGCATACACGCCTAGCAATTTTTTCTAAGTGTTTACATGTCACACAGACGGTGCTCGATAGTGAAGCCACTGTAGCTTTACTCACACCACACCTGCTTCTACATGTGACTAATATATTTATGTTTGTTAGGTGTCATTCAGGTGTGGCGTACGTGTGCATACACTTTAAAGTGTGGCGTCTGCAAACCTGTTAATGCGTTAACGTGTTAAGGCACATCAAACACACGTGCATTGTGTCCATGTACCCATGGAAAATGTAGATGTAGTGTCAGACGTTGGTTAGATCGCAGGCGCAAGGTACGCGTTCGATGGACTGGTGCGCATGAATTTAGAATGGATCCACGCCCCATACTCTGTGATGTGCTGACTTGCTTCACTGACATGCTTCACCTTTGCTTGTTGACGTTACTTTACTGCTTTTTGCTGCTGAAAATCATTTCAACAATGTTTTTCAACAATTCTCTTGCATTGCATCAAAAACAAGCAGAGTCTGGAACTGTTCCTATGTGAAATGAGCTTTACACGCCCATTCAGTCCCATAATCATTCTTGAAACTCCAAGTGGCATGATGTGCACATTTTTGTTCCATGGAAATGGAGAAAACTGGAGAACCTGCAAGAAATCGATGCATGCACAGAGAAGGAGAGGAGCTTGAAATAGGGAAGTCTCCAGACTTCATGGGAGTCGAGCCCGGGGCCTAACGTTAATAATCAACCACATTCACATACCACTGGGAACAAATTTGGTGTTCAGTGTCTTGTCCAAGGACCACCTGATTTATGATTTTTTGTTTGTCCCAAACCATGAAATAAATAGAGAACAGGACAGAAATATGTTGTCCAACTTTGTGTGACATTTAACGCTGGCATAAATCTAGAATATGTTCTATTGTGTTTCTTGTACTGAACATCTGTTCCAAGGTCCGTAATTACTGGGATCCCAGAAAGATGCATGTTTTGTACAACTTCCTTCTAACCAACAGACTTCTTCACTTCAATGGTGGGATTTCCTGTTTGCCTCTTATCAGTTAGACCTTGGAACAATGGAATCAGCCCCCACTGCTTTATTCAGCAGCCTTGTTGGGCAAGTGGTTTCTGTTGCTTTCCACTAAAAACTGACTTTTTTGGAGATTTTGATAACATAAGCACATATACGCTATTTAGTAAAAATTTAGTTTTCTCACTATTCAATTTAACAATTTATGTAATTCAATAATATTATTGTTGAATTGGATACAATAATTCCCTCAGTGCAAAAAAGCTCCGGAACAGCACATTTTTATCTTCCAGTCTAGGTCAGACTGCACATCAGACTTACACAAAGGTAATAGGTTAACAGCCATATCTCAAAAGGTCCTTATTTGGGGAGATACCCCTTTGCATGGTAGAACAAAACACAACTGTATTTTTTCAAAGTATGATACATAAGAAATAAGAAAATTATTCCTGTTGTCTCCGGAATAGGTGGCAGGGGTGTTTTTAAGCGCATTTTAGTGATATAGCCTGAGAAAGATTCTTACGATTTATCAAAATCATATTATTGTCAAACTTACTTCATAACATTTGTTTGTCATATTTGGTACCAAAATGTCGACAATGGTGAAACACATCTTCCACAAAACAATTTGGGTCGCTTCTGAATAATTTTTGGCTGACGGATGACAAAAAGGGACAAAATATTTTGACCTTGGGAATCATTTTGCTAAAAATATTGTATTGTATTGTTTAAGGTCTTAAATTCATCCCAGTCTATTCCCCAAGATCATAAAATAATATGTAAAGCAATAAGAAACAATTATTGCATGAATATGTCCCCTAACTGACAATACCTCCTTATTTTCTGACAAAATCAAAAATACTCTGCAGTGTATGTTGACGATGTTATGGACAATCTTGCACAACATTAATTGCAAAGTGAAAATACTTTTGACTGTTAATTTGTCACTTTTTGTCATCTGAAGGCCAAAATAAATTTCAAAGCAATCCAAATTATTTGGATGTGTCTCAGTATTGTTGCAGTTTTGATATCACATATGACATAAAAAAGTGTTTTGAAATGTATTTGATAATTACGTGTTTCCGATAAGTCGCGGAAATCGTCAACAGGGTACATCACTAAAATGCACTCAAAAACACCCCGCCACCAATTCCGGAGACCACAAGAACAATTTTCTCCTTTCTCATATAAAATAGGCAGTGGCTATCTGTACGGTTGCCATATCAATATACCGACATTCTATCCGTAAGCAGCTCCCCTAATTGGCCAGTTTAGGCCACGGGATGAGGTCAGTCCATGACCAGTTTAGGTCACGTGACTAAGACTAAACCTAACCGTTAACCTAACCTTGAACCTAAAAATTGTTGCGATATAGCGTTATAACCTAATCCTAACCGTAACCCTAAGACGCTACGTACGTATACTTCGGCAACCGTACAAATAAACACTTTGTATAAAATACAGTTTTTTGTTCTACCATGGGGAGGGGTATCTGATTTTTTTTCTGATGCTAGCCACAGACCTATAAACTGATTCGTTAGTGCTTCTTCAGCCAGTCCCATTGTAGCCTGACGACTAGTGTCCAAATTTGTCTGTCGATGTCCCACTCAAAACAACAACAGTTTGATTTGAATATCAGTTCACACAACTTTATTTTCCTTGACCCACGTAATATCAACAACAGTGGTAGCTACTGGAAAAGCTATGCTTGAAAAGTCTTGGGAAAATGTAGGGGAATCAGCAAGACAAAAAAAAACCTTGGATATTCCAATATATCTGTTTTGGTTCAATAATTCAATTCAGTATATATCCTCTATTTAATTTACATTGGGGACAGAGATACAGTATTCAGCTTCCTTAGCATAATATACAGCAGGATTTATATGCATATATAAGAAAATTCAGCATAACATTTTGAACTCACGTACCATTAAACCTCTTAAAAGCACAATATACGTGTATGCACATTTATGTTTACAAAAACAGCAGGAGTCAAACTCAATAACCTTGAAAACCATTTTAGAAGTGGCACCTCTTGATATAACATTTTAAAGTACACAATTTAGAAACCATCTTGAATATTACCATCTTGAATGGAAGAGACTACTGGCTGAGAGGTGCTCAAAGTCATAAATAGAAAGAAGGTAACAGCTGGATACAAAGATGAGAGAGACTGCTGGGAACACACCTACTGGCCGGTGTACAATGAGATGATCGACCAAGTTTTACATCCATTGCAAGATCTAAATTGGATCACTGAAGACCCTCAGTTACTCTCCAATTTGCCAACCCAGGAACCACAAAGATGTATTTACCAATGGTTCACACATGTGCCACAGTAATCTAAAACATACAATATGTCCAACAGAGAACAAAAGTTCACACAGCCTGCTAGCTAGAGAAGGAACAAGTTTCACAAGGTGAAAAAAAGAGTGGAAGTAAAGAAAACCTCTCTGAAATGACAGTACCTGTCCAATGTGGTATACACATATGTGGCATAAGAGGAAGTGTGTGAATCTAAATGAGTATTTACAAGGAAACTCTCCAGAAGACCAGCTGTCCAAAAAAAATCTTCCGTCCATGTATCAAAGCTGAAACAAATGCAAGAGGTTTGACAGACTGTCTCCTTTACAAAGGCTCTCACATTTCATATTGCATGACTATTATCTTTACCGACACCTATATACACATATACAGCCAAAAGCTTATTATTGAGAATCTAGCGTACCATCCTATTTCTGAAGAGCATTGAGAGAATACAGTTGTTTTGGGATATGATGTTATATCTGTTCAGGGAAAGACATTTATTTGTTCTATAGATAATGAAATGTAACACAATTCCCAATTCATTTGAAGCATTTATGGGCTCTAGCACGGCCTACCATGCAGTCTTATAGCTTATATACCAGTGTTTCAACACCTTATTTTAAATTGGCCCCATATACAGTATGTACCTCCTTCATTGAGCATACATTCTAACAGCTTAAAATAATACTGACAATAAAGGAGCAAAGAAGTTCTGAAAGCATGGATGAATGACTGGATACCCCCAAATACTGTAAACACCCTTGTCGAATGTGGAGCAATGAAAAACCAGAAATATTGAGATACCTTCTTGAGGGTGTTAACCCTTGGTATCCCACTGCCTTTCTTTGCTGTTATCAGAGAAGCATTAGTCCAAGTCAGCTCTCTGTAATCAGGATGCATTATGCACATGTCTTTTTAGTTCCTTTCATTGATGGAAGTTATAATCCAGATGCAAAACAAAGCAAAACTGAATGCTGCAGGTATCATGGTCCCGTTATTTGTGGCGGAACAAGAGAGGCACTTCATGAGGCAGCCAAACAAATCGGGTGTGTCCTTATACTCGTTGGGCTCTGAGGCTCGTTCCCTCCAGGAAGACTTCATGCTGGACCAGGAGGGGTTGGTTTGGAGCACTTTGGTTGGTGCCGTCTGAGGTTTGACGGCACAGCTGCTGCCTTGCTCTGGGCATTACTGCAGGATTAGAGCTGAAGTTCAAATAATTCTGTATACAAAGACAAGAAAGAGAGGGTTAATGATGCTAATAATGCTTTTATTGTCATTATACACACAATTAACAACAGAATTAAAAGACAACTCTCGTGTTGCAAGATACAAATAAGAAGTGTATATACAAATGGAGCCACTAGGACAAAAAATAAATAGCAAGAACAACAATGGCAAAGACAAATATATTGCACTGTTACAAATAGACTGAACTACATAAAACACTGCTAAAAAAGGAAACAACTGACTGAAATATTCCAGTTGAAAATCTTTTTTCATTACATAATGGAACGCGTTGAGGACAAAATAACATAAGAATGATCAATGGAAACCAAGGTCGGAATTAAGAATCATACTTAAAATAAAAGTATAGAGATCAGATCACAGGCTGTGGAAATTCCATGAGTCAAAATGAAACTCAGTAGTGCGTGTGGCCTCCATGTGCCTGTATGTGTCTTACAATGCCTGAGCATGTTCCTGTTGAGATGACAAATGTTCTCCTGAAGAGGGCTGGACAGCCCTCCAAAGAAATGCCTCCCAAGAGCATAACTGACCATCACCAAACTGGTGAAAATGAAAGATGTTGCAGGTGGCAGAATATTCTCCATGGCAGCTCTAGACTCTGTCATCTCATGTGCTTAGTGTGAACCTGCTTTCATCCATGAAGAGCACAGGGTTCCAATGGCGAAGTAGCCATTCTTAGTGTTCTCTGGTAAATGCCATTCACCCTGCATGGTGTTCAACTGTAGCCAGGTCCCTGTAAAGCCCTACCACCCCAATGGAGTCAGATTCAGACAGTTGGAAGGAGAAACATGCACATTAGTAGCCTGCTGGAGGTTAGTTTGTAGGGCTCTGGCATGAGTGAGCTGCACTACGTGATTAACTTATGGGGTTGTAGACACCGCCTCATGCAACCTCTAGAGATGAGAGCATTGGGAAAATGCAAATGGGACCAAAAATGACGAGGACAGACAAAATGATTAATATCTAAAACAAATCATGAACGAAGTGATGCCTTTAGACACTATCTCTTCAGGGAGCTGTAGTCCCTAGTCTGTTAGAACTATTATAGCTTTAAAGCAGTAATGAGGATTGTAATGAGAACAAACAAATATCCTCACGTGTGGCATGAGCAAATCAGATAAGCCAGGAGTTGTAGCACATATGGGAATGGTGTTCACAAGATAACCTTTTTTCTTCTTTTATATGTTTTACAAACACACCCCTATTGTGCAAGCCATAATACTTGAATGTGACATTTTTGAGATAAGTGGAGAACACGTCATTCTTCTCCGGTGTGAGGTGAGGTGTTGGCGGGAGAGGAAAGGCAGGGAGGGTGGTTCAAAGGAACATCTCTGAAAAATAATTAGGCTCAGGTGTGGCAGGGTGATTAATCATTCTCATCTTCATATATGGACAGGGAACAGACGGGAAAAGAGCTGGTGTTTTGGATGCAACAGAGTCCAGGAGGCAAAACGCTGTTTGCCCTGCAGAGAACGGTGGAGGATGGATTTGGTTGTTGTGGGTTCTCTCAATTAAGAACACAGAAGCCGGTGCTCCTTCATCTGTACCAGCAAAACCCCAGTCAGACATAGTCTCCTGTTACATCCGGTTAAATACTTTGATCTTGGCATGTTTGCTATCAAATTCACAGCTCTGATGGAGGGGTGACTGACAGACCACAAGGTTTTTAATGTTTTATTGTGTTTTTTTAACTTGACTAGAGCTACAGCAGTTGGTCAGCTCTCTGTCAGAGGAATTAATGCCTTTGAAACTAGAATTTGCTTGTTTGATCTGCTCTAGACTTTGTCTGCATTGTCACAATGAGACAAACAATGCAAACTCTCCGGGCAAACAAATCCTAAAGCAGTTCAAATGCTCCAGGATTCGCCTATCCGGACGCGGCCTTAGTCTCTAGCATTTACAGTACTATCATGTGCTATTGTGTGTGAATCACGTACATGCTTCGTGGTATCTGACAGCTCTTGCTCAAACCTCTCCACCACCTTCTTGAAGGACGGTCTGGCGAAAGGGTCGGCATTCCAGCAGGACCTCATAATCCGATACCTAAATGGCACCACATCAAAAATGACACGTTATTTTAGTTTAACATTTTGTTTGTGCTTGGTCTAGTGTGCTTACTTTCACATCAGAGCTGTATGTAATTACTTTGATTTAAAAAAAAAAATGCTTAATTTTGATACACAGCAATCTTAAGCATTTAAAAAAGTAAATTATATAAATATTAAAAAGGATTAAGCAAACCTATCAAAACTTACATTTCACAGGGTGCAAAATCTGGAGCATCCATTCTGTATCCTTCTTTAATTAGTTTGTAGAACTTGGCGTCCACAGGCACACCAGGGTAAGGACTGTTTCCTATGTTTGGCAGAAGTGTCAGATTACACTATGTTCTTTTGAAAACTCACAGATAGCCAAAAAAACATGGGAATAGGGGAATGAGTGGCTCACCCAGAGAAAATATTTCCCAAAGCAAGATGCCATATGACCAGACGTCACTCTCGAAGGTGTACACACACTCAAAAATGCTTTCAGTAGACATCCATTTCACAGGCAGTCGAGCCTGAAAAAAAAAAATACTCCTTTAATGCATGAAAAGGTAAAGTAAATCCTAATCGAGTATGAAGGGGGTGACCTCAGTCTAACAGCCTGAAGGTCATAGACAAGCCTGAGTAACCCCTTCAAATCAGTGCTCTTTGTTCTCTCTGAGGCTGCATAGGTTAGGTTCTCATGCCTTGAGTAAGCTGGGATAGCCTCCAGCAGCTCATGACCCTGAACTGCAAAAATTAGTCTACAGGATGGCTGGATGAATAATCTGACATTTGTTCAATGCTTTTTGTTTTTCTGAGGTTAATCAACAATGACAAAAGGTTCTGAAAGGAGACAAGTGGGCTGATGATAAAGGTCGCTAAAAAAACCCAGAGCCTAGTAGTACGGAATCAATCGCTCAATCAAGCAATTGAAATGCACTATTATTCAAACCACACTTTGAAGTTTTATGGAACTAATATGAAAAACTTACACTAAATAAATATAATAATCCATGTCCAGTGCTAACTTTTATTTTGCAAAAAAAATAAAATCTAATAACAATCTGATCCCAAGTTGTGACAAATGTATGTGGTAGTGATGCATTAACCATAGTATATCAGCTGATTTATATACAGTATAATAGACTTCTGCAGAAGACACGGACCCTTGTGTAGCTACTGTACACAATTGGAGTATATAATTTTCAATATTTAATTTTGTAAAGCTACCATTAGGGGCCTGTATTAAGCTATATAAGTACATCCGGGATATCTCTTCATTAGCAGGCTTCACTTGACCAAACATTCTTCGTCACAGAGCAGCTGTACTAGGAAGCAGGATATCAACACGTTAACTTAACCCAGGGTTTTCTAACCTGGATCAGTGCATGCTCACATAAAACGTGTGGAGATTGCTGCATAACTGCAGAGCAACTTACGTCAAAATTGAGGAATAATTATTTAAAAATATGAAGAATTAAAATCCATAATTCAGACCAAACACAACAGCAGGAAGGAAGGACTGCTGACAGATAATTGATGACTGTTAATGCGAAAATTTGTTATATTACACAATATTAATTCAACAGAGAATAAACAGATACCCTGATTAGTTTCACTTCATTAGGACACAGACCATGTCTGTGGCTCTGATGCTGCGTTCATACAGCTCAGCCTACATCATAAGGTGGACAATATTTGTATTCTATACAACCTGTATTATCTTACAAGGCTGAGGCTCTCTGCGTCTCCATCAGCATATATGAATACAAAATTGAATGCATTTATTGGTCTCAAAGCGACCGAGGCAGTTGACAAATGTAGGTCAGATCAAATCAAAATCCTTACGTTTCCTATAGGATGTCATCAGTTAAACGAAAGGATTGCATCTATCTTTTCTTTCAGTCCTGTCAGCTGTCATATCAGAATCACGTAGCGATGTGTATACAGAAGGATCCACCTTTTCTTGGGAAGATCTTTTTTCCAAGAGAACTGATTAACATGATTAAAATAAATCCCAGAAGTTTGCTCTATAAGGAGAAATTCAGCTTCGTAATACAGGCCCTGTCTTGATGGCAAACAAACTTTAATTTGACACACATCAAACATGTACATTAATTCAATTCTGAACTTGGATTCCAAAAGTCATTAATAGTTTGATCCCCTCCAGACAGCAGTAAGTGCAGACGAGGCCTGTGTCAGAAATATTTTGTTCATTGTAAGTGCATAACAAAGCTATAAGGCAGTTGTTCTCAACTGGTGGGTCGCGACGGGACCATTTTTGGTGGGCCATGGGCCTTTCCCCAAAGAGAGAGAAAAATATATATCATCAAATTTAATGGAGAGTTGATGTAGTTCCCCTCCGCAACATCAGGGGCGGTAGTATCATCAGTGGGGACACATGTTTACATAAGTATGGATTTTCCTACATAGAGGACAAAGGAGTCCAAAAGCCTCAGTGTGTTTTGTGCTGAGAGGTGCTGGCAAGTGAAAGCATGAAGCCGTCTAAAATGATGCGCCATTTGGAAACGAAGCACTCCTCGCTGAGACAGAAACCTGTTGATTACTTTTGTCGACGGCTTCAAGATCTGAGGACATCGCAACAGTGCCTTACTTCTAAATGCTCAAAGCAGGAGAATGCCCTCCGTGCTTCTTATTTGGTGGCACATCGTGTTGCAAAGTTGAAGAAACCCCATACTATCGCTCAGGACTTAATTTTACTCTTTTACCAATAAACATGGTAAAAGAAGTGATGGATCAGTCCGCTGCAGTTAAACTAAAAACTATACCCCTGTCTAATGACACCGTAGGTAGGCGAATTGAAGACATGTCACATGATATCAAACGACAGACGACAGCCCGACTTCACACAAGTGGCCATTTTGCTATACAAATGGACGAATCTACAGACGTATCAAGCAAAGCAGCTTTGATTGTTTACGTGAGACATGTGGGACGGAGACTTTCAAGAGCAGTTTCTATGCACAACAGATCTACCAACCACTACAACCGCTGAGGAAATATTTAGTTCTGTGGACCTGTACTTGAGCCCGTGGGCCTAAGCTGGTACATGTGTGTTGGTGTGACAACAGATCGAGCAGCCGCCATGACAGGGAAAAATACAATGATGAAAACAATAACCACACACCTGAATAAACTTTTTGAGCGGTTTAACGACTACTTTCCTGAGAAACATTCAGAGGAGGACTGGGTGCGTGACCCGTTAATAAACATGGAAAGCGTCATGTTGCCTAGCAGCGAAGAATGTCAGCTTGTGGAGCTATCCTGTGACTGCACGCTCAAAGAGAAATTCACAGAGGTAAGCCTTTCCCAGTTCTGGTGCAACGATGTGATGAGAGAGTATCCCTCTATTACATGATTTGCACATTTTTGGCACTTCAATACATAGTTTCTTCAATAATAACAGTGATGATGTAGACTTGCAGCATTATGAGACGCTATTGTGTTCCGTTCAATTGCACTTTTTTGTTTTTTGGAGAAAAGTAATTGCACTTTTACTTCATATATTTTGAAACTACTTGAGACTGTTTACATGCCTGTTTTAAAAGTCCTCAGTACTTGAATTAGTATTGCTGCTTGTTTTTTATACTGAAACTGAAATATCAGTTTTACATTTTTGCATCAGAATGTTCACTTAATAAATTTTTCATTTTTGGATAAATAATGTTTGGGTCACGACTTGTCATTTCAAGTTGATGGTGGGTCCTGGACCCAGACCAGTTGAGAACCACTGCTTTAAGGCTTTAAACCAATAACATGACCTGAACACAGATTTCCCGTTTTAGCTTCTTCTCAACTGTTACCTCAAAGTGTAAGGGTTGACTTCAACATTTTAATAAAAGCTCACTCTGCTGATGTTTAAATTTTAAAGATGCAAGCTTTTATTCTGGCTGTTTTGATTTGAGTTTGTTATTATTATTAGTGGTAGTAGTAGTAGTAGTAATACTAGTAATAAAAACACAAATTACATGGTATACGTGCAAATGTATTTCTTATTGTCTTTATATAATTTATTCACATATTATAGTTATATATATATATATATATATATATATATATATATATATATATATATATATATATATTTATTTTGTGTCTTCCTAACGTATGGACACCTTTTGAAACAAAAATAAAAAAACAATGACCTCTTACATTGGGAAAATGACTTCAATTGTGTGATGCATTGGTAGCTTTGCTAAAATGCAGGATACATGCTGTAAGTTTGTGTACTTACGTTGCCTTTGACTACATAGTTGGAGTCAGTGGTGATGTCTCGGGCCAGTCCAAAATCACAAATTTTTGCCACTCTTCCCTCAGTGAGTAAGATATTTCTGGCTGCCAGGTCTCTGTGAATACACTGAAGAACAAGCACATAATTACCAACAAGGATAAATACACTGTGCTCATCAAACATGTACAGTAACTGTGTCCATACTGAGTTTTCTTTTCATATCCACTTTGGTTGTGTAACACTACAACGCTGACACTGATACATGGGATACTTGAGATGGACATTCTTTCTCTCCACTGCTGATAAATATTTCAGCAGCCTATTCTCACTGTGGAAATGTATTTCTCAAACTTGCTCATTCGGGGTGATTTGGGATTCAGACACTCACATTTTTAGAGGCTAGGAACTCCATGCCTTTAGCCACTTGGTATGAAAAGCTGAGAAGGTCTTCAGTCTCTAAGGACAAGCCATCCTCGTCAAACATTTCACTCCCCGCATCTACATCTACGTAAGTGTCACCTGAGATGGACCGACAGGATGGGAGTCATTTTTCCTGATGCATTATTCGGACTGCTCTGCACAGTAGACACTTAGTAAATGCATGGCTGCCTTGCCTTTGTTTAGTGAGCTCCTCTTCCTGGAAAATGTTCTGAATGGTGGATTGCCAGCGACAGAGGGCTTCATGGTCATGTAGTCGTTCAAGCTGTCACTGTTAAAAGGAAAGGAGCAGTCTGGTCTCAGCTGAGCACAGCCACACATTGTCACATAGCAATCCAAGTTGTCCAACTCCTACGCACGTTCTGGACAGTAAATATGCATACTATGTAGTCTGTGCATTATAGTATGCAAAAAAATCCTGACCTCTCTGTGACTCTCTGCTGCATGACGTTGCGGTAGTAGTAATCCTCCTTGATCTGAGAGTAGATGAAGGAATCTCTTTTTCTGCGCAGAAAGTTGAGAAGATCTCCAAAGCAGCAGTACTCTGTGATCACCAGTGTGGGACCTGAAGAAAAATAAACACACGTCAAGAGAAGATTCCTTTCACAGTAATGTTGAGCTAATTCATACTCAATAACACAATCAAAACAGAATTATTTCTGTGTTTTACTGTAACTACTTCCATTTATTTTCCACTGCCATTCTTATATCTGATTATACACAACGTGGATACCTCCAACTGTGCACGCTCCCAGCAGGTTGACTATATTCATGTGGTTTCCCAAGTAACTCAGAACTTTCAGCTCTGACATCAGTGCCTCCTTCTCTGTAGCATGAGCACTTGCTGTGAAAAAAAAGAACAAGAAGAGCAATCAGAGCGTAAACCTCCGCCAAGCGCCAAATATCCTGGCCAGATATTCACAGTTATCTTTATCATTCACACTTTAAAGGCTTGGAAGGAATTAATAACGATACAGTAGGTCCAAATGTTTGGACACCCCCATTTTTTTGTTTTTAATTATTGCAATAAAATGCACAATCCTAATCACCTCCAAAATTTAAATTAAATCTTACATCAGAATCAGAATCAGAATGTTTTATTGCCATTGTTGATGACCAGAATTCACAACAAGGAATTTGCTTTGGCTTACAGGTGCTTAAAAAAGGTGCAATAGCAAACAATAGAATAGAATAGATTACATAAAAAAAATAAAAATAAGGTATAAGGTCTAGAATTTTGTCAAAATCTGGTAAATACATTTGGCATAATCATGCTAAAAGACAAACAAACATAACATGAAAATATAACCTCAATGGCAGAAGAAAAAAACATTAACAGGATGAGCAAAGCGCTACAGACACTTTTTACTGCTGTTTTATCCATCCATCCATCCATCCATCCATGGCTGCCATAAACATCTGATTGTGGGAACATGGTAACTGGTCCTATTTCAAGTGATGTCTCCAAAAACCTGAAGATTAATCTTTTATCCTCCAGAACTTGATGAAAACACACACCACTGTGTCACATAATAACTTCACCCTGCTCTGGTTTTGCATGTGAATTAACAGTGCTTACATTTGAGCATTTTCACAGCCACTGTCATCACAGAATCTGCTTCCGAAAGACCATATGCGGTGGCTTCCACAACTTTACCAAATGCACCAGATCCCAATGTCTTTCCTGTAGAAGAAACAAAAGTGTTATTCCCGTCCTGTTTCCCCTTCCACAAGTGGGCCATGTGCCAGCCCTCCTATAAAAACAGCAGTTTTAGCCCTTGGGCTGTGTACGTAAGCACCAGGACACGCAGGATCCTGTTTAAGGAGGTTTGTTCAAAACACCCAGAATATGTCAACAACATTATGTTTGCAGTGAGGGAGTGGGGTTTCACATTAATGAGCAGTGGAACTGGTTTTTGAGCGATGACCAGAGGCATGGCTAAAACTTTAATACTGTGTCCACAGAGCTAGAAACCAGAGGGCCTGTCAATCAGTGTGAAGTAGCCCGGGGGAAGGTGGCTGAAATGATGTCATACTGACTGCTCTGTCAGGCTTTATTATCAAGACAATTACCGACAGAAAAATCCACTTATCTTCATATGAACGATGGATGCTGCACCATTTAGCTTTTTTTCTTTTTTTTAAAAAAGTGTATAACATGCTCACCAAAACGTAAATTATTTCTGGGAAACTCCCACTGGTGATCGTACGGCAGCTGGGAGGGGTCGATGTACACATAGCTGTTTCCATGGATGCCCTCTATAACTTTCCACTGGATCTGATATTTGGGTTTCTGACAAGAAGACAACAGATAAATCATCCCAAATAGATGAAGGATCCCAAATAGATGAAGGATGACTCATCAAGTCATCCTTCAGACTTTTCTTTAACTATGTCAAGGGGAGTTCACAGTGCTGTCTCACCTGCATGTACTTGTAGAACAACATGATGAGGACGAGACAGAGGATACAAGCCGCTGAGACGGAGCCAATTAGCAGAGGGGTGAACAGATCATGTGGAACTCTTCTCTCTGCAGGCACAAGTAAATGAAACAGACACCATAATGACATTAGAGCAGTGACAGCGCCAACAAGGGACTTGTTTAATTAACTGTTTATTTTCTAAATGGTATTGAAGAAGTGGAAAATGAATAAGCACAATTGGTGCTAGAACACAAGCCAACTGGACATTTGTTCACCCAAAAAGTCCAAAAAATGTACAAAGTAAAATGTTAGGGTTAGGATCAGGGTTAGTAATATTTACCTCCTTCATCAAGCTGTTTGTTTGTTAGCAGCAGGGGTGGAGCAGCGATTTTAAAAGTGAGGGTGTTCTAATGCTGCGTTCACACCAAATGCAGGGTCCGCAGGATCAAAAAATGTCCCCATTCGCATCATACGCACGTCTGACGCGAAGCACCGTTCACCAGCAACTCATCCAACCCGGTGAGTTTCACTGCCTTCTGAAGCGAGGAGCTGCGCTGTTTGTTTCTCCTCTCATAAACATAAACCACCAGTGAAAAAAGCCGGTGTGATTAGCGGCAAATGCTATCCTAGCTTAGTGCTGACGTTTAGAGATGAAAACTACAGAGAGAACTTTTACCAGCTACTACTACCTCCTCGTTGGCTGTGCCAACGCACTTGACGTGCGGATCGGACCGCACCGCCGCACAGGAAAGATTTTGCATCTGGGACGCATCTATCCATTGACTTTGTATGTAATCTGGACGTACGGACATTTCGTGACACATCCGGTGTGAACGCAGCATAAGGGTAGGGCAACATTCGACTCCCAATTTAGTTTATTAAATGAATTTACTTAATAGTCAGTGATACTCAACATGTGGCTCTTTATCTTAATTTTAATTATTATTCCCCCAGAAAACCATTAAAGGGGAAACTTTTTACCTTTTTCTTTGGCAATTTTGCAACTTTTTTGCCGCTTTTCATCACTCGTTTCCTTTTTTCCCTACATTTTGCCTCTTTTTGTTCCACATTTTTGCCCTTTTTCACTATTGTTTGCCACATTTGTCTCATTTAGGTTACAACCTGTTTCTTCATTTTTGTCAATTTTTTTGCCACTCTTGACTGCTTTTGGCCCATTTTAGTCACTTTTCACTCTTTTCTTGTGACGTTTTTGCCACTTTTGGACCATTTTTGCCACCTGTTACTCATCTTTTGTCACTTTACTTACATTTACTGAACTCTTTGTTTACCTTCTCGGAACGGCGGCTTCGTCAAATGTCTGGCTGTGATTGGCTTGATCACCATTCAATCAATCTAACTGGACCAATACATTTTCAACAATGATCCCTCAGTAAAAAGTGAGGGGCATGAATTTTTGTTTTGATGAAAGTGCGGGTATCGCATCCTTTGCATCTCCCATGGGTGAGACGCGCCTGGTTAGCAGGATTACGTCAAAAGTAGTTCACAGATTTTGACAAAATGTTACCCAAGACTTTACGCCATGGAAGATTCCAATATATTTTGGAAATTATGCAGATTATTTAGCTGATTCTGGATTAGTTTGAATAATAGAAAAATCCCTATCTATCATCATTGGCGATATTTCAAAAATTCATATTTCAGTTTGTCATTAACCAAATAACAGGTTGGTTTCTCAAATACCCCACTGAGTTTCATGGAGATTAGAGCTGGATTACAGTTTTATCCCAATTTTTCTAAAAAAAAAATGAGGGGTGCCCATTAATTTGGACTTACTGTATTGTTGTTAATGGAAATTAAACATTCTTCTAAGCCTTTAAAGTGTGAATGATCATGGTAACATGATCAGGATCACTGATCCCGATAACTGCCAAAGAGGATATTTGGTGCTTAGTGGATGTTAACACTCTCTGTGCTCTTGTTGTTGTTTTATTCCAAAGATCCAAAGAGGGATCCATCTTGGTTTTCAATTATTTCTCGAGGTTAATATATTCCTCACATTTATATGAACTCTTGCATGCATAACAAGTTCCAAGACTGCTTTTACAGCAGTGCTGACACATAGTAGTGTGTAATCAGCATTTTGTTCCATTGTGTCTGGCTGGTGTTGATGCCTCATTGTCATTGTTTTTCTCCTCTGTCGAGGGTATTAAGCTCTTTAGAGATAAGAAGCTTTCTCTCCACTTCAAATCTGAGAATGCTGAGTCTGCAGGAACTAATCCCCTGTAAACCTGTCAGTACCTTCTGAAGCTTTATGTATTCTCTGCTGCTTCTCACCGACACCTCAGAGCCTCTCACCACTGCTAGCACTCCCCTCCCAACACCTTAGTCCAAACTCTGCACAATCAATTTATCCAGTCCAGCTGATCCACAAATCACCTTCCACATAAACCTCGCCCATGTGGACACATTTTGTCGCCCTTTCATGCCCATCGTATCATACAGCAGATGGTGAGACCGTTAAAATAGAGCGGCTTTAAGGTCACAAGTGTAAACAACAGGACAAGCTAGTTCTGACGTGTAAGTGACAACATTTTCTCATGTTTGGGGTTTGTTCTCTCAACCTTGTTTACCTAACAGATTCTATCTCACGTTTACGGTTTAATCCACACCCAAATCATGCTTTTAGTAAATATTTTTGGGCTATGGATTTATCTCCTGCAAGTTCTTTCAAACAAACTGTTTAGTTCACCAAAGAAAGGCTTAAGAACAAAAAAAAGAACAATGTGAAAATTTAAAAGATTTCTACATACAGTATGTACACTACACAACTATTTTAGTTACAAATCTATTCTGAAGGTGAAGACATGCAGGGGATTATACCAGTTCAGCTTCAACAAAACAGAACAAGCGACTGACAGGCACCTTAAATGTATCTTGCCCCATATCTATAAATATCTTGTGTTGATGCCACGTTTGTAGTGCATCTTAACTTACCACTAATAGAAAATAACGTGTACGCTTGTTCTCCTTCCACTGAGGCCACACATTCCAGAGTATTGAATCGTCCCCTGCTGATGTTTACCCGACTCTCCACCTCCGTTTTGCCAAACAGCGGGCTGAACAAAGTGATGGTTATGACATTCTGCTCCTCCTGGGTGGCATTTACTTGCTGGGAGCATCTGGAGGCCATAGATTACATACATCTGTACTTTGTAAAACTTTAAAGGTGTTACAGTGACATCACATTTGAACTATTTACCCATAATCATGATACATGGTTTCTGCTCTATCACTGAAGAGAGGAAAACATTAGGGGCAAAGCTTGGTGAGACCTCATTCACTCTCTCCCCTTTATTCTATACTGTATGTCTGTAAGAACTTAGTTTGCAATAAACCTTTTTAAGATTTAAATACCGTTCGTGCAAATGCATGCAACTTTGTGGATTGTTTACTGTGGGCTATACCAGCTTCCTTTAACACAAGATATGAAACCGTAACGTGTCCAATTCTATGCTATACTCTCAGTCAATTCATATGAGCCAATGCACTGACTTTTAAGACGTTATTTGCATTATCACAATTTTGTGTGAAAATGCTCTCAGTAGGAGTTTGAATTTTAAAAAACTATTCTCAACCTGTCAATGAGAACTAGACGAGAAAGTGCATATTAGCACAAGCCAAAATGAAGATTTTCTAATCAAACAAAAAGCCAACATTATTGATAAATAAACTTGTTCATTAGACTGAAAACCAATCTAACTTGTGCACTTACAACCGGTGAATTCGTTTTGGCTTTTAAAGTCTTAGTATCATTCAATTCTGTCACCAGCAGTAGTTTTTCTCTTTATGTGTGGGTGAAATCTGGTAAATAAATCCCTTTTTATTTTTATTTTTGCTATATGAGATTCTAAAACTTATTTAAACCAGAAAGAAAACATCAGCTGAAACAATTGGATTTAATGTTTGGCAATTTTGTCTACCTGACATATGGCTGCTCACAGTAGTACCAAGTGATCTCTGGGGCGGGAAACCCCTCAGCCACGCAGCGGACCTGTCCATCAACAGGGCCCTCATGGGATACAATCTCTGGTTTACCTGATAAACAAAAGGTAAACATGTTAGATAAAATGTAAACATCATGCTGCAGAAGTAACTTCAAGCTATACAGGTTCACGAGCAAAAACTCATTTGCCACAGAGAAAGAAAAGGTCATTACTTGAATTAAAATTAATGCACACAAGAAATATGACATGCATCTTGTGGCCAAAGGGAAAAGAAAACCTTTAATACAACATACTGATCACGAAGATGGTGAAATTCTGATTTACTGAGGCGTCGCCGTTGGAGGCTTGAAAGGTGTAAACTCCGCTCTCTGACATTTTCAGGCGCACCAGCCTCAGCTCGCTGATGTAGCTGAAGAGGGTAAAAAAAACATTGTATTAAAATAAATGAATAAATTCATTCAGTTTTCAGACTACAGGTTGAGCGTTTATGCTGATTTACGAATAGAACAGGAACCTTGGGGTGGGACGCGATTCTCGTGCAACAAAATCTCGCGACATTAAAACGTAAACGAGATGTCCCTTTGGAGGGGTCCGAGTTTTATCATCGTATTGTTTTTCGTTTCTTTGTCAACACTACAGACTGTTTATAATCCACACACAGTTCCTTTGCTGACCTGCGGGGGCAGCAGCTACCCCTGAGTAAAGTGGCATCCATTATGAGCAACGACCAAATACCAAACATGATACTGACTCTCTCTACCCTCCATTGTTGTTAATCTTTTTCTTGTAGACTAGATGCAGCAGAGACATGTTTTTGCCACCATAGGTCAGCAAAGACAGAGTGTGAAAAAAAAAAAAAAAAAATAGTCTGTGGCGTAGACCAGTGTTTTTCAACCTTTTTTGAGCCAAGGCACATTTTTTTCATTGAAAAAATCACGAGGCACACCAACATGTTAAAAAATGATACTCTGTAGCCTATATTAACAATATAGCCATTCTCATCAAAGTGTCTTGAATAGGAATCAAATAAACACAAAGAATAAAGGACTTTATCATCATTAGGTTCCGATGTCCCAGAATGGGACAGAGGAACCTATTGTTTTCGCTTTTATTTCCTATTATTATTATTATTATACCCCGCCCGCCTTTGATCGCTAATTCGACCCCCTAAAAATGCCCGAAAACTCACCGAAATTTGCACGCACCTCAGGCCTGGCGAAAAATTTGATAATTTGGTGGCGTGAAAAAAAACGGACAGAAAACGCACGCTATGCGTGCGTTTTCGCCGCCAAAACAAACGATGAAACCACACGACCGCCAGGTCTGACCGATTTGCACGAAAATCGCCACATGTAGTCTTCGCCCCAGAATGAGCAAAAAGTTACATTGTGACCCCGCCCAAAACCAAACAGGAAGTCAGCCATCTTGGGTCAAAGGTCAAAAATGGCGTTTCGCCCTCGAAACGCATCTGCGCTATCTAGTTTGTATTTCTTCTTTCAAATAAAAAGTGCACTTAACATGTCCACTTCAAAAATACAGCTTGAACATAACAAATGAAACAACAATGTGGTCTTAAAGGTAGTAGAAAACGTCAAAGTGTTTTGCAAACTCTAATTCTGTCCAAAATTATTAATTACCAGGAACACAGAAATATCGTGCTTATTATGACAGAAGCAATAATATTTGGGATTACGCTCTCAAGGTGGGTTCACACCGAACGCGACTGAAGTGACTGAAGCGATGCGATTACATTAAAAATCAATGTAAATGACGCAACGTCAATTTATCCCCCCCTCAGCGACGCGACTTGCATGATCAAAGTTGAAAAATTTTAACTTTTTAAGCGACGTGAAGCGATATCTCCCGTCCTCCACTGTCTGTAGAGCGGAGGCAGCAGCCCCTCCCTCCCGCTCCCGCTTCAGTGCTGACGGCTGCAGCGGAGGCTGTTCTACTTCCTCAAAGTATCAGGTTCAAAATTGAAGCGGTAAATTTCTTTAAAACCACAGTAACTACTGATCAAACACATTCTGAGTGAAGTCATCCTTTAATATCTCCGTTAAGTTGATCATTTAACCGTAGAAGCGGAGCAAGAAGGAAAAAAAAAGACGTCATCAACACTCTCTCTCTCTCTCTGTCTCTACCCTGTTACCGGGGCCACACACACACACACACACACACACACACACACACACACACACACACACACACACACACACACACACACACACACACACACACACACACACACACACACACACACACACACAGTTCCCTAGTGATCGCGTCGCTGGAGCGATGAAATGATGGACTGACAAAAAAGCACCACTATGTGCAAACTACCGATCAGGGACGATTTAAGGCAACGGCATCGCTTCCGTCGCGTTCGGTGTGCACGCACCTTTATTCACTACTGCAGCACGGACACTCGACAATGGTATATTATTTGCAGATAATAATTAATATGTTTTCAAAATTTTTTTTTAGACCAATTAGGTGAAATTGGATAATTTCCCACGGCACACCTGACGATCTCTCGCGGCACACTAGTGTGCCGCGGCACAGTGGTTGAAAAACACTGGCGTAGACTGTGGAGACATTTAAAGAAAGGTTATAATGAGGATGGTGACCATAAATTCGCTTTGAGTTTCCAGTTTGTGACTATCTCACTAAGGCTGTGACACCTTAGGCTTTTTCATTTTAAAAGAAAAAAGTGTTTTATTGTTTATTAAAATATTTATATTCAGTTTGAAAAAAAAGTTAAATATTTTTGATTTAATAAATCCGACAATGATAATGATAATAAACAAATGTATTTTGTCATATTTCCCTTTTTTTAAAACATTGTATTGATGTTTTAAAACCAATATTGTGTATTTTATTGTTTAATGAAGTCAGCATACCGTCCACCCCTACAGGAAAAAGCTAGAGAATTTAAATATTGGGATGTTTGTTTAATTTCATCAGACACGCAGGAATGAAAGCGACAGCTGAAATATGTCTATTTACTTTTCCCATGTCTGTATTTGTTTAGGATCAGAACAGCCTTTCTTCAATGATCACAAGGAACACATTCATTATTTCACTCGTTCAAACTTGATACAATCATATTTTATTTATTACTGATAAACCTTTAATTCATTTTTTTTTTAAATTTTGCTCATAGATATTTTTTTTGCATTTTTTAAACCATTGACAATCCAACAGATACTATTTTGTTAAATGTCTCTTTGGCTGTATTCCGTGTTGTGTAAGTGTGACTTGTGGCTAGAACAGTGGTGTTAAATTCCACTAGGCAAATATAATTAGCTTTTTGACCTTTGCGGCAGAACTGGAGTAACACAAGGCAGAAGTGGGTTGGGTTGTTTTCCTACCTGTACTCATTTCTGAGCGTGGTAATCACATGGTTAACTGTGTTTTTTAACTCCTGGCCCATGTAGCTCCAGGAGATGTGCGGCCTGGGATACGCATCATAGGTAACTTTCAGCGACAGAGTCTCTCCCGTACGGACGTGGATGGTTTCGTTATTGGTGGATGACAAACTGATG
This sequence comes from Gouania willdenowi, assembly GCF_900634775.1. Lineage (NCBI taxonomy): Eukaryota > Metazoa > Chordata > Actinopteri > Blenniiformes > Gobiesocidae > Gouania > Gouania willdenowi. Next base: position 22,963,716 of record NC_041047.1, on the reverse strand, counting down.
AATCCTCTTTCTAAATCAAACACCAGAACAAAAATATTATTTGCTACAGTTTTTATTACATTATGATTGGTACAACAGGTGGAGAACCGTGAACAGATATTTGGGGTTTGTTGGGGGCCTTTTCACACTCTCGGAAATCTTGCTCTCGTTCAGTTCTCGAGCATGAGGTCAAAGGTCGAGAGATAAACTCGCCATAACTGACGGTGTAAACACCGAGTCTGACAGAGATTTAGATTATTTTTTCCCCGTTGAAGCATTGATTCTTTGAAAAGAATATTGTGGAAATGTGGTATCGGTCTCCAAGGTAAGTAAGAAAGTACATTTTATTTCTATAGTGCTTTTCACAGATAAAATCACAAAGTGCTGTACAGGCAAAAATTATTCTAAAACAACAGCAGCAACATCACAAAAGGATAATAAAACACAAGGTAATTTAAAACAACAGTAGGAACATCATAAAAAATTAAGACAAATTAAAAGCAATTTAACCAAAAGCCTTTCTGAAAAGCGCAGTTTTCAGATGTTTTTTATAAATAGTCCACACAGACAAGCTCACGGAGGGACTGGTGTAGGCTATTCCAGAGTCTTGGTGCTACCACCTGGAACACTAGGTCGCCCCAGGTTTTAAAATGCGTTTTTGGCATCATGAGGAGAATCTGGCCTGATGACCGAAGGGTGCGCCCTGAAGTGTAGGGGCACAACAAAGTCAGTGATGTATTGAGGGGCCTGACCATGCATCGCACGGAATCTATGCACTAGAATTTTAAACTCAGTACGAAAATTAACTGGAAGCCAATGAAGACCGGAAAGAATGGGGGTAATGTTGGCTGTTCTGGGAGCACCGGTCAAAAGTCTGGCAGGTAGAAATGCCGAGTTGAAAACAAGCTCAAACAAATAAATAAATAAATAAATAAAACAAATAAAACTACCAACAATAAAAGTAAATACAGAAAATACAGGAGTAGGAAGCAGAGGAGGTCTGTCGCTTTAGTACTGCTTCTCTCATTGGTTTTACTAAAGTGTTCGGACATATGTATCATTACCGGGTAGAGTCCGAATCCGCCCGCTGGAGACCCAGGTAGTTGGTGTTTTCGTCAACCATGGGTCACCTGTGTGGAAGCGAGGGGACTGCCGTTGCTTTCATACTGCTGCTGAGCTGCTCCTATCAGTTTTTGAAAGTGCTTGGATCGGCCGAAACTGGCGCCAGTGGAAAACTCTGGTCGCTCCTTCACACTATACACACTATATAGTGTGTATAGTGTGAAAAGGCTTATTGGCTGCATCTACTGTAAACGGATGGACTACAGCACATGTGTCAAACTCTAGGCCCGGGGGCCAAATCTGGCCCTTTAATGCATCAAATTCAGCCTGCTCGAGAAAGTGAAAATGATGGAAAAAACATGAAGTTGTAGATATCTCAGCCCCTCCAAATACAAAAACTCCATTAAAATCCACAATATTTGCAGGACTCATAATCAATTTTTATGTCACATGATGGCAGTAATTTTGTTGAAAGAACTCTCAATTTTTCCAAAATCTAGCAAATTTTCCTCAAATTATTGCACAAAATTTACCCAAAATCAAGGAAAATTAAGTAAACATCGTGCAGGGAAGGATACAGTCATACTTTATCATTTATATGTGGAAATGCAAACCAGGGCTCATTAATGTTGAATTTGCATCTAAAATCTGTTGCACACTTAAGCTCAAACTGGTTCGTATTTGGCCCCTGAACTAAAATGACTTTTGACACCCCTGGGCTAAATGTTCTACCATGGTTTTTTTTGTAGCTTATTATGTCAGCAAGAAAAGGTAATAATATTGTCTTCAGTAATGATTGTTTAAAACGTTCTGTTAGCTTTTAGCAGTATTGCTACCAATGAGCTGTGACGCACACTGCACCCTTCACCTTCCTTTAGCATGGTTAAGGAAGCGGGCTTGTAACCCCATCGTCATCGGTTGCAAATGATAATTTTATCCTCAATGATTTCTCTTGTTAAATAAAGGTAAAATAAATTGAAAAAAAATAACCAGTTTTAACTCACCGTATATATCAAGCCACACTGACTTGGTGCTTGTCCCCTTTTCATTCCTGGCCTCACATTTGTAGCTCCCAGCATCTTGTGGCTGCACCGCTGAGATCTGCAATGTGGCGCTGCGCAAGTGAGCGAAGGACTCCATCAGGATATGTGAGGCACTGTCAACCTTTGCTGGTTGCTGTGGACACCAGACGGCACCCTGTCAACGCCCAGAGATCTCTAAAGATTAACCCCGTCTACATGTCTACCCTTGCCAAGTAAACAATGACAGACAGCAAAATATGTATGCATGATGCGAATGCACACATTGTAAGTGGCACACTTAACATTAGTCGGCAAGGAAGACACAGCCAAGATAGCGGAGATTAGATGGCAGGAACTTGGCTCATTAAAACTGATTGAAACAGACAAAGCAGGGACGCGTTAAGAAAAGTTTTTTTTTAACTTTTCATTTGAGTTTTCCAAAAGACTTGATTTATTACCACTGTGGTTTAATTATGTCTTAAATCATTGTAGGAGAATGAGTGGAAGCTGCTTAACACAACTTAACACATGCTTAAGCTTGAACTTCAACAGTTGTTTAATTACATTTTCCAACAACAGACAAGAATGACAGGCACAAGATTCTCACCGATCCAGGTGGGGTGACCCACTTCAGGCTGATCAGTCCATTGACGTTGGTGGTGTTGCAGCTGAGGGAGAGACTCTCATCTCTGATGAGAATCATCCTTCCTGATTGCTCCATTTCAATTAATGGGGGAGCAATAGCTACTGAGTAATGAGAAATAAGACTTTAGAACACACTAAGGACTCTTAGCTTCTCCATCAATACACCACAGTGCACAAACACACACTCAGCACAGGCACTCCATTTGACCTGGTTTCACTGTCAGGTAGTAGTCATGAGATCTGACGGGCTGCTTCATCAGTTTCCCCGTGCACACGTAGCAACCTTCGTACGCCTGTTGTGCGTTGGAGATGACGATGCCTTGCTCCAGGCTGGCGGTATACTCCAGACCAGGCGCCAGAGCTTTGCCAGAGCATGTTTTCAAGCTCAAATTGTCCAGACTTGGATCAGTTGCTAAGCAGGGGATGGAAGCAGAGTTTCCCTCACGACTGAGAATGTTATACACCATTGATTTCCTGAAGGGGTTCTCAGGATCTGCCAAAAGACACAAAAGGTTGAGTTTGAGTAGTGTGCATTATCGTCTTTAAGGCTAAAAACACATTTGGGGCCAGGCTATTGCTTTTAAATAGATTTTTAGGACGTTTTGCAGCTTTTAGGTATATGTCAATCTTATTCCTGGGGCTGCTACTCCTGATTGAGGGTTCAACCATCCACGTGACAAAAAGAAACATACAACTAAACAAGTATGGCAGGGGCCATGTCATTTTGAGTCACATATATGATAAAACATTATGAAAAAGGCAACATTTTTAGAAAACTCCAACTCAATCCTAAAATAATTGAAGTATTTATTTAATAAAACTATGGTCTATCTTATATCACACAGGAACTTACCCTTATTGAAAACAACAATAGCACCACCAGGAAAAAGGTTGATTAACAACATGATCAACATAACCACATAATCTCTAAATTCATTAGACTCGCTGTTACCTCATTATGCACAAAATACTTTTATCAAACAATTTCAACAGCTGTTGCCAATCATTTTACAGATGTCATTTGAAAAATTTTAACACGTTATGTTTCCAAGCAAATGCTCTTGCGTTACTTAGCGTATCAACAGTGGGGCATTGCAATGGAATAAACCACAGTTGCCATTGCCATGGAAACCATGGATTTGGCAAAAACCAAAAGATTATCAGGAAAGAAATGTGGTCATTACAGTTAAAAAAAAATCACCAAAGTTGGTCACTTCACAACATGAGCAGGCAGAGGCTGTTGTTGTTGCACGTCAACAATTGTGACCTTTACAAAAAGACTAACTTTCAGTAACTGTTCCTTTTATCCTCCTCCGATACAATACATGAGCCTCTCATCTCCATCTGGTACTGTGGGCTGGTAGGTGGAACGATTTAAGAGAATGATGAGCACATATAGCCTGCAGTGATGGCAGATGGCCACATTGATGTGAGGTCACACAGAAAAGGAAATATGGCTGAAACTCAGGTGTGCACTTGATGAAAAGCTCAGTACGTGTCTGGGCCAAAGTTACAAACACTTTCCTTTGCACACCCACATACACACTAATATCAGTGAAACAGCGAATACAAAGAAAAGAGCTCTTCCCTGCAGTGTGTGTCTCTCACTAGCCCACATACACACAGATACCTTTTACATAGATGTAGATTGAGGCTTGCTCTTTGGAGTCTTTCTCTTCACAGATGTAGCGGCCTATGTGGCGAGGCAGAGCCTTGGGGATGTGTAAGGTCCGTATCCCATGAATTGCTTTTGTCGTCAGGGGCTTCGGTCGTTCCTCTTGCTTCCACTCTGTGCTGTCCTCACTCTGACACTCCAGGCTGAAGGGTGCGTCAAGGGCAACCACAAGGTAGGGCCTGGCTGGGGTAATGATGGGCTTAGCATTCCCTAAAAGGAGACACCGAATATATGATCTACTGAACTTGGGTACTCCCAATCACAAAATTCACATGTATGTTGAAATAAACTCTTGAAATTTTGCAAAAATGAGTTTGATCCTTCCATTGCTGATAAGATACAAAGCAAGATTGGAAAATTCATAAAAAATTGGATGTTGATTTTGAAGTTACAAACATTTGTTTAGGTGATGAGTGCAAAACAGACGTGTTCCTACCAGCTACCACTGCAAGGTCTAGACAAGATAAGGTGTATCAACATACACAAACCCACCAGATTTCTTTGCATTACAGCAGCTTAGATACCAAATCCGTAATACTAAGGTAAACAGCAGGATAGTCCACACTTGAGCTTTAGATTTGAACTTGCCATCAACTCCAGATTTACAAGCCATTGAATATGTTTATTAAAAGGAAAGTTTTCAAAGACTGTTTTTATATAGCCCCCCAAAAGACCCTTTGGCTTTTCATTTTAAACAAATAAATAACAAAACATCTTGCATACAAACACTTTACTTGAAGTTGACATTACGCTGTCATTATCTGTCATGAAGGCTGTCATTAGGTGTTGTTTGCTAAATTATGACACCTTTGGAGCTATTTTGGCATTTTTGGGTTAGGTGGAAGGATCTAGTGGGGTTAGGTATAGGGTCAAGGGTTAGAGGTTAGGGTTAAGGTAACAAAGGACACTCAATGAGAGCCTTCCTGACACCTTTTCCATGCTAATGACAGGTGTCATGTCATAATAGTGACAGTGTAATGTCAGCCTTCAAGTAAAGTAGCAAGATAACCTGCTCTGAAACAAAGAGGTGGTGACCTAGTAATTTCAGTTTGCTGTACAAACTGCAAACAGGTGTTACACTTGAGTGAGCCTGTCTTTTTTTTTTGGTTACTCTCTTTATTGAAGCCACTGTGACAAACAATAACCGGTGGCTTCTAATCCCACACAGTAGGAGAAAGAAACGCCGCAAATGGGGGATGAAATGGGAGTGTCAGCATGAGTTTCCCTTTCCTGAAACCGGTGCAATCACAGATCAGCTAACAAAAATGTAACATTGTATAACGACTGCTCTGGAAATACGTGTGATTGCATGCATTATGTTTGCTCTTGTGTCTGTGTGTACATATTTGCCTGCCAATCAAACGTAAAGTAGCCTTTTTTTTAAATTTTTTTTTATTTTTTAATGCATGTGATGTACTTATTGCTTACTATTTTATAATAACTCTCTTTTGTTGGAACAATGAATCCCTTGCTGTACCAAAAACGATAAACCACAGATGCACCCATCACAGGTACTGCTGAGCAAAAACCTGCGTGTGGCAGCAGTTAAAACTCCACTATTGTACTGTGTGTGTGTGTGTGTGTGCGTGTGTGCGTGTGTGTGTGTGCGCGCGTGAGTGATGAACATCCCCCGCGGGCCCTTCATAATGTTGTCAGATGAGACGGAGCTGGAGGCAGACAAACCACCTGATGCCGCCCCGAGCTGCGTCCGTCCGCGCTCTGCAGGCGCACCAACCGCGCCATAAAGGACCGCATGTTAAACAGAAACAGCCCCATTGAACTGCACTACTATTCCAAGATGAAAGCACACATCTATAGCTTATTTCAACAGTTTAACAGCCTTCCAAATAACTTTTTAATAGAGGCGCTCAGTAAAAGAAGGCGTACTCTGCAGACAAAAGACGTACCAGAATAGCTGCAACGTGTGAAATACAATGCCTATTGAAAGCTTAACTGTGTCGGAATGAGGTTCTCTGTGTTGGGATAACACGTGGCGATATTTAGTCTTATTGTGAGAATCCACACAAGCACGCAAACGCAGATCGGGAGCAGATGGTCGATTGCGCGACGGGCGGCAGTGAGACAGTATAGCCAATAAATCAATTTATTTTGCACACCTACGACCTTTCATTACTTTTCAGTGGATTACACGTAGTTTCCCCAATGAATATGAATTATTAAGGGTGATATCGCCTCTGATCACTGACTCAAGTGTTCTTTCCTTATTGGGTTTCTGTCTCCTGTTCCAATGAGCCGTTCTGACTGGCGCACACTTTGAGGAACAATGGCAATCATCGAAACAAAGTGATGCAGTTGGGCAGCTGTCTGTTGATCATTTTGACCCTCTTCGCAAAAGTCAACGACAACCAGCTGCAATACGCCTTAAACAGATGTGCCGTGCGTAAAAAGTGCGTAAAAAGCGCATCCCATACCTGGATAAAAGATCAGCTGCAGAAACACGAACAGCAATATCCAGCGATGCTCCATAGTTAATATTCCATGGGTATGAATGGAAGTGGGAGCCGGTGCCTCTATGGGTGAAGTGTGTAGCTTCGCTCTGAATGTGTGAAGTTGCCTGTGCTCTCCACGTCTTTAAAGGCACAGATGCTCCGCTCAGCCAGCAGCAGCTCTATCTGCAAACACTGTGTGTGTGTGTGTGTGTGTGTGTGTGTGTGTGTGTGTGTGTGTGTGTGTGTGTGTGTGTGTGTGTGTGTGTGTGTGTGTGTGTGTGTGTGTGTGTGTGTGTGTGTGTGTGTGTCATGTAGTCTGCTGGAGTCAGACACAGAACAAGACATCACATGAGAAAAAAAAAAAGAAGCATCAGATACAAATCCAGTAAAGTACATTTATTCAACAAAGCATTCCGGCTGAATAAATTTAAATGGTAAAGTTGATCTATTAGGAAGATAAACTGTATAAATCGATTCTATTTATCATAAAGACGAGCAAAAAATCCAACTGTGTCTAATAACTTTGCCCAAGACATTTGAACAGCATCGACAAGGCAAGCTTCTTTATTCTTTAATCATCAACAAAAAGGTAATTTTAACCTGGAAATCTCGAAAAATAATGAAATCTATAGGTATTTTGAGTAGAATTTGCTCCTTAATAGATCCTAAATGTATGATGACACTGTATTATGGTTTAATTTATCCACATATAACTTACTGTAATATGTTTTGGGGTGCTACATGACAAACATATCTGAATAAGATTTTATTGATAAAAATAACATTTCTAATTATGATTTTTTTTTTTCAAATAGATTGTCCTCATCTGTTCCTCCTCTTCAGGAAATACAATGTTTGACAATATATAATGTTAATATCTATTGCATTTGTTTCTTCATGACCTATGGTCATGAACTTTGGGTCATGACCGAAAGAACAAGATCACGGGTACAAGCGGCCGAAATGAGTTTCCTCCGTAGGGTGGCTGGGCTCTCCCTTAGAGATAGGGTGAGAAGCTCAGTCATTCGGGAGGGGCTCAAAGTAGAGTCGCTGCTCCTCTGCATCGAGAAGAGCCAGATGAGGTGGCTTGGGCACCTAATTAGGATGCCCCCTGAACGCCTCCCTAGTGCGGCGTTCAGGGCACGTCCCTCCGGAAGGAGGCCCCGGGGAAGACCCAGGACACGCTGGAGAGACTATGTCTCTCGGCTGGCCTGGGAACGTCTCGGGGTCCCCCCGGACGAGCTGGAGGAAGTGGCCGGGGAGAGGGAAGTCTGGGCCTCCCTACTGAGGATGCTGCCCCCGCGACCCGGAAACGGCTAAGCGGGAGAAGATGGATGGATGGATGGATAAATATGTGCATATGTCCAATGTTTTGCCCAAAGCTTGTAGCATTTTTTTCATATATGCTTCAGATGTTCATGCCTACTCCACCAGGCATTGCAGAGGTTTGCATCTGCCCTTCTCTAGAACTTCAGCCAGACAAAATACACTCAAATATAAAGATGTAGAGAACCTTCCCTCTGGAATCATTTATCTCTTGCTCTAAAGACTATATCCACTTTTGACTCTTTTAAAAGACAGCTAAAAAGAATGTTAATACACAAGTAATCTTTAAATATGTGTATGTATGTGTATATATATTTAAAACATTGACCGACCAGCTCATGCCTGTTTTTGTTTGAATTGACTTTGAGGAGGTGGTCTTATAAGACCTCTTATGGTCTTCACACTCTCTTCTGCACAGTTATGTTCTTTTAATCACTGAATACATTTTCTTAATTGTGCAAATAAAATCAAAATCAATTTAAACCAATCTTTAGGATCAGAGTAGAATTATCCTAATCTTGACCAGGACCCACACTCTGGCTCCACCCCTTGTCACACTATCAATGGTCCCAGAAGGAGATGGTGTGGATCATCAATAGATATCTGTATGCAGCATCCCCAATAAAGTTAAATATAAAGATGTAGCTAGATTATAATCCCACAATTCTGAATGCTGAAATTAGTCTATGATTTTTTTTTCCATCTCCAATGTTTGTATTAAACTAGTTTGTATTTTTTCTCATTAAATATCAAATTCCCCAATGCTCAATAACTGTTAAACTGCTGACCTCAAGCCCCTTTTAAAACATGTTAGGTCTCATAAAGCAATAGCAGGCTAAGCCCTGAGGTTTACTTCTAACATATCAAGTGTCTCTCATAGGAAATAACTTGCTTGAACATTTGTTTGAAAAAGTTTCAGCTCTCGTCCAAGATCTGTCTTTAGTTTACAAGATTGATCACTAAGAACCGGCACAAAAACAGCTATTAGACAATGGACTAATCCTCTCTGCAATGTTTTAAGCAAATAAATGAATGCAAAGAATTAAGGGAAACAAATCGGGGTGTCATTTGTTAGTTTGGCTCAGTGTTCGTATGTGTGAACTAAAAATAAAGGCCGGTCAGGCATGCTATTATAGCTTAAATTCATACAGCCACACATCTGATTTAAACATTTAAAACATTTTAACCATTTTCACTTAATGTGCAAATCAATGAACATGTTCTTGCAAGACTAATCTTTTGTTTGACATTAATTTCACTTTCCTTCGGCAATTTCCAATAACACATCAAAGGTATTACATTTGATTTTGAATTTTGACAATGGAATAAATACTCCACAAGTCGGTCTCTTTAGAGAAATCTAAATGCTCTTTTGCAGTCATTATTCTGTCCTCAGTATCAAATTTGACATGTAGCAGCAGAGACACATGAAACGACATCAAACAAGGCACGAACCATGAACTGAAGCCATGAAACCATCAAAAAATAAAATGATGGTGCCATTTAATAGCATCTAATGTGAGAAACGGAGAGATCTCTTAAAGTCTCGAATGGCTAACACCCTGAAACCAAAGCTCTAATTTCACTTTGGCATAGCACCCTATACTTATCAAACATTGATTTTGTTTTGTAGTCAAGTAAATGTCGGAAGCAAAATGACAAACAGTGTGTTGACAAAAGGCTTTTGAGTATTTTCTTAGGACTCATTGGTCTGAAAAACATCCAAATCCAAGTGTGGTTAGTTATGATTGGTAATAAGAAAACAACTCGAGGCACAGTGGTCAATGTATAAACAGCTTTGTGCAAAATCATCCAAATGAAAACCTAAAAAAAAAAAAAACAATCTTTTAATAGATTGCTTCCCTTTTTTATGACTCACATGCAATTTACTTTCTTTCTAACATTAACTGTAAAAATAAAAGCTTCATTGTTCTATCCAAAATGTTGATCAAGTCTGGTAAAAAGGGCAAATGAGGTGATGAACATAAAAAAAGAGAACTTCACCCTTCTCCTGATCCTACGTTAATATTTGTATGAGTTTGCATTGCCACAAGTAGTGAAAATAGTCACTCCCATTTCTGATCCGTCTCACCTGTGTTGCATCAGTGACAGTGATGCAAAGTTGCAGAAAGATCACAACTTATATAAAAAGGAGACACTCCACAGCCAAAGGATTTACATTTTTTTTTAATTTAAGGTGTAGTTGGATCCAGCATCTCCACTCTTCACCATGAGGCGATAAAGCATGTGTTTCCCCTTTAATATTATTGGTGGAGCTGCACACAGTATAGATACTGTGAGTGATGCTGCAGAGAAAGTAAACACAGAGCACAATTTCTCTTCTTTGTACTACAGTGGGTTGTTTTTGTTTGTTTTTTAGAGTAAACACAGTAGAATACATATAGGCCTTTTTAACACTCAAATTACACAAGTTATTTGATATATATGCACACCGGAATTTTTATTAAAGTGTAACTTTAATAAAAAAACATTTTCCATCACTCAACGAACTCGACTGGATATTTGTTTGTCTGTTTGAACAGATCATCATCTATATCTCATATGAATTTGAACATGAAACTTGCAATAAGGGTTAAAGTACAGAATATTTAAAATCCTATTGTCCTATATACCTGTATATCTATATAGAACAATAATATGTATCTTTTTAAAGCACCTTTAAATGTGCAGCTGATGGATCAAATGTTAGGCTTGATGGTTTCATTTCATTTCATTTTCATTTATTTGTTTATTTAACAGGGACATTTTATAATTGTCAATTGCACCAGAGTTAGCAAACATCTAATTTACATCTGCAGTCCCTGGGCAGGTAAACAAGAAAATACAAGGTAGAGATACAAAGTAAAAAAAAACAAAAAAAAATCTTAGTAACAATTGACAGACAGAATAAAAGTAAATTACAATAGCATGATGAAGTTATAAGTGCAATCAAATCTAATTAATCAAAAAAACAATTTTCATAAATAACAATGCAGCCTAATTAACATGATAATAAATATGTAAACTGTGCAATGTAGTGACAGGAAACATTAACATTTAACATGGTTCAAAAGGCTATGTAGCAGCATGATTAAGGATCTAACCCTGAGTAAGATTCTGTTGTACAAAATAATCAAATTCAGTGAGTTGTAGTTACAATGTTGTGACGATTTCAACGATAGGTTAAGTTATTTTTTAAACACTACAATGTTGTGGGCTCCTTTAATTTAGCAGGTAGGGAATTCCACTTCCCCACCACTTTAACAGAAAACACAGATTTACCAAAAGTCATTTTTTATAAACTTTGGCACTCAGTCTCCCTTGTGGATACTCTGGTTCTTTCTATTTCAGAAATAACTTTCAGCTTTATGCACTTTTAATGTATTTTTAAGTATCATTATTGGTAATCTTTGTTTCTAAACATGTCATCACAACATGTTTTCCTCTAAGAAGGCGTGGTTTTAAGTTCTTGCTGTTTTATATTTGCTATAATGAAGCTGTCAGAACCCTCCGAAAGGACCCGTGACTTTACCTCATCTGCTCAAATCATGGACAGATGTTGTACAGAAATATGTGGCTATACTTCTTGGAAATGATTTATTTTATTCATTATTGCCTATGTTTGTCCATAAGTCTGATCAGCACAATAAAAACATGTTTTCTTGAAGGCAGCATAGGCCTATGTGCACGGTAGAATAACTGCAACGTAGAGAAACACTGGTGCATATTACTTGAAGTTTTATACATAAGGCTGACATTGCGCTGTCATTAGCATGAATAAGATGTCCGTCATTAAGTGTCATTCTATAATTTTGACACATTTTGCTACATTACGACACATTTTGCTATAGCATGACACCTTTGGAGCTATGTTGCCATTTTTTGGGTTGGGTGGAGGGATCTAGTGGGGTTAGGTAGGGTTAGGAGTAGGGTAACAAATGACACCCAATGACAGCCTTCATGATGCCTTATTTATGCTAATGACAGGTGTCATGTCATAATAATGACAGCGTAATGTCAGCCTTATGTATAAAACTACAAGTAAAGTGTTACCGTAACACTTTGTTCTATGTACATCTGCTAACTAGCACTGCATTTTGAAATCCCCTCAAAGCCTTATTTTGAAAGAACCATCCCCAACAGAGTCTAAATAATTTTGTACACTACAGTGATGCTAAGGAGAAAGCCTAACCATAAAATACAAATGACAGCTGCACTTCCACTGTAGCTCACTCTGGGTGTCTTCAAAATAGGGCCCACTGACATCTTCCAACAGGCACTGGTTGAAACTCGTGCATGTGATTCAGTCCACAACCCTAAAGATGTCTTCACCATAGTACAAGAGTTCATACTACATGAACAAAGGACACCCATTGTTTCTCCTTGGCTGCATAATATCTGGAAACCTAAGAAAAACAGATCAGAACTTTGAGATATGAATAAAGAAAAAAAAAATCACCTCACCATACAAAACTGCATAAAGACAATGAGTGAACATGAGAATGATTCACCTTTGACATTCTTGTTTTAACAATTTCTATATCATAATTTGTGAATGATAACATGTTGGAGCAAGATATGGCAAGTCTTGCCCATAGATTTCAAGCTAATTTTCTCGTTTTGGTGTTTTCCTTGGCAAAAAAACATTTATTTATTTATTTAAAACTTTTCTCTATTTCCCCAATGAATATTTGATCAAGGTTAATTGACCTCTTTTAGAGTAATTCATCAATTATTTTTCTCAGTCACATTACATACATTATATGTTCCTCGAAAGCAGTGGTTCTCAACCTTTTCAGCCCGCGACCCCCAAAATAAAGGTTCCAGACACCGGGGACCCCCACTGTACCTGACTGTGGTTGAACACAGACATGAACATTGAAGAACAGTCATGTGGAGACAGGGCTGTCTATAAGGGGGAATAAAGGGGAGAGATTGTTGGGGATCATCCATAAAGTCAGCAAAAGGATGGTCCATTGTTCTATGAATCTCTGATAATCACATTTATTTATTTATCTGAACAATATCCACTATTAACCAGTAAGTTCATTATTATTTGCGTCATTTTATATGGTCATCTTAAAGATGTAAATTATTGTTTTAATCAGAAATAAAATGGGTTTAAAGTGACCAAAATGGTGGAAAATTTGGTGAAATGGGATTTTAAAAACCACAGAAATTGGTTAAGTTGCAAATAAGAGTGGCTAAAAACAGAACAGAAAAAGTGGTAAAAATGACTCAAAGTGTCAATATTAGCATGAAAGTGGCAGAAAAAATAGGAACAATTAGTTTGAACTGGCATATAATGGGCTTTGAAAATTGCGAATGTGGTTAAATTGGCCAAAATAAGCATGACATTTGGTTAATAGAAGTTAAAAGTGACAATAATGGGTCAACATATGCGACATTAGGTGGGAAAAGTGGTGGAAAGGGGTTATGAGTACTGAAAATGTCTTGAAAGTGGAAAAAAAATGTGCAGAAAAGGCATTGAAATTTGATTGAGAAATGACAAAATGCATTAAAAGGAGCAGAAATCTGGCAAGAAAAGTGATGAAAATAGGTTAGAATATGGCAAATTTGGTGTAGTTGCAGAAAAACATCAAAATATACAAAAATGGGCTCAAATTGTTTCTTGAAGGCATCTGGCAACCCCCTTTCAGTGTCTCGCAACCACAACTAAATAATAATAATTTATCGCTCAGGTCCTCATGCAAAACACTGCACATTTAAAAAAAATAGAAGGCCAGACACACTGTATATACTTATACGGGGTGTAAAATGTACATTAGGTTTAGTTCTAATCTTAGCCGAGCTGTACATTTGAGAACATTTCATGCACTTACAAGGATCATGTTGGACAGGATATAAAGAGACATTTCTTTGAGCTCATGTGTGGTGTGCGACAGTGTTTAAAAATTCCAACTATCCAAGTTTAGACAAACGTGCCGTTAGACTTCTGGCAAACTAAAGACTTTATTGAGCACACATTACATGCAACTGATCCTCCAAGATTAGTAAGTCCTTTAGGTTTAAGACAACACTCTGAACTGTGCCAGTGTTCTGGGGCATTTCCCAAATGTGCTGCTGAATTCTGCAGGACATGACTGTGCATGTTGTCAAAAATAGAAACATTTTAGTGGGTTCTCGGTAATTTTTTCCTTGAGGGCAAATTGTAAAAAACAAAGTGTTGCTATTTTTGTGCATTCTGGAAGACATTTTTTTTTTTATTATTTTGACAGTAAATTTTGATTTGATTTGTTTTTAGTCAGGACTATTCAAGTTACAGTCTAGTTTTCGCCGACGAAATTACATAGAGTTTTAGTCGACTAAATCTCTTACAGATATAAGAAGAGTTTATGCATACATTTTGAAAGCTCGAATAACATTTATAAACCTTATATTGGATGGCATTAAAGTTCCTAAATACAAATAAACAGATTTGATCCTTGTTATATGTACATCATTTAGTTTTTTTGATCTTTTCTCCTATGTACTTCCTATATGAGGAGGTGAAATACAGTTTGGAGCTATAACCTGAGTGCAGATAACATCATACATATATTTTTTCTCAATTCTTCCATGTGATCAGTGCTAGAACATGAGCTGTCATACTTCCTCAGCACACACTTGCTTAAAAATAGATCACTTACCACACAAAACGTTTTTTTTTTTGTCATTGGATACATTATAGTTTTGTCAATACATTCTAGTATAGTTTTCATTCACATGTATATTTATTTAAATTTACTTATCTTCTATCGAATAAAAAATAAAATTGAGGGAAAGATATTGACACTGCTAGAAGCCTTCACCCAAACAAGTGTAAAGATGCAAAGAACTTGAGCATTTTTCCTGAATGTGTGCTGTGTACCAAAGGCTGGATCTTTGCTAAGTTAAATGAATGATGCACATGACTTTCTGCCCGTATTTTCTAAATAACCTCGAAAGAATAAATCAAACCTGACACACACACACACACACACACACACACACACACACACACACACACACACACACACACACACACACACACACACACACACACACACACACACACACACACACACACACACACACACACACACACGTACATCATGTGCCTCTCCACTGCTCTCACATCTGCCTAAAGCACCTTCTCCTTTGACCTTCTCACATGCCTGTGATCTTTGTTCAGGTAGAGAAAAAAAATCACTTGAATAGTGTGAAGACCCACATTATTTTTATTGGTGTTACCTGCCTTTTATGACACACATCTGTCAGGGCTTGGGGTTCATAAGTTTTTGTACTGTATGGCCTCTGGGTTTATTGTCTATTGTCTTCATGCTTGGCCCAGTAATGTCTGAGCGAAAACCAAAGTGACTTGAATTGAGCAGTCAGTCAGTCAGTCAGTCAGTCAGTCAGTCAGTCTAGTCAGGTACTTTGGGTATTTGTTTCCTTTTCATTTTCTTTCTTTTGTATTTTTTGTTTTGGGAGTTTCACAATAATTGGATTTTAGTTTGAGATCATGTCTGCCTCCTCATCACTCTGCACGTGTGTCTTCAACACTTCTTTATGTGACATCTTCATCTATACTAGCTATATGACCTCTGAGTGAGAATATTCAGGTGAAAGTGTTCATATGCTGCCTATAGGACTTTTCTGTGTTCAGTAGGGATGTAACGATTCACTCAACTCCCGATACGATTTGATTCACGATACTGGGTTCACGATACGATTCTCTCACGATTTATTTTACAAAATGGGACTGTATATAAATGACTGAAAAATATTCCTTTATTTTTTTGGGGAAAATACTATACTATTTTTCATTGTCAAAAGAATCCCTTGATAAACTATTCAAAACAATGCAATTTAACTAAAAATAAATCTTGAATGAAATAAATAAAGGAATAATACAAATGAAGAAGAAGCTTATTATTTAAATTCTGGTTCTATAGTAAACAATACAAAACTGCATAATAGTTCTTTTTCTTTTTAAAAGTGCAACTGAAAATATATTTTGTGCCTTAACAATTGGACTAAAAAAACAAAAACAAAAAAAAAAAAAACAGTCATTTTACTGTATTTAGGTCAGAAATTTGTTTGGACCAGCAGAGGGCGCTGGTAACCCAGTGGTCGGTTGGCATGCAGATATTTTGCAGTGAAGAAGAGATGCTATGCTAGCAGACAGAGCTAATAGAAAAACGTGACTTTTACAGATATTCACGTAATATTACAGATATTCTTTCGGTGCTAAAGGGGTAATGAATCATTTATGAATATGTTTAAGAGTAGAAGGCGGCCAGAAAGAAAGTATTAGCAGATTTCGCTCGCCGCCAACACTTCTGGGTAGCTGCTGGTTAAAAAAAGATCTGCGATTCAATTTTCACAGCATCGATGTGAATTGTTATACCTATGAATCGATTTTTAACTGCCTTACGATTAATCGTTACATCCCTAGTGTTCAGTTTGCCAGTTTTCCCTGGACTTGCTTTGGTTTCCTTCTGTTACTCCGGCTTCCTCCAACAGTCTACAAACACATACTGTATGTTGGGTTATTTGGAGTTGTTGGCGTGATTATTGTTAGTCAACCGTAGGATGGGGTTTTCATGCCCATTATGGTAGGTTGTTACTTTTAATAAGAAAAAGGTACATTTCTTGTTGCAGTATCATCTTAAAAATGTAATATTGAAAAATCAGAACCTACCAAAAACGAATTCAGTCAAAAATTTGGAAAATACAGGTCATTCGGTGCATGTTTCGAATGATATCAGTCAGTAAGAAAAACAGCCAAAATGAATTGCTTATCCTGAATGATTTTTGAGCCCCCCAGGGCATCTGAGAAGAGACCTGAGGCCAATTGTTCCTCTACAACCATTCCCTGTTGTTGCAGCATGATAGTGCACAGCCTAACAATGCAAAGATCTGTTCACAATACCTCGAAACTGAAGACATGCCAGTTCTTGCATGGCCAGCATATTCACCGGACGTGTCATCTAACCAGCATAATTGGGATGCATTTGACAGTGTGTTTCATTTCCGTCAAAATTCAGAAACTTGGCACAGCCATTGAAGAGGAGTGGACCAACATTCCACAGGCCACCATCAACAACTTGATCAATTTTATGTGAAGCAAATAAGCAATAGTGTTATACTGTGTGAGGCAGTCAGGCATCCGGGTAAGTAGTGACGTTCCAAAAGAGAAAAATTGCAAAAAATGCTCGCTTTCCTTTATAGGACGGTCGAAAATGCTGAAGTCTGGTACGGTGGACAAGGGTAAAAAGTAATCTCCAAAAACGTCCCCTTCCTACGTGTGCTCTCTACATTTCATAACCGATAAATGAACAATTAAGATCTGAATTGAGGATTTCAGGGGCATTTCGGTGGCTTTAGTTTTCATTCTCAGTGGCAATATGTTGTATTTATATTCATTCATATGTAGCTCCGTTGTACAGTGTGATTAATGGCTTGTAAGGATTTTATAGTTCATAAAATGAGCTTCATCAGGCAAAGTCTGTATGAATATTTTGATGGCTGGGAGTTTGTATGGGCACTCAGATAACCCTAGCACTGTTAACTTGGCCTTATATCATCCCCTGGCCTCTTCTGGTAATGTGACTTTTAATTGTATGTCATGTGTTACGATAAAATTTACGGTTACCTCGTCTTTGACTTGAAAACACACTCTGCGGTGATAAATGATGAAGACCATTCTGGAGGGATGATGAAGTAATAAAAAATGATTTTATTCTAAACTAAATAAAAAAGGTACAGACAGGATAATCAAAGGGATCTCCCCTTGGCCAAAAGGGAGATCCCTCTGGCCAAAGGGAGCAACACGAGACTGACCCCCGGAACACATTTCACACACGTTTTTACCCAGTTCCACTTCCTACCCTCACCCCCCCGAAGAGGTGAGAAACGAAAGGCAGAGAGGCAGGGGGTCGGTTCAAAGGATGAGCGTAAAAATGTGTGTGTGGGTGTGTGTGTGTGTGGGAGTCGTCGTGTCTGGCCGATGTGTATTGGGAGGGCGAGTTAACCAACCTTCCAGAAAGAGGAAGACAAAAGACATGGAAAGTGTACAACTTAAGACAATATATTTGAATAAGATCAAATTAATGAGTAAGCATATGAGAAAATACATGAGTAAATATAATTAATCAATTTTTCCACCCCACATGTTATAGGAATATAGAGATATACAGTACATTTCTCCAGTATTTAAATAAAGCCGGTTTTGTTATCGGACACACAGGAGGCGGAAGAGCATTTCCACCCATTTCAAGATCGTGCCTGTTTATTTACAACCGCTAACATCATCTGTGACAAAAGCCCGACTTTGCTAATACAGTAAAGCTGCACACTTTAGAAAGGCCTTTAATTGTGGCCAGCCTAAGGCACATCTGTACAACAATTATGCTGAATAATTGATATGCCACACCTGTTAGGTGGAAGGATTATCTTGACAAAGGAGAAGTTCTCACCAACAAAAGTTTAGAAAAACTTGTGAACAGTATTTTGGAGAAACAGACCTTTTGTACGGAAAAGTTTTAGAACTTGGAGTTCAGGTCCTGAAAAATTGGAGCAAAAAAAAAAGTGTTGCATTATGTTGCTCAGTATATACAATACAATAGGCTCATCCATTATGAACACAAAACATTAAACTAAAGTTCTTTACATCAGAAAAAATAACAAGTACTTGAGTAAACTGACTGTATTTTGTTCAGATATCTTCCAAAGCATGATATGCTTCTGTTATTGTCTTTTAGCTGATGTCGGAAGATGATAGAAACAAAGGAAGCAGCACTTCTGTTGTGAGTTTTATTTTCACCGATTCCCACGCAGCAATAAACGTTTCTACAAGGTTACATTTGAGCAATCGTATGAGATGAGCAAATCTTGGCCAGTTTGGCTATTAGATTGCTCAATAAAAATAAATCATTGGTGATTGCGCTTGGGAGCAAATTATGGAATCATGAAAAACAAACAGATGAAAAAACACTACAACACAGCACTAGTACTTTGTTGCACCACATCTGGCTTTTATAACAGCCTTGCAGTCTCTGAGGCATGAAGTGACAAACAGAACTCTTCATCAATCCGGCTCCAACTATAAGGACCGCATAGGTCCTTACATGTGTGTCACCCAGCAGGGGTGAGCCAAACCCTTTAAAATGTCATTTATTGTGCAGAACCTGGTCACAGAGGATATAAAATCATTTAATTATGGTCATTTTTTTTCTTAGTACTGGTGTATTATTGGAACTGTATGAAAGCAATTGTGAATTGGAGATGTTACCGCTATATGAGGGGAACAGGTCACATGCGCGGACGCACAGTGTTGTGACGTCATACGCCGACTTGACACTGCCCAGAGCTGAGATACTGCAATGACTGGTGGAATAACGCTTCACGGAGCTGCTGGGATCATCTGGTCCAACTTCGGATGCATGGGAGGGCAGCCGCTTGGTGTGTGTTTGTGAGTTAACAGGCTGCCTATGGCCACGTAGCCAGCTACCTGTTGCTACGAGTGTGTTTATTTTACCCCGTAGGACCGAGCCTGCGGTGGGAACAAGGCTTCAGGGTTTGGACTTCAGGTTGCATGGACTTTTTATGGACAGCCAAACAATAGTTTTCCTCGTGCCGTGGGGGTAGTTTTGTGTTTGTTTGTTTGTTTGTTTGTACATGGGTTACGCTCGAGCGTTTGGGTGGGTTATGCTTTAAACTGCCTGAAATACAAGGCTAATACCTATTTTTATGTGTTGGTGTGTGTGTTGGCATTCATCCCTGCTGGTAGACTGATCCGTTCGTTACCTAAAAGTGTGTTGTTGCTTTATCGCCTTGGAAGAGACAGGTGAATCGTTACACAACTTTCTCTGTAGGATGGAGCCTTGTCATTGACCATTTTCTTAAACTTCCACCACAGATTTTCAATTGGAAAGAGATCTGGACTATTTGCAGACCATGACATTGACCCTATGTGTCTTTTTTCAAGGAAAGTTTTCACAGTTTTTGCTCATATGACAAGATGCATTATTTTGATTAATGATGTCATCATCCCCAAACATCCTTTCAGTTGAGGGAATAAGAAAAGTGTCCAAAACATCAGCATAAACTTGTGCATTTATAGAAGATGTAATGACTACCATCTCCCCAGTGTCTTTACCTGACATGCAGCCCCATATCATCAATGACTGTGGACATTTACATGTTTTCTTCAGGCAGTCATCTTCATAAATCTCATTGGAACGGCACCAAACAAAAGTTTCAGCATTTTCACCTTGCCCAATGCAGATTCGCAATTCATCACTGAATATGACTTTCATGTAGTCATCCACAGTCCACGATTGCTTTTCCTGAGCCCATTGTAACCTTGTTGTATTTGGCATTCTGATTGGCTGATGAAAGATGTATTCATCCACCGCTAGTCCCACCTAGTATAAGTAGGGTGGGCGGAGGATACATCGGCATTCTGTAAGCACCTCTTCTCGCTCTGCCAGCAAGAATGGTTGTCTTTGTTAGACATTTCACTTGTATAGAGAACCGGGGTTATGTAAATAACCTATTGTTCTCTTTCATAACATTTGTTTCGATGTCTCCCTATGGGATGTTGTAGCTCCCGTATTGCAGACAAGCTTATGGCACGCCACACCAGCCAGCAGAGCAAGCCCTGCATCGATCAGGACAGGAGACACCCCATTCCACACATCGAGTGGAAACATCCAATCGGTAAATCCGGACTAAAGTGAGGGGTGAGGATCAACACGCCGCCGCACAAACATCCTGAACAAACACTCCCATGAACAAGGCCCAGGAGGTGGCTAAAACCTGAATGGAATGAGCCCGCAAGCCCACGGGCAGCTATAAACCCTGACTCAAATAAGCCAAACCAATCACCTCCACCACCCAGTGTGACAGGCGTTACCTAGTAACAGGCTTTCCCATATGGGGTGGGGCCCAGGAGATGAAGATCTGATCGCTCCTCCTGAAGTCCCGTCAAATCCATATACACGCGCACAGTGCGTACAGGACTCAACAGATGAGGCAGAAAGCCGTAACGTCAATAGGAGAACACAAGCCCAACACAATTGCAGAGTTGGGTTTCAGCACCATCCTAGCATCACCAGAGAAAAATTTAGCGCATGACATGTTTGGCCAAAGCCAGCAGAAACACTGCCTTAAAGAGATACAAACTTCAAGTTAGCGCGTCCTAACGGCTCAAAAAGTGGGTGCTTAAGTCCCTTTAGGACCAAGGATGTGCAGTCAACCTTGTTTGGAGCCAAAATGTCAAGGTCAAGGTCTCATCAAGTGTCAAAAAACAAAATTTTCCACAAATATTTATTGTACAAGTTCTATGCTTACATTTATGAAAAGCTCATTTCAAGTGGAGTATTTTATTTAATTGGACCAAAGCTGTATGACCTACCAGTAAAAAGATCAGTTGGGGTTAAAGTTCACAACACAAAAAATGAATAAATAATAAAAAAATCAAACTTTTTTCCCTATAACTTGGCCACTGAGATACAGTGCTCAAACTGGTACCATTGAACAACAATGTTAATCCCATCCATAGGCAGTTTCTTACAGTTCGGTCACAGACATTGACTCCACTTCCCGCCCATTTGTTCCTCATTTGTTTTGCTGTGTATTTTCTGTTTACCAGTATGCTTGCCTTTTACAACCTTCCCATGTTGTTTGTACTTGGTCCAGATTTTACAAACATCTTTTGCAACATTCCATGATGATTTATCTTCTTTAAGAAGTTTGATAATCATCTCCTTTGTTCTAACTGACATTTCTTGTGTTGGAGCCATGATTCATGTCAATCTGCTTTGTGCAACAGCGTTCCAAGGTGTGAGCACTCCTTTTTAACTACAGACTAATGAGCACATTTAATCTGATGCAGTTGTTATTCCTCAGAACTGAGTGATTCCATAAATTATTCCCTGTGCTTGTTCTAAAAAAATCAATTGTTATTGACTACAATTTTTTTCCTTTATTTCTTTTAGTGTTTCTTAAAGCCAGAGCGTTACCATTTTAAATGACTTCAGTTTTGTGGTCTGTGATCTACTAAACAACTGAATGAACATCCTCCAAGACTGTGATTTCATCATTTTTGTCAGGGGTTGTATAAGATGAACACCAAGGACTAATATTTATTGGAACTTTGGGAGTATTTTTCTTAATGTTAAATAACATTATTGAAAATGTCAGAAGAAGAAGAAACACACTGGCCTCTTAGAACACCTGAATGCTATCATTTTGCTGTTTTTTTTTTATTCCAATAATCCAGCAGGAACAATGTTTAACTCGAAATGGGTAAATACTGTATATGATGTGTAAGGCAAGTGGCACATAGTATACTGTATGAAATGTGGATTGAAGGCGGAGAAACCAAGCCTTGCTCGACTTTGGGCTGCAAACAATGAAAAGAAAAAAGATAAATGAATTAACTTTAGGAATGAAACAGCAATTTATGGAGTCTATTTTCAGCGGTGAATCCAAGTTTCAGACTTTGAACCTGAATTGTTTTTGCAGTATGAATTTTACATTCATTTTGCCATTGTGATAGTAAACCAGAATTAACCCAAATCATTCAACACACATTGTCAGTGCTATATATTCACTAAGAGCTGGTCTTGGACCATCTGACTCATTCTACCCCTGTAAGCACAAAGAGGAGAAGGGTCAGATCAAGTGTTCCCTGAAAAGTTGAGTCTTCAGACGTCTCTTAAAAGTAGAAAGGGATTCCACAATTTATTCCACTATTTGGGAACAATAGAAGAATAGAGTCTAGCTAGAGATTTACAGTAGACTCTGGGGCTGGGGGCACCAGTCAGCTTTCAGAGGCATGAGCGTAACGGGCCAGAGGGAGTTTCGATCTGGATGAGAGATTCCAGGTAGATAGGAGCCGCTCTTGTAACTGTTTTGCAAGAGTTTTGCATTTGATTCGAGCTTCCACTGGAAGCAAGTAAGAGAAATTAACAGCTGGGTGACATGTGTTGTTTTGGGCTGATCAAAAACCAGACGTGCTGCTGCTGCATTCTGGATCATTTGCAGAGGTTTAAATGTGCAGGCAGGACTGCCAGAAGGGAGTTGGAGTAATGATAATAATAATAAGGATAAAAGTGTTTACGACACAAATAAAGGATCAGTACCATACTGGCATGCCTTGGGTTGTGAGCAGGGGCGGACTGGTGGGGGAGAAAGTGGCTGGGGAGTCATTGACAGACCGGCCCACTTCATGCGCGGTGTGGAGAGCCAGCCAGCCGGCAACACAAGTTGCATGTCCCTTGATAATAAAAAACAAATTGCATTTGATGTTGCTTTGGAACATAATCATATAACAATTAATAACTTGAACCCTTAAGTAGCCTACAGTAAAAATAATTACAGCAGTAAAGTGATTTTACAGCACGTAGTGATTTTAATGCAAACAGATCATTGATACATTAAAATGTGGCTGACCCACCACCCCAGCCAACTCCAGTATCCCTTATATTTTAAGACAAGTGTACAGGAAATCTAAAATAGCCACTTGTTAACTACTTACTAAATGCAATTAGGTGATTAGAATCTGGTAGGCCTTCCTTTGTTGATATTGAAATGCGGTGAACATTCCTACTCGGGCACTTACGTCATTCCTTCCTCCGTGGTAGACATTAAAATCTCAGTTATTAATCTTACAGAACGTGTAACTGTGTCCCATCCTGCTGCTCTTTAGGGAGGTCATTTCCCAAGGTATTTACACGAGTTCTTTGTTTTTTTTACGCCGGAGCATCTTCTTCACTCATCCATCTTTCTTCTAAGTTGTTTCCTGATTTGTTCCTGCAGCTGCCGGCTCTTATCTCGCAAGAACTGCTACCCACGCCATTTCAAGTGGAAGTTCTCCCAAGGCTAGTGACAGTATTCAGTTTAGAGTGGCAGAGGAATGTTTTTATTTATTTATCTTTTAATTATTATTACATTAAAATACGGGATATTTAGGGGAAAATACTAATACTGGACGGTGTTGGGAGCTTCCAAAATGGGATACTTGACAGGTATATTTATTCCCCCTTTCTTTTTCACTTTCTCATGGCCCGACCCAGCGCCCCACCGGGGAAATCCCCGGTGTACCCGTACGCTAGTTCGCCCTTGGCTGTGGGACAAACTCGTACTGGGCAAAACCTGTAGACATGTTGATCCCAGTTACCAGTTTTATAGGTATAACCACTCACTCCTTTCCTCTGTTCATGGCCACCACCATTATACTGATTACACAACACAATAACCACAAAATGCACAACTATATCATCACATCTCACTCTGACTATAAAGCAGTTAACTCTTTCCCACCCTTTCCATTTCCATCCACCCTACTTCTTCTCGTGATCTCCCTTTAGGCTCCCATGAGTTTCCCATGACAGAATGACTGCTGACCCCAGAACGAGAAAAACAAATGGTCTTATCACTTGCAAAACTCATTGATGTGAAGTGTGAACTTCGCCCTCCCTTTTCTTTTTCAATGTATCTCATGAACTCGTCACAATCTCAGCCAAATATAATGCTTTATTTGTTGTGGGTCGTAAATCCATCAACGTGATGCTAACAGTGCTCTGAGAGAGACGCAAAAAGGGAAGTAGCAGAGCTGACACAGTTCCACAAATATAATGTGAACAAACATCACTTCTGCTTCTCACTGACACTTAAACTAGAGCTGAGGATGTCTGATGTTGTACTTTGGACTCATTATTGGTAGGTCAATATAAGGAAATAAACAGATATACAGTTTTTCATCCTTCCATCATTTAGTAAGAAACAAATGTCCGATATTAGCTTTTTGCTGATCAATCAATCAATCAATCTTTTATTTGTATAGCGCCAAATCATAACCAATGGTATCTCAAGACACTTTACAGTAGAGCAGTCTTAAGGACGGACTCTTCATTTTATGGATACACATATGCATCTATACGTATATACACATACATATGTATCCCACACCCAACATGAATTCATCATGGCGGCAAGGAAATCTGATATCTGATATAGGCTAACAATATTGTTCAACACTAAATTTTCAAAAAATACTATGGATCCTCTCACCCTAGTTTTAGATCACACTATATGTCTCCATAGAAATAACAGATTAAACCTACTTTTAATTTGATAACCCACTGGTTGTATTACAAATAAACATCAGCTGTGCACAGGGTTCTCACCAGGAATTTCATTTTATTTTTTTCTTACCATCACCAGCCCTCCCTAAGGAAGGGTAAGAAATCTTTTATTATAGGGAGGATATAAAAAGGGAGAGCAGTGTTACACCTAAGTGGAGGGGGAGGGGAAAGGGAGCAGGGAGGAGAGACTCAAGGCAGGAAATAGAAAAGGTGGGGAAGAATAGACTGTTCTTCGTATACCAGCATATGTGCAAAAAAAAAAAAAAAAAAACCGCTACTGCAAGCCCAGGAACTGCCCTGGGCCCCCAGATGCAGCCATGCCAGCAGAAAGAGCGGAGGCCAGGGAGCCCCACACGGTAGCCCAGCCATCAACAGACGGGCCGGGCCCCCACCCGACAGGCCCAGATGTGTGAATTTACCCACCACCCTGTTATGGTGCCTCTCCATTCCACAATGGAGAGGCACTTCCCTATCCCCTGAGTGAATGTATGTGTTTAGTGAATGTATGAAGTGCTATTAAAAAAGGGTGGATGGAGGGGAGCGGTGCTCCCCATCCAGCCTATGTGTATATATGTGTATGTGGTGCAATAGCTCCGGAGGGTGGAAGTAATGGTCCCACCCTCCGGGGGGTGGTGTGTTGAGGTGTAATTAAAATTGGAGGGATTAGTAGGGCAGCCAGAGGTGGGAGTGCCGGCCCCGCGCCACTACTTAGTGGCGCAGGCGGCGGCCCCCTCCACCCCCAGCCCCGCCATCCAGCCCCCCAAGGGTTGGGTATGTGAGTGTGGTGCAACAAGTGGGTGAGCCAGACCAGCTGGGAGTGAGTGATGTGAAGTGTCCATGTAGGAGGCCTGTCTGGTAGGAGCCCGGCCCGTCCACACGGCGGGCCACCGGAGAGGGCAGACGGCGCAGACGGGCACACGGCACCGCGGGCCCCAGAGACGCGCCGAGCAGCACAACCGGAGACCCCCCGCAGCACCCCCCCCCGAACCGCGGTGGCCATACGGAGCACGGCAGGACCCCACCCCAGGCGGAGCCAGGCACCAGCCACATCCCCCAGCAGTCCAGGAGGCGACCCCCGCCGCCAGCCGGCCCAGAGCGGCCCGCCCCGCCAAAGCAGGCGGCGACCGCGCAGGAGAGAGGCCAGCTCCCACACCACGACATAGCACCCTCCACAGGTGGGCGGCCCCGGCCCCCCCGACGAGAGAGGACGCCACCAACCACCCAAGCAGGGCCACCCTGCCAGCCACGGACCGATAGGTAGGCGAACCCATGTTCCCCCAGCCAGGCACCGCAACCCCACATCAATGTCGCCAGCAGAGCCCTTCCCACCCACGGAGACCACCCCCAATCACCCCCGCGCCGAAGCCAGTGACCCACCCCCGGGGCACCCCTGCCCAGACACGGCACCCACGGGGCCCGGCGCCCCCAGCCAGCAGACCAACCACCCCGACGCGGATCCGCCAGGACAGGAGCCACCGGCCGCGCCCCCACACACACCCACCTAGCACGGCCCAGGGGAGGCCCCAGCGTGGGCGAGGCCCCACAACTCACCCTTCCCTCCCCCCGAAGCTACACAAGCCGGCCTCACCAGGAATTTTTGACAGCATAGGGGGATCGTGTGGTTTTCAAATTTAGTGAAGTAAAGCTAAAGTTTTTTTTTTGTGTGTTTTTATCTTTGTTCCAGCCTTATATTAAAGCAAAAAGTAATTTGTTGAATTGGTGAAGGTGATGATGATGTAGTGAGAGAGTTACTCATGCTCCTCCACTACTCACACACACTGTCGAGACAAGAAATAATATTTTATTCAAAAGACTGATTCCAAGACGTGCTTTTCAAATTTAAATGAGGTGTCCTCCACACACATGGAGGAGTAACTAAAGGGCTGTATTAAATAGACGGTGCGGCTGATGCATGTGTTTCTCAGTTATTATGCTTAAAACGAGAGTTAAAACAACCCGTGCACGCCTGGAAGTCCCTTTTGTGTCAAGTGTGCAACAATTAGTACGACGGTACCAATTAAAAAAGAAAAAAAACAACAGAAAATCCCCCCCACGTTGCTGAAAACTGAACATAGGGGGTGCTCCGTCGAGGAGCAAAATTACATGGGAGGCCACTACGCTCAACAGCGCTGGCGAGAACCCTGCTTGCAAAATATGAATACTTAATAAATGTTAGTAGTGTTTCAAAAAACAGCACATATGAGTTTTTCAATATTAGTGGAAAAACTGATATCGATGTTGACCGATATTACATTTTATGTTTAATATTGGCCAATAATATCAGTGGGTTGATAATATCACCCATCCCTAGTAAAAACGTACCCAGATCATGTCCAAAAGGTGCATGCATGAGCCTACTTACAGATTATCCAGAACACAAAGTCACATACACAGTGGACTGATCACCTCTCCATCACTGTGCTAACATGCAAAGACAGACAATAGAAGGAACACACACCTTATATACACAGTACTATATATATACTGTATAGCAAGGGTGTGAAACTCATTTTGCTGGTAGTTCAGTGGCCACATATGAGCCAGTTTAAGTGGATTGGATCATTAAATCCTTGCATTGAAAACAAAATGTAATTTCAATATTAGTTTGCCCTTGTTTCAATACTATGCCATATGGACAACCTAGAATTGGTGATATCAGAAACTGAAAACTGAACTATTTGGTGATTGGCTGAATAATTATTGTTTTTTTCTGTTCTGTTTTTATTTTTGAGTAAACTCAACCCACGGCCCAAAGTGGCTGCTCTAGAGCCACGAGGTGAACATGCCTGCTAAATAGGATTATTGATTACTAGATGACTCAAGGTGCAACATGGGGTACACTCTGGGTTGGATGCTTGACGATTATAGGACTGAAACGCATTTAGAGGATCACAGTCACACACTATCACATCTGCAGCCACTTTATAAACACCATTAAACCAATAACGTCTGTGGTTTAGATTTGAACTGTGAAAAGAAACCAATTTGGAATAGTGCACACGTTAAGGGAGAACATATGGACCTCACGTGGAAAGGATAGCACATCAGTATATCACAGAGCTCACACAAAGAAAGGGATAAAGTACGAGGCCAACAGCAAAATTTGCAACTACACTCTCCACCAGTGACGTGCCGTGACCACTGGGTAGGCACGTTGCAAATCGAGACCACCAATGACAATTTAATATGTTTCTGCTGGTAAGTGTTAATTCAATCCAAATCAACTTTATTTGTATAGCGCAATTTACAACAAAATCATCTCAATGCCCTTATCAAAATATAAAATTCATAATAAGAAAGAAAAAACCCAACAAGATCCACATGAACAAGCATTTAGCCATCTAACAAAATCAACATTGTAAACAACTTGCAACAACTTTCAAGTTGATTGTGATTTAAAAACGGAAACAGGCGTGGGATGAGCCTACGCCCTCGTTTATAAGTCTTATAGATTTTTTGTGTATGCACTTCATGGTTCTTAACGTACACCAGCTGAAGTGTGCTTACCTAGGCACACTTTTATAAATGAGGCCCCTGGGCTGCTTTTTTTGGAACCTCAACAAAGGAGGTACTAAAAAAAGCAGCACCAGGACAGAGGGGATACTGTACTTTTTCCCAGTGGAAACTCGCAAAAAGAGAGTAGAGCCAAGCCGAAAGAGCCAATACCACCAGTGTAAACGCGCCATAACTGTGGCAAAAACAGGATTACATTTCAATCCCATATGTCGAGATGGCTTTTCCTGTCACATGCATGGGCTCAGGTTGGAAGACGTCAGACGTTTGTTTTGACTGCATTAAGTTGATCAAACCTCATGATCATAGGTAAGGGAGGGGTTTTCTTTGTCTTGCTGTTCGGTCAATAGTGTGATTTGCTTTGCAGTTTAACTTCTCCTTTACCATTGGAGTCTTGTACAGTCACCAATTTGCTTGGCCCAGTCTGCTGCTCATCTTCCTACAACCGCCCTCAAACTCCTGTGACCGAGACATGCTCAAACTCCTGCACCCAAGCTGGGTTTTTTAAGTTTTTACCTCTGCATGAAGAAGTTACACCATTTATCCAGTAACATTTTGTTTTTGTTGAAACAGTACTCAGGTTCAGGTGTGGGAATAAACTCCTGCAGCTCTCCTGCAGCATTCCCTTCAGGCTTTGTTGGCTCGTATCATTATTGACAGAGCAGAGGAATGCACAGTGTGTAACACACAGTCTACAAACTAAGCGCCATTACTCTCCACTTCTTCTCAATCAATATTAAAGTTTTTGTTGTTGTACATTTTGATAAAAACACATGAAAATGTATGTAATCATCCAAAATCAGAATCAGAATCAGAATCAGAAATGTTTATTTGCCATGTACAGTTTTGAGGACAGTACAAGGAATTTGACTTGGTGGTTGGTGCACAAAACAAGCAACAAAAAGAAATAAAAGAAATAAAAACAGAACAACAAAGCACAACCCAGCAACAATAATAATAATAATAATGATAAATATAAAGGATGAGGGATAAATAAAGGATAGATAGAGAATAAAGGATAAATAGGATAAATATAAATATAAATATATATATATACAGTGCAGCAGGTATCAAGCTGGTGGAGGTGGTGATCGGGTGGGGGGGGGGGGGGGTTCAGTGGGTGACTTGGGGTGTGTTCATGTGGATGGTGGCAGAGGGAAAGAAGCTGTTTTTGTGTCTGGAGGTTCTGGTCCTGATGGACCGAAACCTCCTACCAGAAGGGAGAGATTGAAACAGTTTATGACCGGGGTGGGAGGGGTCGGCCACAATCTTTCCTGCACGCCTCAAAATCCTGGAGGCGTACAGGTCCTGGAGGGAGGGCAGATTGCAGCCGATGACCTTCTCTGCAGAGTGGATGATACGCTGCAGTCTGGCCTTGTCCTTGGCCGTAGCTGCAGCGTACCAGATGGTGATGGAGGAGCAGAGGATGGACTGGATGATGGAGCTGTAGAAGTTCACCATCATCTTTGTTGGCAGACTGAACTTCTTCAGCTGCCGCAAAAAGTACATCCTCTGCTGAGCTTTTTTGATAAGGGAGCTGATGTTCAGCTCCCACTTGAGGTCCTGAGTGATGATGGTCCCCAGGAAGCAGAAGTACTCTACAGAGCTCACTGTAGAGTCTCCCAGGGTGAGGGGGGTGAGGGGGGCTGGGTTCTTCCTGAAGTCTGCTATCATCTCCACTGTCTTTAAAGCATTGAGCTCCAGGTTGTTCTGGCTGCACCAGGACACCAGCCGGTCTGTCTCCCACCTGTAGTCGGACTCGTCTCCATCAGCGATGAGACCGATGATGGTCGTGTCGTCTGCAAACTTCAGGAGTTTGACCGACTGGTGAGAGGAGGTGCAGCTGTTGGTGTACAGGGAGAAGAGCAGAGGAGAAAGAACACAGCCCTGAGGAGATCCAGTGCTGATGGTCCGGGGAGCAGAGATGGTTTTTCCCAGCTTCACGTGCTGCTTCCTGTCAGACAGGAAGTCTGTGATCCACCTGCAGGTGGAGTCTGGCACGTTCAGCTGGGAAAGCTTGTCCTGAAGGAGAGCTGGGATTATTGTATTAAAAGCAGAGCTGAAGTCCACAAAATAACTTGTTGAACAAAAATACAAATGATATCAAGCAAAAATTCTAGATACGTTTAAGGCACCAATTCATGAAGGGGAGAAGGGACTTCTTAATAGCAAACAAGAGAATACAACATTTCAGAGAAAGAAGTGAATGGTAGCTGGAAACTTTAACAAAATCAAGCATTTGTACTGAACAAGAAAACACATTTTTAAGATTTGAAGAGTTAGGGGCTTGAACCATTTTCAAATGAGTGATTGTCCCATCAGCGATGACATCCCTATCTACAAATCATCCTAAAAATAAATGGGATGGGACACACTGTATGAAGACAAGGCCACAGCATATCCAACTATAACAGTTCATAAAAATGATGTATTGATGTAAATGCTTGTCAAGTACATCTCTCCTTTAGTTACAGTTTAAATACCTTACGATTTCAAGTGAATGCTGAGTTAAATTTATTTTACTGTTATTCATATGGCTCCAAATAGAAGACAATTACCTTGTTGCACTTATGTTATCACATTTTATATAAGATTTTATAAGAAAGCCTTTACACATAAGTGAGTATGAGTGATTATATCATGAAAAACCTTCCTTTTAACAAGAAACAATAAAATATAATTTGCAAATAAGGGGCTGGTTGGGGTTTGAGGCGAGGAAGGGGAGAACAGAACAGGATGTCATGTCATTAGTCAATATATCCCAAGATTGAACCATAGATCAGAAACTTTCAGATCCAAAGCCAGAATAATGATTTTGGTAAATAAAATGTTTCGACTCCTCTACGAAAATCATGCTGTTAAAGAAACTCCAGGTGAAATGCACAATGTCAATGAGTTTTACATGATGTGAGGGTGTGGCCATGGAGGGCCCACAGGGTGTTGAGAAATATTTGTGTAAAACCACAAATTTACACTTCAAATAAGATCATTCAACAAAAATAAAAAGACATGATTATTTCATTAATGCTTTTCCGGTTTGTTTTCCATAATTTCATTCAGTCACGTACATCAACATTCACATTCAAATTTACAGACACAACAGAGATGTTCTAATATCTAGCTTCCCATAAAAATAAAAAATAAACCTGATTTGCCATGTATTGAACTTTATGCAATTTTCTGGTGATACTTTAAGACATTGATTGATTAAATAGAATTGAGCAGATGTTTATTTTTAATTTTTATTTTTCTACCAGCAGCAGAGATGGAGATAAATCTTTTCATTTTAATTTCATTGATACATGACCTTTAAATGATAGGTCTAAAGGTGAATGATACAATGTTGTTTATCATTTGTGTAAGTAATGTCTTTGGAGTCAATTATATCAACTTTAAGCCTTCAAGCAAATACGAGTATCGGGTTGTATTGGCCTGCATTTAAAATCTATATATTGTTTTTATTGGATTTATTTGAGTTATTTTTCAATGTCTTAAAAATATTCTTATATTGAAGTTAAAATGTACGTTACACAGGCACACTGTGTAACTTTTGGCCACTATGGACGCTAGACCAGCAACTTTCACCCAAGCGCCCCTAGAGGCCACAAGCGTCGCAGCACTGTCGCAAATATCAACAAACAGTCAGTTGGGCCAGCCTCCCTTGTCTTTTGATTGTGTATGCAGACAGTAGTTGACCTGTAACTTCAGGATCAGGATTGGCAGTAATGGCTGGGGTGCGAAGCGGGGCTGGGCTCGCGCCGTGGCTCCAGTCTATGGGCTGGAGGAGCAACTGCCACCGTTGCCCTCCTCTCACCACTACCCCGCCTTCCTTGCTGTGTTGGTGGTGCTCCCCCCCCTCCACTCCCTGGCCTTGCCGCAGTCGTCGGCCTCCTTCGCCGAGGGTTGGCACAGTGCCCAAGGCAGATGGATGACCCCGCGCATGCCGGTTTGCCCGTCCCCTACGACCCCCGGCGATGGGATCCGACAACGGCAGCGAGGCCAGGGAGTAGGGGGAAGCGCCATCGATGCGGGCCTAGCACCGGGTCTCCGGCGGCGAGGAGAAGAGTGCGGCGGTGGTGGCTGCTCCTCCAGCCCAAAGACTGTAGCGCTGGCGCGTGCCCAGCCCTGAGAGCCAATCCTTATCCCGAAGTTACGGATCTGACTTGCCGACTTCCCTTACTATAGAATCTACATTTAACTGAACGATCGCTGTGATTTTGCACCATTAACCCAACACAAAATTACCATATTGTGCACTTTTGGCTGTAAACAGAGGCTAACTCGTTTCAGCTGCCCACAACAATAGCGCCGGGTTGGGAAATGCCCGTATGTTGTGACGTATATCCGAACCTGTGGTCACGTGACTGCCGTAAAGTGAAACATTCTCCAGGCACTCTCCAGGTCACATGACCTGGTGAAAGACGGTCCGTCTCCTCCAAACTTACATAGTCAGTATTTCAAGAAGGAAGCCCTGCTTTGAGCATTAATACTGTCAAGTGCTGTATATCAGCTTGAGGAATCATTTAAAATAACTCATATGGATCAACCTTTTAGGTCAAAATATCCGCAGTGTGCCTTTAATAATAAATAGCTCACTTTTTCTCACTCCTGCTGCAGACTTTTGTTCTCTGTTTGAGTAATATCACTTAATCGAGCCTTCTGTAACATTCCACACTACGAAATAAGTAATAAATCTATTCATGATTTGTGCTGATATTGTATCGATATCAACCAAGACCCAAGATGGCAATATTGGTATAGTGTAAAAGTGAACAAGTTGTATCAGTACACCCATTGTATTTATACAGAAAGTTTTGTTTACTAATATTTCAATCTGGTGTTTTAGTGTTTAAAAATAAACCTTCCAAGGAACTGGATCATATGTATGAGATAATCTGGAAAATTGCAGTTGGCCGGTTTTGATGCTTCACCTACCAGGAAACGAGAAATTGGAATTTGAAATTACTTGGATTATTTCGATACCACTATCTGCCTTACTACAGATCCACGCAAGATTTCCACTGAACAAGAATGACTCTTTAAAACGAGTAAGTCTACACTACAATCAGAATGATCTGATGCCTTTAAACCATAGGTGGGCAAACTAAATGAAACTAATTACCTGCATAAAGTACAGCAGTCAAACAATACAGGAAAGAACACTTTGTTTGCAATTTGCGCCAAAAAGCTCAAGAAAACAAAAAAGGAAATAAATGTTTTAAATCAGCTATTAAAAGTTTGTATATGGTTCCACTCCACTTCACATGCCGACGTAAATCATCACGTTTGCACTTTAGTTCCATGTTATATTTTAATCCTGGGCGCATATCTAATGCAGTCTTTAATTGAATGCTCTTTTAATTTTTGATACATTTTGGGCTTCTAAATTTTCCTTGCCTATTATTAATCTTTATTTGTCGATGAAGAAAGAGCTTTTAAGAGGATTGGCATGAAATTGAGAAATTTCAACCTTCAAAACAACTCCCCTGTATAATCATTTAGTGTACTTGCACAGGCAACACAACTGTAAACACAAAGCCAAGCAAGGTGACGCAACATTAAAATGTGACTAAAGAGATTCATAAAGAACACATACTGAGAATGTTCAGCTGGATCCATCACCCAGAACATATTCCTATAGACCTGCAATCATAAGTTGATCATGAATATTGTCAATAAAGTTGTTGTTTGATATGCAACAGCCATCGTAAAAAGACAGAAAGCATGGATAACTGAACTTTGTATGCCCCGACAAGCTTTCACTGCAGCTAAAGGAAAAACACAAACAATGTCGGTCTCAATGAGTTCATGGACCCCTCATACTAAAGAAGTAGCAGTATGGTTGCTGCAGACAGGAACTGTGAGAAATCCTCTAACTGAATTGCTTTTGTAAACACTTGTGTTGCAAAGATATCATGGCACACGGTGAACAGATCAACATCTAAGCAGCTGTCACGCGGAAACTGATATCTACAATAATAAAACACACTGGACTTCATGCGGTGTGAAAGCAAACAAAAACTTGACAATTAACCTTTAAGTATCTGCTCATTGAACTTAATTTGGAGAATTGTGCAACGTGAGAAGATGCTACCTCACTGGAAAAACATTGAGTTCATCAGTGGTCATATATGTGCTTTGTTAAAGTGTCTCATTCACTTTGTTGTTCGTGTTGTTTTTCTGAGAGCTGGGTGTGTATGACCAGATATATTTTGCCTTGTATGTTTTCATGTGTTTTCTATTTTGGATGTTGCAACAACTTAGAAGTGAAATTTACAGCAAACTATCCCTCACGACCAGTGTTGGGAGTAACTAGTTGTTTTTTGTAATATATTACAGTAATATATTCCTTTTTGTTTTCTCACTGTTTGCAAATATTTGAGGAAAAAAAGATGATCATTATAGTTAAATATAACTTATGGGGAACAAAAAGATCTTTCTGCTCCTGAAACAGCAGAAGTATTTGAAACAAAACTTAGACCGATGTTATTTGAACACTATCATTGTGATATAATTAGTGTTCTGGACCAAAACTATCTCAAAGTAGTGTAACTCAATTCTATTTTAAAAAAACAGTAATATTGTAATACGAATATATTACATTTTTATCCCAGTAACTAGTAGTATAAATATATTACAAGTTTAGAGTTACTTACCCAGCACTGCTCACAGCAATACGTTTAAGGAATGCTCCGTAAATATTGAAACATTTCATCAGACAACGACTTTGAAAGTTTGAGACAGTTTGGAATGATGAAATGTTTGTCACATGTTTCATGATGGTGGTGTTTGTTTGTGAAAACTCATTGTTTGGCCGGACGAATACCTAGTAATGATTGAAGTCAACAGTGTATGTCTGTTTTATAGCAGTCAACATCTGACATGAGGAAATCATGAACTCAGCAAAGCTATTTTGTCAATAATTGTAACAGTATGGGAACCGGTGAGAGTTTGTCATCTGAAGTGATTCTGGGTGTTATATTATATCAATCCTTTTAACAATATCTCCCCCATCCATCTCCCAAATTGACTTCTTCCTGAGATAAAACCTGCTCTAAACTACATTCTATAACTAGATGAATTGCATTTACTGCAGAAAATGCTAGTGAGGATCACTGTTTGGAATAACAGCATTTAAAATAACTGCGTTATGTAACGGCGTTTTTTTTTTCAGTAACGGGGTAATCTAACTAATTACTTTTTACGCCATTACAACGCCGTTATCGTTAATGAACGTTAAATGCGGTGCGTTACATGTATTGATTGAATAAACTGTTCATCCTCGGCTTCTTACTCAGCTGTAGTGAGGAGGTGGGTTAAAAACAAGGTGAGCGATTATGATTGGCTTATAGGCGGCGTCATGTTTCATGGTAGCCAATCAGAGCCAGTTTTACACATGTGCCAGCACACACACACACATGCACACACACGCACACGCACGCACACGCACACACACACACACACACACACACACACACACACACACACACACACACACACACACACACACACACACACACACACAGCAGATTGGATGAAGCAGCAGAGATGGTGAGCGTGGAGCAGTCTGATGAAAAGTTGTCATTTTTAAGGTGACGATACAAACACTACTTTAAATTAATTGTGGTCAAAGGCAAGAACGTGCATGTGAAGTGTTCATTATATCCAGACTTTGTCGACATCCGTTGTAAGCAACTCAAATTTAATGAAGCACCTCATAACACATACATCTAAAAAAAAATGAATTATTTGACATATAGCAACTTTTTTTTTTCTTTTTTTTTTTTTTAACAGTAACGCAAATAGTTACTTTTCTTGGTAATGAGTTACTTTTATTATAGAGTAATTCAGTTACTAAGTTACTTTTTGGAATAAGTAGTGAGTAACTATAACTAATTACTTTTTTAAAGTAACGTTCCCAACACTGGTAAGGATGCAGGTCCTGAAATTTAGGGCTGATCCCAGCATGAAAGAATACAGAATATATGTTAAAGAATATGATAAATGTTGGGCTGAAGAAAAAATGGTAGGACATGCTGAAAAACCAAGCAGAATGTAAGAATCAACAATATTAGGACTACAAATGTGTGAAATTGTATGTTTGTAGTTTCATGTCTTGGGCCTTCTTGGCTTCCATTGGCTGCTGCCACCCTAACTCCCTCTTCCCTGTTCCATTTCCTCTCACCAAGGTGTACCACTGCCCTCTCTGTTAATGTCTTCCCTCTAATAAAGTTTTTCTTACCCTTCCTTAGGGAGGGCTAGTGATGGTCATAATTAAGCAGTAAGATGAATGTATTTGTTTCATTGCAATAATAAAAGATGCATAGCTATCACAAAAATATTGCACTACATGAAGTTTTGACCTTTGATAGCATCTGCAGACAAGGTAAAAAAAATAAGAAGTAAATATTTGGTGTCAATCGTATAATTATTTATTTTAAAATGTAGGCATAAATACTTGAACACATTTTGATTTGATTGCAATTTCATATTTATATCATAGATATTAATATTTATAATATATAACTATATATTATAATATATAATATTATAAATACATTTATAAAATGTATCTCTATTTACGCATACCTTGATCCAGTCATGCTCCCGGCCTTTAAAATTGTTCCAGCTTGGCACACTCCGGTAAATTGATTCAATACACTGCTTTACGAGAGTCTGTTTGCTTCAATTTACAAACTATAAAAACTAGGAATTTAGGTGTGTTGTCATTTCTCAAGGCTACTAATGTTACCTAATGGTGTTATTTAATGCCTTTAATTTTTTCTGCACCAAAGCACTTTTCTTTTCTTTCTCTTAGACAAATGTTGCAATAAAATTAATCTTCATGTAGAATTGTGTCAGTCTGCCCAGAGCAGCTGTGGATAGTCTTACCACCACTAAGTGTGGAGTGAAAGATTAATGCCTTAATTCTGTAAAGTGCTTTGAGTGTCTGTGATAAAATCCAATGCATTATTATTAGTTTGTTATTTCAATGAACCAGAAATGTATTCATTCATTCAACACCTTGGGGCTGTGTCATCACTTTGAGGCAATGGAGTTAATTTCTCTTGTTCCTGTTCTAACTGGAACAGCTACGCTTTAACAATGGGAAAAGCCTATAAACATTGTCTATTTGTAATTTACTGCTGGGTTTCTCAATCCTTTGGTAAACACTGACCCTTTACAGGAGGAAAGTTCCCTGAAGGTGGAGGTAAACATGATGGTGAGGACTCTAGTCTGCACTAAATAGTTAGAATCAATTGTTTGTGGACACCATTCAGTCATTATTCAAATTTGAAAGATAGGCAACATATTTGACTGTTTTAATAGAATCTGACAGAAGGGTAAAAGGTTTGGCAGTGCACAGCAAATAAACCCAGTAACTCAAGCAACACTAGGTGTGTTTCCATTACCTTTGGAATTGCACAAAATCTAAATTGCGCAATAAAAACTGGTAATGGAAACACCTGAATTAAAAAAAACAAAAAAAAAAAAAACACTAAAATATAGCTAAAAAAGTTTCGATACGTTTCGATAATGAAATGTGTCGCAAAAGTGCTATGGAAAACGTTTTTCCGCAAATACACGTCACAGAACGTGATGTACCTGGTCACAAGAGCAATTCTCTTCGAGAAAACATGGCACGGTACGTGTAACCAGAAGACGAGACCGAGACATTTCTTAGTAATATACCTAAAAATCATTACTGCCACATTAAACATGAAACAACAAAGGAATACGGAGTGTTATAAGGAGGTTCTAAGCGTCCATCTTCCTGCAGCAAAATCTCGCGGGATGAGATTTCACGGGAGTTACGAGGCTCCTGCCCAAAACAACCTTCAATGGAAACACGTTCAAAGTACAATTATACTTTGTCGACATTTAGAAACCCAGCTAGTTTTACTTGAAGTTGGATTAATTGTAATTTCAGAGTTTCTAGCCAAAATGAATGAATGTGGGAGACTTTAACTTCAAATGCACTGTACTTTCCCTGCTACACGGGTTACTGGTCTTGGGTACAAGTCCTTTCATTTTTTTGTAAAATTGTTTGTGGCATCAACCCATTGCTCAATTGCTACTTGTTTTTAAGTGGGGGAGAAACCCAATAACGTAGTTTACGGCATCAGATGACTGTACCCAGCACAACACAACATGCTGCGTCACTTGAATCCCAAGACAGATGGGTGGAGTAAGAGAAATAGCTCTTACTGAGAGTTTAAAATCACAACCACTGTGAGTCTTCAGCAAAGCTCAGAATCATTGAATTTGTCCTTCAATAATATAAATGTGACATAAATCCAAGCCATACATACATATTCAGTCTTTAAATTGAGCATTGCATTAGTTCAGGCAAGCGAGCCCCTCCAGCTGACACTAGCCATTCCATGTAACTCATGGAAGAGCGAAGGGGAACCCCCCTTCGCTTTGGGTTTTTCAACACAGCTGCTGGAATGTCAGAGAGTACCCAGAACAGAGCCTTACTGCCAAATGCATGCTAAATAAAGCTATTTGACTTAAGTGATCCTGAGTGAAACGCTAATTCAACTCCATTATTTTCAGTTGAAAGAAATAAATGTGATAATTGTCCTGATAAAGAACATACTTTGTGTCTTCTGTATACTTCGCCCTACTCCTTTTTTCATATTTGTGTATAATTTAATGGGTCACACATTATTTAAAATTTCATACATAAGGCTGACATTACGCTGTCATTATTCGTCATTAGCATGAATAAGGTGTCATGAAGGCTGTCGTCAAGTAGCATTCGCTATATTATGACACCTTCTGCTAAATCATGACACCTTTGGAGCTATGTTGGCATTTTTTGACATTTTTCGAAAGATAAAGTTTGAGAGAAAAAAAAATAATAATAATAATAATAAAACATGCATAGCTGTCCAAAAAATATTGCACTACATGTAGTGTTGACCTTCGACAGCATGTACAGGCAAGGTAACAAAAAATAAAACTAGCAATAAAAAAACCTTGTGATATGTCTCAATCTCTTATCTTGGGCTGGGTGAATCCTTTCTTAGAATTATTAAAAGAAACAGTGCTGTTAAGAGTCTTGTACTATTTGGGCCTGGAGCTGACTCATATGATTCCTTAGCAAAATTCTCCTGACAGTCATGAGTTAGCACGTTTTTTGTAACTTGCTCTGAGTTTTCAACAACAAGGCTTATGTCTGTGTTTTGTGCATAGGCCACAGATCTCAACAATGGGGTGATTGGTCTTTGCAGCATATGTGTGTTACATACACACGTGAGCCTTAGTTTGGTCCAGACTGAACGCTCTGTTTGTCATATACCACTGCTGTTTATCTACCATCCTTAAGTGAAAAATCAATGGCGGTATCCCTTACCGTGATTGCGTTTTAATCTGGACATGATGCCCTACCTTGTTAAACAAAAAGCTGAGGAAACACACGCCTGCAGGACCTCATGAGAAAAGACTTGAAACAAGACCTGGGCCTCATAGACAATAAGGTAGCCAAGAGACCAATCTGTTTTACAACAGCGCTCAAACTGCCTTTGGATCTGGCCTCCCTGAGGACCGTAGGATGCATACCAGCCTGGCTGCAACTGGGCATCAAGTTTCATGAAGGAGACTGATGTTACATATCAAACAAACCAAAGAGATCACTAATCTAATTGTCCTACACTTACTCATGCCCGCCAAATATATCAAAATCAAATTTCCCTCTCACTCTGTGCAAGTTAAACATTATACAATCCAATTCCCCGCATTCGCTTTCATTGTTTATGATCTGTATTGCCTTCCTGAATCTTTCTTTTCTCCGTTAAAAAACATATTTAATCATCATTTTTTTAATCAGATTGCACGCTTAGGTGGTTTCTCCGCCAATTCAGAATAGCCAAGCTGCTTTTCACGTGTGTTGCTTATATGTGCTGTTTACCCACACAACGAAATGAACTACGTACGTACGTAGCTAAGCAGCATCTTCACAGATGTGACTGTGAAGAATTACTGTTGTAACAACACATCATCAGTAGGGTAAAACTAACCTGTCTCATGACGATCTAATCCCAGGTCACATTCCCTAAATCTTTAAGAAGAGTTATTCTTATGTCATTTTTAAGTACAATCAAACCCAGACAACACATTTGGGTAGTGAGCAGATAAAGGGGAACTACAACTTGTTACCAAGTCTTGATATACCTTAGTATTGAAGTGAATACTTTGGTACAACACTGAAGTAGCTGAAAAGCCGTTCTCTATTTTACTATTTTATGGAGGGTAAGTTTTACTTTGACATTATTACATTTTGTTGATAATCCATCACATTTCCATTAGTGTCTGTTTGTTTTTGCAATTAATAATGTTGGATCATCAGACTGGATGAAGTTGAATGATTGGTTAAATCTGTTGAATTGATCTTTTACTGCTGCACAAGATTTCCCTCACTGGGGGATAATAAATGTCTCTTGAACTTGAATGTATTTATTGTCTTATCATAAAGAGAGAGTCCTACTGAATGCTGGTGCCTATTCACCTACAACACCTGATTCAAATCAGCAATCAGGGGGAGAGGGATAAGGAGCTGTATAAGATGGCTGAGAGGACCAGGAAAAAGGAGGCATGACACCATTTACCAGCAGCAGACATGTGGGGATAG
Source organism: Gouania willdenowi (assembly GCF_900634775.1). NCBI lineage: Eukaryota > Metazoa > Chordata > Actinopteri > Blenniiformes > Gobiesocidae > Gouania > Gouania willdenowi. The sequence goes on along the minus strand of NC_041047.1, from coordinate 22,922,266 downwards.
TTTATACTGCTCGACATTTCAGTTTGTTATTTTAGTTTGGGCTGGAGATTCCTGGTAGTCCTGTTTTAATGTTTCATAATGTAGGTTTAGTGTTTGGTCATTTTTGATGGATGCTGGGCCCATGGGTCCTCCTACTTTTGTTCAGTTTGGCCAGGGTCTCAGTCCCTTTTGTTCAGGGTTGGAGCAGCGATTTTAAAATGGAAGGTGTTCTAAGGGTAGGGCAACTGTCAACTCCCAATTTTGTTTATTAAATTAATTTACTAAAAACTTTTTAACCCCTTTTTTACTTTTTTCTTTGGCTGGCCATTTTGCAACTTCCTTTGTCCCAGTTTTGCCCCTTTTCCAAAATAATTGCATTTCCTTTTGCCAATTAATTCTTTTCCTAATTTTTGTTGACTTTTGCAAGTTCTTTTTGCCACTTTTATCCATTTTTTTTGTCTATTCTTTAATCCTTATAAACTACCTTTTTCCCATTAAATAAGGCTTGTTTCCTTTTTTCCCTACAATTTGTCTCTTTTTGCTACACATTTTTGTCCTTTTTTAGTATTGTTTGCCACATTTCTAATTTAACCTACCTCTTGCCATTATTTGTTAATCGTTTTTTGCCACTTTTGACTGCCTTTGGTCTATTTTAGTCACTTTTCACTTTTCTTGCCACGTTTTTGCTATTTTAGGATCATTATTTATTTATTTTTTTACCACCTGTTACTTTTTTTTTTTTGGTCACTTTGCACATTACTCATTGCTGATAACTCTTTGTTTACCTTTTCGGAATGGTGGCTTTATGAAATTGCTGGCTGTGATTGGTTTGATCACCATTCAATCAATCTAACTGGACCAATATGCTTTCATCAATGAATCCCTCTATTAAAAAAAAGTGAGGGGGGGGGGATTTTTGTTTTTATGAATGTGTAGGTGTTGTGTCCCCTATGGGTGAGACGTGCCTGCTTTTTGTTAGGGTCTATATATTTTGTTTGTGTTTACTACTTGTGGTTCTCTTTTAGGGGGTAGGCTACGAATCTAAATTACCTCTTATTGTGATAAAGCTTTGTGTGCTGGACTACAAAGCTTGCTGGAGCTTAATCACTATGGCAATTAATGCTAAACGGCTAACCTGGTCGGCAGCAGGTTTGGCTCTGGCTTGGATGTTAGTGAGTCCTAAAGCACCGCCTCCTGACCAATCAGATCTTTTAGAGAACAACATGCCCATTGTTAGATGATCCTGGTTGCTGCAAATCTGACAGCTGAGTTTAGGAAAGAAGATTATTAATTATAAATGTAATTCTTTCATTTACCGATGACATAATTTAGGAAAGATCTAGATTTGTATATATGTGACTGATTTACAGTCAGCTGATGAAGCCTGTGTGTCAGTCCTTATGCGCAGATGGCTGAAGTCATTCATTAATTATTCATTCATACACTGGGGCTGACATTATCAGCAGTAACATGCACAATGTGCTCTCATCACAGCATGTGTGATAGAGGTCTACTTGAATAGAAACACGTGTGTGTTGTAATAAAGTTTAACTGCAGAGCGCTGTCCGTTTATCATCCAATGGATTAATATAATAAATAATCTTATGCTTTTACGCATTCACAGTCAGCAGCTTCCTGCCTGAGTTCTCTCATTCCTGCCTTTTCTGTAACAACAGTCTTTGGTCTGACTTATGGATTTTAATTCTTCATCATTTTAAACTTCAGCAACCTGATCAGATCTGAGTGAGTATAAAAGCTCCGCCTTCACTGTTGCTCTTCACTGTCATCATAGATTTATATTCATTATCAGGAAATGTTTGGTTAGTTGAAGCCAGCTAATGGAGATTAATCCAATCTAGATTTGTAACATAGGCCCTTAGTTTTTCTGAGTCTTTGTTTATTCTGTTTTCAAGTTCGGTTTCTTGTGTTAACTCTTGTCTTTGTGTTTCCAGGTATTACTGCTCGTGTCTCCACCTCCCAGTGATGTCAGTGTGTTTGGGTTATGAGTGATTAGCTGCCTCGTGTTTTGCAACCAGGTGTGGCCCATTCCCAGTCAGGCCTCCTGCACTATTTAGCTGAGTGCTTGGACACTAAATGATTGCTGGATTGTCATCAATGTTACCCTCCTCATGTCCTGCTGTGTTTCGCTCCCTGTGGTTTTTGTGCCACTTACCAACGTTCTCCCTGCCTCCATCTGTCTCTGCATTTGGGTCCACATCCCCTCACCCTAGCACTTTTCTTTCTTTGAGTTATTTTGATTCTGCTGCTACTTTAAAGAATGTTGCTTTAATAAACACTTGACTATATTTCTGCTTGGCGTCCTGTTTATGCTGTGGCCCCTCAAGCTTTCGATAAAACATCCTCGAGGGGACCATAACATCTCTCTCCTCAATTGGATTTATTTGATTGTACCCCAATTGGTTCCCTCTTACTCAGGTCTGGTGGCTACCCTGGGGTTTAAACATCACTGGGCTGAGCTTCTAAAATAGGTCTGGAGGCAGCCCAGAGCTGGAAGTCACCTGGACAGGGAAGTACAAAGGAAAGAAACATAGATTAATAAGGAAAGGAGGGGTAGAGAACCCATGTGCTAGTTTAGTTTAGTTCTGGCTGGGCTCTTCTGTTTGTCTGGGTGCTGGGTTATCTGGTTGAGGTTTTCACCCTCTGCCATTACCAATTAACCACCGCTAATAGGATTATAGCTTATACTTATAATACTTAATTACACAATTATTTATAATAGATTTATTATATATATCTTCCTCTACCCCTTCCCTCCAATTGACCGCACACATACAGGTGTAAATTTATATATATAAACTCCTCACCTACTATCTGATTGTTTCATGGGTATCATATGTGTATATATATATATATATATATATATATATTGTTTCAGTCATGTCTTGTATGTTGCGGAAAAATACGAAGAAGAATGCCATGAACTTTTGGAAAGCCACTTTAAGCTTTGTGTTTGCTCTATTTTTTTCTTATCCTATAAAGCTTTTACCATTTGGTTTCACTTTGAGCATATATCCTTATACACTGGGACTGTTTATCCCGGGTTTAAAGAACCATTTAACCCAGCCCACTGGAATTTTTGGAATTACATCCATCCACCCATCCATTTTCTGACCCGCTTGCTCATTTTTTCATAGGCGAGGAGGTCTGCTGGTGCCTATCTCCAGCTCTCATTGGGAATTACTTAAGGAAGCACAATAACTACTAAATCTTGTATATTTTCAATATAAAATATTGGTTGTAAATCAATAAAATGAAATAAAACATCTGAGTGATTACATTGTACTTTCTTTGTACGTCACCCAGCTTTATGTTTTTAAAATGGATGCAGTTTTGATTCATCGTCATGTGTGCTTTTATTCATTTTGTTTGCAGTGATGCCTATCAGCAAAGACCCTTGAATGTAGTTATTGTAGCAGAGAGATGAGGGGATGCACAATGGAGTGGATATTTTCCCCCATTCTGCCTTAAGGGACTTACAAATATATCCAGAACAGAGCTTGCTTTGTAACCATGTGGGCAAGAATTTGATCATTTTGACATTTTTAGAAATAATGTGGCCCCCGGTAAATGATGAGGCACAAATAACTGTGAAACCAAACATTACCTTTATAAATGGTGTTACTGTAAGTTAAGAAAATAACTGTTTTCTTTTGTTTTTGAATCCCTGGAGAAGATTGTGCATGAAAAAAAAAACATTGGATTACATTGGAATCCTTAAAATCTGAAGAACAGTGTTTTAGTTTTCTATATATTGTCCATCCGGCTTCACTTTTTTAACGTTTTCTGAAGTTACAAATGAGGTTTGAAGCAGCCGACCTTGTTATTTACTTGTACTAATCTGCCCTTGGGGTTTAACAGTTTGTCTAAACTGAAGAAACAGACGACAAAAACAAAACTGTAAAATGAGATGGATTTGGTTAAACTTAAGATACACTAAAAAAAGCTGAAAAACACGTTTTTGCTTTAGAGCTGTGGTCGTCCTTGTAATATTACCCTAATGTGGAGGGAGTAGAGTCATTAGGGTATTTAGGAGTTACTAGGAATCAAGTAGTTTAAATACAGAGCCAATATTGTGCTTGAAGCTAAGCCAGGTTGAGAAACAGACAACCTGCTCTCAGGAGCTTTAAATTGACCTGCTCAAATTAATTTACTGTATTGATAATAAATGATGTATCTTAGTGAGCTGAATTATTACATTTTTATAATTGTATTTATTTTTCAATCACTGTGTATGTAAGCTTTTTGCAAAAAATAAATAAATAAATACAATTTTATTCATTCACACTTAATTTAAAAAAAAGTTGAGCAGACTTTGTGGCAAGACCATGAAGTGAAGAAAAAAAAAAGATGCTGTTATTTATATTTACATTTTAATTTAAGCTGGAGTTGAAGCCACACAAACTATGTGCACACAGTGGCTATGTAACTTTAAGTTTGCTATGTTTTTTGACGTATTTCCCAATTTCCTCAACACTGTTATAGGCTATCAATTTGTGTTTACTTAAATGATTAAGATGCCATAAAGAATTTTTGCTGTGAGCTACTCATTTTTTTTTTTTTTTTTTTGTTTGTTCTTGTGTAAAAAAAAAAAAAAAAAAAAGTAGTCAATATTTGAGCAAAGAATTAGTGGTCATTGAATTTGGGCTGATAAAACATTCTAGAACCTGGCTTATGTTTCCTCAAACCTGCCTCTGTCTGTGTATCTTGTTTTGTCAATATTTGCAGCATATATTTTTTGGTAGTTTTGATCAAGTTTGGCTTTGTAAACACGGCTCTGATGTATTTTACCATGTGCTGATAACTGTAGCTACTGTATCTGTTCTTGTGAATTGTATTAGTGTTATTGAGGGTAGTGGGTTTCCAACTCCAGTAGAATTACAGTTCAGTTCATTGATGTACAACGTACCTACAAAATCAACAATATTAATGACCATGTTTGTTTTCTAAAGTTTTTACAGAACTGCATCATGACTTTTTTATTCTATCGAGAAGCAAATCTGAGCTGTTATATTATAATTCCTTGTTTTGTTTTAATAAGAACTGCAGTCAGAATTCATCACTGGGTTTGATGAAACTTATATAGATGGATCATCAGTGCAACACCGACCTCTACAGGATACATGAGGCAAACTGACAGCAATCCGATTACAAAATTTAATTGCAAATGTTTTCATGAATTTATAATTTGAGTAAAAGTAAACAAAACTCATTGTTTACTACTTTTTTACCCACAAAAAAAAACAAGTCAGGGGGAATAAAAAGCAAATACTTTTCTTCAATTCAATTAAATATTTAAGACAATATTAAAACATTTTTCCCTATATGTATTTAGATAAATTTAGATTAAATTTCATGGCTTTTGTTTTGTTTTTTCTTCATTGAAATAAAAGCTCTAGCAATCCCGTACTAATTACATGTACTTTCAATAAAATTTCTATCATATAATAAATGATTCAAAATCTGCTGTCAGAGGAATATCGTGACAGGTGCTAAAAGTCATATTATAAACCTTATCATTTGAAATAACGAAAAACCTAGCTTTGCTTTAGCTTTAATGGTTTAGAAATAAGACTTTTCAAAATGCTAATATGATTGCAATTTATTTAAACTTTATGTGGAATTCTATTACACATCACAGAGCCATCTTTCAGGACACAAAATACCACCACATGGGCAGCAAAAGGATGTTAATGTTATCAACTTTTAACATTCAATTGAAATGACTTAGTTAATTTAGAGTATAATGCATTAAATCAGTGTTGACAGGTACAAACTCAAGATGGACAAAACCACAGTGGGACGACCAATTAAAAGCTGCTCAAATGAAAAGTGTTCAAGTGCAATTGTTTTTGTGTCAAATTTTTGTTTGCATTTATTTATTTTTTGATTGAAGAGACAATTTAGTGATTTCCTCACAACTCACTATATATATATATATATATATATATATATATATATATATATATATATATATATATATGTATTAAACTGAACTATTTTTGCTTGCTTGTCATGGTCATTTGTGCATTTATCTATTTATTCTATATGATATAGATCTATTTTTGACTAATTTATAACCTTGCCATATTTTTTCATGATTATTGTCATATACATATGTTCATTTATGCATACACGGAAAATGTATAGATGGATTGGTTTGATGATGATATCCGTGGGGCTATGGCTACAGATGTAGCTTTCCTCCATCAGTTCGACTGCTGTGTGAATGCATAATCGTATAGAGCAGCAATTCTCAGCTGGTGGGTCGCGGACATTGGTTAAAAATGAATAAATACTTAATGTCGATCATGTTGAACTTGTCTTTTATTTTGAAAGAAACTTTTCTTTTGACAGGCATGCTGTGAAATGCATGTTGCACAGGAAAATATAGAGATTTATGTTTTATGCAAGATTATATGTGTTTTCAACAGCTTTTTGAAAAACTAAATTTGGTTGGTCGAATTCTAAAAAACAAGAACAAAGAACAAGGGCATGTGAATAAAACCAAATCATTATCACATGTCAGGTCTGTCTTTTTGGCATATTTTAAAACTAATTATCTCTTTACTATGTAATTTATACCCCAATACATTTTCAGACTGACCACATTTGATCAAGTCTCCTGATGAACTTGTTTATCTTGATACACAAGGCAATGGGACACTTTTTGATATCATAAACCATTTATTGAAATATAAACCATCTTAATGTACATGATGTAAAAATAATGAAACGTAACATTAGATCATCATACTGAGAATAATCACCTATAATGACTGATCGGGTACCTTTATCAGCTACATCACACAATTCATTGGCAGCTCAAGCATTCACATCCACACAGCTTTAAACATCCATGACCAAAACAAGACTTTTGATTGAGTCGTTCGCTCAATATGATGGATTTGTTCTGGAACCCCAAAGTAATTATGGAGGTTTGGATGTTTTCTTTAAAAAAAAAAAAAAAGAGAGAAAAAAAAAATGAAAGTGCAACTGATTGCAGATATTGTCACAGTCAATGGGAGGAGGAGGCAGTGGCACAGCTGGAACAGCAGCAGGAAAACACTAAGTATTGATGTATGACATCAGAACAACATGAATCTCTGGTGTTTTAGCATATCTAGATATCTGGGATGGAAATGGGAGGGAGGACACAATGTTGAGGGAAGATATTCATGAGATAAATCATGCATTTAATTGTTGTTACATCCCTTTAATCCTTTATTTACCTTTTGCCAAAGTTTGTCAACGGTTTTAGTTTTTCCTAAAACATGTAAAATAAATTGTGAATTTATTAATACTGTTAAAGACCATAACATCTGGTGATAACTTTTTCTGCTTTGATTTGTTAATAAATATTCCTTTTTTTTACAGACATGTTGAAAGCATTGGCGTTAGCAGGGCTGGAAAGCTTGTTATATACATAAAGGAATTGGGTATTTTCCCAACACTTCTCTCTCATAAAACAACTCTGGAGCTATTTACATTACAATCACTCTTTGTCTGACAAAGTTTGTTTGAAGAAAACTGCCTGGCTGAGGTCTTTATCAGCAGGATTTATATTGTATAATAATTCTATGTCCAATGAGATGGGGAAGAAAGCAGAGCTGCACTTAAATCCACTGGTTTCATTTCTCAAAGTCCTTCTAACAACTAGTCTAGTTATTATTCACAAATAGTACATGATTACAGATAGCTGAAGTAAAAAAATAAATTTGAAATACTGCACGTATTTAGCCATCAATGACAATATACGGTAATACACAACAAAAATTAACATACTTCAGAATTTGTGCTTTTATATCCATGTATTGCGACTGATTGTACCAGCATCAGGTGCTTCTGTTGCAACAGCTAAGTCTATCTGCCCGTGCTAGGGCTCTTTTTTGAAGTCATGTGAATTAAATAGTTCTTCTGTAGTGGTTTATATTTTATGTATGACGCACATCCCATGGTATCATTAGAGCCGATAGAACGGCACTGTTTGTTTTCGTCCTTTCTTGCTTATATTGCTGATGAATGCCCACAAGAGTAAAGCTTTGGAATGAGGAAGACGTCCTTTCCATATGTCCAACATCCAGGCTTCAATTCAAGCCTGCAAACTCCTCCGAATCAACAGGGGGCATTGTCCAGGAAAACGGTCTTTGCGTACCTTATATCACCACAGACCCACCCAGACAGGGTGAGAGGTGACAGGAGGAATTCCTTTGACCCTGTGATACGTTGTTCATGCTGCTCCCGCTCCCCAGTTGGGATAGTTGTCACAGAAAACTGTCCTCTACTAGGTCGCTACAGTCCAGACACATCTCATCTAGAAGCGTGATGTCTTCAAGTGTCTCACCCTCACGTTTAGCAAAGGTGGAGCTGCTTGAGCCTGTCTCGATGGCGCTCTCTTCAGATGTTTGAGAGCTGTGGGGTTATAAACGAAACCAAAGAACTAAAGCCTTTTGTTGTGGAGTTCATTAAGTTCTGATAAATGTAGCCTTTTTTTTTTACCTGTGTCTGTTCCGCTTTCCGTATTCGTCGTCTGACATAGGGTCCAGGTCCGGAAGGGGGATAATGTAACCACTGTCAGAGCTGAGGCGCTGCTCATCAAAGCCGCTTTCCCTGTCCTTCAGTTTTCCATGGTTTTTGTAGGTGATTCCGATGTAGTCTTCGTCATTTTCCACGCACACCCGAGTAACAGCAGGGTGGTCACTCTTGAGGAATTCGTGATTCACGTTGTCATAATGCTGCAGATATTAAAACAGATGAATGTATCAATGGTTAGACAGGAAAAATACCAAATGCATCACACTGAAGCAGCAATGAAAGAAACCAGGGTTGGGATTATCCATGTTCAATTACAACTCAATTACGATTACAGTGACTGGCTGTTTTTTCCAATTACAATTATTATTTTTCCCCTAAAAGTCAATTACAACTGCGTTAGAAATGACTAAAGTTCAATTACAATTAATCACAATTACTGACCCTTTAATAGATAAAAATGTACCCTTCCTCTTGTGTTAGCTTTCTGTTAGCATCTCTTATGACAACGGGTTAGTTTGATTCATGTCTTAAATCAGCTGCAGAATACACTTAAAAATGATCTATCATCTAATTAGTTTTTCATCTCATGGTTACCTTGTTAGGCTTCCTTATCAATGAAAAATTTTGGTATTAATATTTTTGCTGTGGGGGACGTCTTAGCCTTTTTTCAGTCAATTCAATTCAATTAACTTTATTTATATAGCACAAAATACACAAAGTAATCTCAAAGTGCTGAACAAAATATAAAGTCCATATTAAGAAAGAACCCAACAAGATCCACATGAACAAGCCAGTGTATGCCCCTAGATTAAATTTTTCTTTAAAATGGTAAAACGATTTTGAAGAGAACTGACAGATGGGGGAAAAAGTTGATATGAAACATATTTTAATAATTGTTCACTACATATGTGTAAGCCATAGAACTTTGACATGGTTCCACAGATTGCGTTTAATTAAATTGTAAATGACAGTTTTTGTAGAATGTCCATGTCAATTACAATTACAAAGTCCATTATCTGAACTCAATTACAATTACATTATGATCACAACAACAACATGTTTTTACAGTTACATCATAATTGTAATCAATCATAAATTACCCATGCTGTCAAACTTGTTAGTTCAGAAGTCACATATTGCTCTGTGTGTTTTTTGTTTCTACGTGGGCTAAAATCAAAACGTCCTCCAAACATATCTAGTAATCTATGAACAAAATCATTCTTTGGGCCTGACCGAATATGATGAAGGGCCAAATTTGGCCCCCAAGCCTTGAGTTTGACACACAGAAGTGGGAAGGTGAGTGTTTAATAGTTCCCACAAATCAACAGCTGGATGGTTTGATAGAAAAAACACACCTCGTGCAAGACACGAGGTGCAAAAATAAAGAACTGGTTCCTCCTCTTATGCAGCCAGTCATGGCATTAAAACAGTGTAGGAGGCAGAGGTAAACGTTTGATGTGCCATGTGTGGCGTGGACTTTAATGGGATAATTAAGCATGGGTGGTGGAGGCGAGAGCTAGAGCTGCGTCATTATCTCGACTGAGGCCAGCTACCCTGACATCCAGCTGCTGCACTCGCACCCTAAACACACATTCTACAGAAACACTCCTAAAGCACTCCCAGGGGAAGTAAGCAAGCCTTTCAACGAACAACCCTCTACTTAAAGACTGTGTTTAAATTATTTTCAGCCTGTACTTTGCTCTGCAAAATGATAGCAAAGCAGCCAATAAAAACCCAGAAAATGTAAAAAAGTAAATAGGAAAGGAGTGCGTAAGGGTGATCAACGGGTAAAGAATGGGTGGGCATGGATTTAGAAAGCAGGTGTTATGTATCTACTGAAGTGTGGGGCAAAGTGAGTTCCCGAGAGGCCTCACCCTTCTGTAGCTGGAGGGCAGCAGAGATGCTACATTATCACTCAGACCCTCGAAGGAAGGCCTCTTCTCAGGCTCACTGTTCCAGCACTTCATCATCATCTCATACCTGAAAACACAAAAATGGCCTCTGTTACTATAGAAAACAGTACAAACTTTCCTGTGCCCTGTGATTTTTGCATATCTGGTGTCAGCCACAGCATATCACAGCCCAGTTACAAACAGTCCAGATTTTGAGGGTCAAATGGCTACTTCAGGTAACAGCAGTGTAACCACATACACGTCATTGGGTGCGTGCTCGGGTCTGGTCATCCTGTATCCACTTTTGATCTTGTTGTAAAAGCTTGAATCCACCACCATGCCAGGGTATGGAGTGCCACCTTCACACAAAAGGAAATTATTTTTAGTTTATAATGCCACTTTTGTTTCCAAGATTATTTAAAGAAGCTATCTTTGTCAAATATCGGCAGATTTGACTTTTCAAGACTTTGGAAAAATTCAAGACAATGAAAAAAATGAATAAACCAAGAGAAGTTGGGATAGTTACGGTCATAATTCTTTTCACACATTCAAATTCATATATTGGTGTTATCATTTATTAAGTTAGCATACTATTTGTCAAATATACAATGAATTTCGTTTGCGGTGTTAAAGTTTGGAATGATCCTGAGGATCACTTTAAGTTAATGAGTTCACTATCTATCTATCTATCTATCTATCTATCTATCTATCTATCTATCTATCTATCTATCTATCTATCTATCTATCTATCTTAAATTTACCACCAGTCCAAATATACTTTAATCAATTATATTTAAATATACAGACCTTATTGTATTGTTCATTAGCTAGCCACATGGCTTTTCTACCAGCCACATTGTTTTGGGGAAGTTTTGCTATAAATGGATACTTCACATGAGCTATAAAAATACCTCTTTCAATTCCGATAATGTGAATTTTTGATAGCTTCCTACAGCATCTTGCGGTAGTGTCATGGAAAGGCTAGATTAGCATAACTGGCTAGCTTGTTAGCACTGCTTATGTAAATCCTAGTTTAGCTTTAGTCTATTTAATGTCACATTACATTTAAACAATATACTTTTATTGCCTGTGCTTGTGTTTCAACATGAAATCTGAACTTTCTGCTAGTTATGCATGACATTAGCGGTTAATGGTATCAAACAATATTGACTTTCAAAATATATCAGCCATTCCACCAATGTAATTAACCGATAAAATAACTAGGCTTTGCTTCCTTGATCGACCCATAGAAATCAAATACTAGATGCCTCACCACACATGGAGAGACATAACTAAGTGCCGCCATCTTGTGTGTGGGGAGCAGACTGCAGGAGAGGTAGGAGGTACTCAACAACTTCAATGTAGGACTATCAAAAAAAACACGCACATCGCTTTGAAAGCAGTGTACTGGATCAAAAAGTCCAAAGATGCAATGAAAAAAGTCCGCACAACTGCGCGGTTAGTTCCCAATTTTAATTAATTTATACCAAAAAACGTGACGTTTTGGGCTGAACGCCCTTCATCAATGATCACTCTACAACATCAAAGCAGAACTAGGCAAGACTTGCATTCGCAAGGTGAATACATATTTGGCAATTGAAAATTTGCAAAAATGACAACCTGTATCTGGATTTGTTGACAAAATTGTTTATTTTGCTAATGAAATTGAAAGCAATAATGCAGAAAAAACAAAAGACTGACCTTGACCTAAAATATGACCTAGAGCAAAGGTCAGGTCCACACATATAAAGGAAAGGTTGTTCAATGGTACCAGCCTGGACACTGGATCTCAATTTGTGGCCAAATTATAGGGAAAAAAAATATTTTTGTTTTGTTTTGGCTAAGCTTCGTCGTCCTGAGAGTGTTGAGGTCTCACTTTGTTCATTTTTCTGAAGAGTTCCTGGCCTTGAATATGACCTTGAGCAAAGGTCAAGGCTGTATGTATTTTCATTGTTTGTTTTAAAACCAATTGTCATGAATAAAAATGACGTGTTTTACATAACGTATGTATTTTTCCTATTTTGTAATGCCACATTATTTTCAGCTTTGACCTATGTCTGTGTTTGCTAGCAGGTCAACATAAAAAAAAACAGTGAATAATAATTTAGTTGTTTAATCCTACTACTGAAACTAGATAAAGAATAAGAAATATCAGTATTGGTTTTCAGCCAAATGAGTTGTAAAAATCTTTGTGCTCACCTAAGGAGAATATTTCCCACAGAAGGATGCCGTAGGACCAGACATCACTCAGTGTAGTGTACATGTTGTCGAAAATACTCTCTGGTGCCATCCATTTCACTGGCAGGAAGGTCTGAGAGAAGACAGTGTTCAAATGTTTATTTCAACACTAGAAAAACAAGTGGTGGTAAGAATATAGTGAGGAGACTTACGCTGCCTTTAGAGACGTAGTTATTGTCATGCATGATGTCTCTTGCCAACCCAAAGTCACAGATCTTTACAATCTTGCCCTGAGACAGAAGGACATTCCTCGCTGCAAGGTCTCGATGCACACACTGCAAAAACAGATCCGAAGCAATGATAGTGATTCAAAAACCAGCAATAATTATGTTCAAAACTAGAAGCAACTTACTTTCCTCCAACTTACAAAATATGTTCAAAGGAAGAGAGGGGTATTATGCCCTCAGAGGTGATCTAAACTAGAAACAGCCCATCCACAACACAACCATGAAAAGTAGATGTATGTCTGAGGGGTGAGGCTATGGAATGCGTTACCAAATTAATTTAAATATAATAGGAATATGTCAATATTTAAAAAAAAAAAAGAAACAAAGATATTTTGATGGTAAGTACACAAAAGAGTGTATGAAAGGGAGGAGTAAAGTGTATTTTCTATACGCTTATTTAATTTTTTTCATTTAAATGTTTTATTATAATTTTTCCCCTGAAACTTTATTCTGTATGTCAGTATCAAGTATATACACTACCGGTCCAATATTTTAGAACACCCTAATTTTTCCAGTTATTTTACAGTTACATTACAATTCAAGTTGTGCAAGTCCAATGAAGAGCTTGAAATGGTACAAAGGTAAGTACTGAACAGCCAGAGGTTAAAAAAAATGTTTTGTTACCCAAAGCTGAAAAATAATGTACATTTCAGAATTACAGGAATAGGCCTTTTTCAGGGAACACGAAGTGGGTTAACAATGTAAAGCTGTTCTGCAGCAATGAACGTTGAATCAGCCTTGAAAGCTGGTGCTAATAATTCCTACAGGTGTTCCAACTTTTCTTGGTTACTTGCATAAAAGCAGTGTTAGAACACACTGTGGTACCAGACCCTCATGAGCATCAGGTGAACAGTAGTGTTCATGGATTCCATGATTTCTTTTTCATCTCTAATTGCTTATTTGTTCCTTTTCATTTCAAAGTGCAATGACACAATAAACTGAATCATTTTCAGTAAAAACCTGGAAGAAGTGTGGTGTTCTCAAACTTTTGACCAGTTGTGTGTGTGTGTGTGTGTGTGTGTGTGTGTGTATTGTCCATGTACATTATTTGTGCTTTGATTATCAATTAATATTGTCCATGTACATTATTTGGCTTTGATTATCAATTCATATTGTCTATGTATATTATTTTGCTTTGATTATCAATGAATATTGTCTATGTACATTATTTAGCTTTGATTATCATTTAATATTATCTATGTATATCATTTTGCTTGAATTATCAATTAATATTGTCTATGTATGTTATTTTGCTTTGATTATCATTTAATATTGTCTATGTAAATTATTTTGCTTTAATTATCAATTAATATTGTATATGTATATTTTTGCTTTCATTAACAATTAAAATTGTATATGTATATTATTTTGCTTTGATGATCAATTAATATTGTATTTTTAAATATAGACATCAAATGGGGGGGGGGCTAAACATAAGCTAATGCTTCTTTCCCTTTTCCCTTGGTCTGACCACCAGACTGTTAAAGCTCTGACTCCGACAATAAATTAACCAATAAAAACTAAACCAATCTAATAGTGTACAGCTCAGTGCCCAATGTAAACTCTTTATTTTGTGCAGTATGAAAAAAAAAAAAAGAAATCTGCTTCAACCACTACTAAACATGAGTACTTTTGGGTGTATTTCACTTCAGTCATATTCATTTTTTCAATCACATTTCATATTGCTTTATAAAGCTCTGTGTAAACATATGCCAGTTGGAAGCAGGGCTGTAACCACTGGATATTCAGGGATAATAACTATACGAATGTAAACTCAATGAATGGCTTCATGTCTACTGTGTGTTCCTGCCGGGTTAATTCTAGCTGTGGTTGTGCTGCGGCTATATCCAACGCCTTAGCTCCCTAACCTTTACAGGACTGCTTATCACACGACTGCTGTTTTAGTATAACTCCTCTTATCAGCACCACCACTGTCATCATTTAAGACACGGCAATCAAAATAACAAGCTGACATGAGTGTAGAGGGACGTGGCAGGATGTGAGGGTGTGGATGTGTGTGAGAACAAGCAAAAGAGTCAAACGTACATTTTTGGAGGCGAGGAAGTCCATGCCTTTGGCCACCTGGTAGGTGAAGCTGAGCAGGTCTGTAGTGGTGAGGCCTTCATTCAAATCGTCTGAGAGCAGGTTGTCAGTCTCACATTCTGGTTTGAAAAACACAAGCACGGACACATCATAATGTGATTCAGGGGTACATGTTCATCATGTGTTGTAAATATAGCAATGTCTGCTTAAATCTGGTCTTTACTAATGGCAGGGAGAGACTGGGCATTATTATATATGTGCTGCAATTATCCGGTTTGTGTAATTACAGGGCTGCACAAAACCTAAACTCTGACAAGGGTGTACCTCCTTAACTAACATTGACTCAAGCACTACGCCAAAGCCAAGCGAGTGCACTTTGTGAGGACAGAGTGAAAGCGTGCGTACCACTCGAGCCTTTCTGCGAGGGTGGGTGGTCGTAGCTGGATCGCAGGATGTCCGAGTACTTGGAGGTGTTGTTCATTTCCAACATGGGAACATACTGGGTGTTATCAGCCTGCTTCATATCCATGTAGTCTCCTTTGCTCTCGAAGGACAGGATCACGTAGCTGTGTGTATAAGACAAGAGTGGTTGGTGGTGACAAGTCAAAGAATGACTCAGCAATCTATTCCAGCGGTTCTTAACATGTGGGTTGATTCACAAAGTTGGTTGCAAACCAGTATTCATAAAGTCGAAGGCATATGCCTAAGCATAGAAAAAGTGCATTAATTAATACATTTTTTCTTAAGCACTGCTTTTTAGTGTATACCTTTCAATACGATTAGAAAGAGACTATAAATAATTTAAAAGAAAATATAAAGAAAATATCTTAAAGTTATATGACACTTTTGAAAGTGTGTAATATGTTTTTTGTGTGTATTTAATCTAAATCATATACAGATAAAACAAAATTGGGTTATTAACAAAAGCAATGGTTTGAAAACAGGATGCTGAAAATTGATTATTTGTTACTGTAATGGAAGAAAAGGGGCGGGACTAATAAGTTTATACTCTCACTCACTCCCTTTCAAACACAAAACATATGTGTATGCAGTAATATATGTAACTGTTTTGTTTTTGTTTTTTGTTGAAGGGAAGCCGGCTGCATCAAATCTTGTTTCTTGTATTATTGCATTTGTTCGAAATAAAACAGTGTATCAAAATATCAAATATCAAGAAAAGGTCTTTTTTTTTTCTTCTTTTAAATTCCTATTTTTGCTTAATCAAATACCAGTCTACCATTAAAGGCATTTCTTCGAGAGTGAAGGCTAATATATATATACTGTATATATATATATATATATATATATATATATATATATATATATATATATATATATCCATGTCCAAGGCCTCTTATTCCCTGTTCACTTGTATGCATGACAATGTGTTGTGTGTGTGTGTGGGTGTGCGCGGCTGTGTTAAAACCACTCCTGCCTCAGGCTGAGGTTAGAACAAGATGTGGTTGGAGCAAACATGATGGCCAGGGTTAAATCATGTCATGGTTTTGAGGTGTGGTCACTGTGAGTCATCCATCAACACAGATGAGCCTCAAACAGAAGGACAGACAGAGAGGGAGGGAAGTGACATAACACATTTAACAGGTACCTCAGCAATGAAATCAGGATGAAAGCTGAGAACACTTCTGGTGTCCAGGGAGAATTGTGCTAAAGTTATTGATCGGGGGAGGAAGCGGGAGTATATGTGCATTTACAAAGCATGTTTTGAAAAATGTATGTGCTTTTATTCATATATTAATTTGATTATTTTCCAGAAAGCAACAATCTTAGTAAATGCAAATGATCATATACGATTTGTTAATGTTCATAAAAGCCATAACTGGTTGTTCTTTTGATTAGGAGATCCTTTTTGAAGTAGTTACAAACAAGATAGCTAAACACATTCAATGATTTGATAATAATTTTAATAATAAGTTTATTCTGCACAAATTGCACTCAGTGTAATGCTTCTTGGACAGGACTCCAGTTCATCAATGGTTTATGACTTCTTAAAAGAACTTGAGACAAGTAAAAGCGTAGGTTTTTGTACTGTAGAAAGAAACCAGAGACACAGAGAAAACCCATGCATGCTGAGAGAACATGAAAACCCAGCACACCAAGAACAGCATTGTTTTTTTTTTAATTTAAAAACCATGATGGCAGATGGTAGTATTTTTCTGACTGTGGCCATGTGCTGTTTGATACTGCCTAAAACATCTAAAAAGCTTTTTGGTGTGATAACGCAACAAATGTCCGTGCCTCAAAAACAGAGTTTTAAATATCAACCACCATCTTTTGATCTTTGCACTTAAATCCAGACCTATCCAACTGCACATCCATTTCCCCGCAATCAGATGACCAAACTCTTCACTTCCACGTGAATGTGGGCCTATTGTAAACACATGTTAAGGTTGAGATGTCATGCAGAACTCTGTACCTTCGACTATTCTCATCAGCAGGGTTGATTCCAAAGATATCCAGCTCTTTCTTGGTTTTCTCTGTGTTCAAGCTGAGGAAGTTCTCCCTGTTCTTGTGTAGATAGTTGACCAGGTCCCCGTAGAAGCAGTACTCGGTGATGATGTGGATCGGGCCTGGGAAGAACACGGCAGGCAGATAAAGTCACGTATTGGCGTCAGTCTGCAGGCTAATCTTATCAGGGCCTCATAAAGACTAAAAGCACAGTCAAGAGGACAAGCCTCTACTTCCCATAAAAAAAGCCCATTAAAATACTCAGCCCTCCATGAGCTGAGGCGGGCCTGTCAGTCTTTTTGGGCACTTGTAAATGTGCAGTTCTGGGTCTTATAGAGTTTGTGTTTTCTCCGTGTTATATGTGAACATGAATGTAGACTTGTAAAGCCAGGACTAAATTGCGATGCTTACGGTTTCTGAACCACTCGTAAAAAGAGTGTGCATTTATCTCTCCTTTTCAGGTTCCTCTGGGTTTTGCTCACCTGCCTTAGTGCATGCACCCAGGAGGTTGAGGATGTTAAGATGGGGTCCAAGATGAGTCATGATCTTCAGCTCAGACATCAAAGCTTGTTTCTCACTGGAGCGTGCTGTAGCTGATGGAAAACACAACAGCAAGTGACTATGATTAATCCACACCCAATCCAGCCAGCTCTACTACACTAACATCTTTCATGTTTTTTCAATACTGTATGTTTCAAAGTATAGTGAATTTTGGAAAATGAACTCTGAGCTGGAAAGAGCAGTTCCAGTAATGTAGTCACTGTGTTAGACACAAGTCATTATCAGAAGTATAAAAATTCAAGTTTTCATTTGTATCTCTTTGTAAACCCTAATTTTACAATAAACACTTTGTAAGCTACTTTTAAAAACCATATTTTCCCAATATGTCTAAATGAAACAGGTCAAGCACCATGGGCCTTACTTCATCTCTCCTTTAATCATCACACATGGATGTTGGAGCTAGATTGCTGTTCCTCTACACAGATGTGGTGTTTTAGGGGCCCCGATACGGTATTTTTTAGGGAATTGGTTCCAGAGGAAATGACTGTTCCCAACCACCCTGTGGAAATTTTTTTTATAAACGTTTGGACTCATGGTCCTTTTCTGAGCTCTGGTGGGGACTAGAATGAAAAACCAGAGCTTTGTTTCTGGCTTGTCCAAGCTCCAAGCTTTTTGTTATGCATAAAAAATGCCCCTCGAGAACAACTCCACTGATGGATACAGTAACCTGGATCTCACCCTAGATATATTTTTTCTAGAAATATATTAGGGTCATGCACTGCTGTCTTTAAGTGTTACTTTTAAAAAACTTATTGTCAATAAAACACAATATGACCATAATCTTAATGTAACTCTGGCCTTTGTGCACTTCTGGAAGTTTCTTTCTCCCAAGTTCCTAAAAAACCCATCTAATTCCTTTAGTTTTTTTTTTTTAAAGTACCATAATATCAGCTCTTTTGTGTTTTTAAAATACAATGAGTTACTCTCTTATTACTCACGCTTTAGCATTTTTACTGCCACCTTCATGACTGGTTGGGAGCAGCTGAGTCCATAAGCGGTGCCTTCAACAACTTTCCCAAAGGCTCCAGAGCCGAGAACACGACCTGCACATCACAAGAAAGCAATAAGTTATAATCTCGTAAGAAAAAAAAGGAAACTGCAGAACCGTTACCACTTCAATGAATGTCACCTCAACGAAACTAATTAATTACAACCTCAGGACAAATCAGGCATCTAGATATTGTGATCTAGTCTCAGCAGGGAGGCTAAAGAGCTCCCAGCTTACCCAACACAAGTCTGTCACGGGGAAACTCCCATCTGGAGTCATAGGGAAGCTGCATGGGGTCCACGTAGATGTACTCATGGCCGTCTGGACTCACAGACTCTATGACCCTCCAACGGATCTCATAGCGAGGTTTCTGTAAAGATATAAAAAATAAAATAAAATACTGTTTGATAACCTTTGTAATCAAGTTACAGCACCTAAAGAAAACACATTTCCATGTCTCTTGAATTGGCCAAACCAATGGAAAAGCTATAAGGGCCATGATAGTCTATTTGGTCATGATAGACCATGATCGTGTCTTTGGCAAACCGGCAAAGCCAATACAGTCCAGTGTGAAAATGTCGAAATAATTTGCTGTTCGTATCTTTTGTTGAGTAAGATAGTCCATGCTTTGTTTAACATTTTTAAACCCTTTTTTCCTTAAACACACAATTGTTTAACATCCAAACCTTTATCTTATCCATGAGAGAGAAATCGGGTGAGGAAATGGGTGAAAGGTGAGGGGTGGGAATAAATGCAATGTGATGATCACATTTGTACCTGCTTCCAGATAACAACCAAGACAATGAGTGAGATGATGACAATGACCAGGAGCACCAGCACAGCAGCAGCTACAGTCAGTTCTGGGTGATGGCCTGTCCAGGAAAAAAAGCAGTGGTCACATGATCAATGGAAAAGGATCAAGTCCTTCTTAAAAAATGAGTGAATGTTATTTCTCTGGTGTGCTGAAAAATGTAAAGAGAAACATCAAAAAGAGAGATCACGATAGGCTGTCAGGAAAAGGGGAGTGAAGATAAAAGTGTGAGGCTTTTCTGGAAAAACCCAAAGATTCAAGGACTAGCAGAGCCCTAAACACAATAATTTACATCATTTATCTCACTCTGTGTTAAAGGGAAGGAACAAGGTAGAAGTAAGGGTTCTGAAGCTGTTTGTTCTTACCATTGGACACCAGTTTGACCTCCCGGCTAACGCTGGCCATTTCGTTCCTAGCCATGCAACGCACTGCCAGTGTAGTTTCCAGATGACCAAACAGAACCTGGCTCTCCAGGTTATTTTCCTCATCCATGTGCGAGTCCATTGTGATCTCAGTGGAGTTGATGTTGAGGGGCACCCAAGATGAAGAGTCATTGGCACAACTGAGACAAAGACAAAAATAAATACAACAAACTAAGGGAAAAAGTGTGTTGATTGAATGTCTATTAATTTATAATAACTATCGTACTGTTTGATGTTCTTGCAGATGAACCACTCCACTACAGGTGTGGGCTGTCCTCTTGTTATGCACACAACAGACTGGCCTGTGGCTGAGCCGTGGTGGATATCCATCAGGTCTACAATGACTGCAGGTACTGTAACAATGTCCCAGACACATACTGAGTTAACCAGGGTGAGCCGTAAACGTGGGGCTGAAAGTTTTCAAAGCCAAAGAAAAACAACATAAACACATGTCAAAGCATTCCTCCCTCTGACCTTTGACTTCCAGGACCAGACCCACATCCCGACTTTGGTTTCCATTTTCAACTCTTATGGTGTAGTTTCCGCTGTCTTCCTCTTTGGCACGGATCAAGGTGAGAACACTTAAATAACTGCACAGGGGGGAAAACACCACAAAGTTGAGGTGTGCTAAGCCCTAATTAGAGCTCTCTGATGAGTGGCAACTTCACGCTAAGGTTGTCATTAGCAGACAATCACCTGGTCTCACTAGTTTGCCGAAGGCTGGTAGAGATTTCCGCTGTGACATCGCTGAGCGGAATGCCGTCCTTAAGCCAAGTGACACGAGTAGTGGGAAAAGAACTGATGATGGCCCTGAACTCATGAACCTCGTCCAGCTCTGCAGACTCATAAGGCCGGAACTCTGGCTTAATGGACATGAACTCTCCAGCTGTAGAAATTTCAATGCGCAATGATTAGCAATGGATCTTCAACATCTTAGCACACTAGTGCAAAACGATCTTTGCTGTAGAAAAAAACGTTTTACCGAAGACTTGGATGGCTAGCTGTTTCGTCTGGCTTTCATTCGTCATGATGTCTGTGATGGAGCAGGAATAGATGCCGCTGTCCTTGGTTGAAGCTTGCGGGATGGTCAGTGTATAGAGGATTTCCTGATCCCTTTTATTCTCATGCACAGTTTTAACAGCACGATTAGCCTGTTGTAAAATGATCCATCAAGGAGTGTCAACCACAGGCCGCCAACAAACAGATCGACGTCAGTTACAGTATCTTGATGCATGCCCTCACCAGTTTTCCAGGGTATTTCCAGTGATCCTCCAGAATCTCAGATCCCCGAGCCAGACAGGTGATGGTAAGCGCATCTCCCACCAATAGTGCAGTTCTTTTTGCTGTTAACTCAACATGCAATGCAGCTCCACCTGTGAAAAAACAGGGTTTAAATACCTTCCATCACAGATGTTCCATTTTTTTAGCCAACAAGGTATTTTTGCACACCTGTCCAGCCATGAACGATGTATTCACTGCTGTAGTGCTCGTCTCCGCCTATGACAGCCTTGCAAACATAAGTCCCAGCTGTGAATATCCCCAAAGCGCCCCTCTTGCTGTCATACACACATGGCACAGGCTGTTGGGTGTCAACACTAAGCAGGGTCACATTAGCCCTTGGATCTGATACTCGACACTGGATCTCCATCTCCTCGTGGTCCGACAGGACGTGGTTGCCAAATGGCACAGAGGATGGCACAAAGGGAACATTGGGGTCTGTTTTTGAGGAAAATAAGTTTTTCAGAAAATGATATACATCAAGTTATTAAACACACAAGCACAGAGGAGCTACCATACCTGGTACATAGATATAGATGCTGCTGTCGTCTGAGTCTTCAGTTGTGTTTCTGTTGTAAAAGCATGTGTAGTAGCCTGTGTGTATTGCTGTAGCTCTCTCCACTGTGATAGTAGTGACAAACAGGCCACTGTTGTCCTCCCGCGTCTGCTCAGGCACATCCAGGGGTGTTTCCCAGGCCAATTTCTCCCCTCCACGACAAGATATGGTGAAGGGATTGTGAAGGGACACCACAATCTCCTCCAGCTCTGGCAGCAGCACCGGGGCTGAGGAGGGAGGGAGCAGAACTGCAGGGGAGGCTGAAAGAAAAACGTCCAGCCTTTAGTTATCTTGTCGTCCAACATCCATTCATTCATCCATCCATCCATCCATCCATCCATTTACCTTTCACTTTGAGATTAAAGGAGAACTGGGTAGTGCGTGAGCCACTTTCTGCTTTGATGGTGTATTTTCCATTGTCTTTTTCCATTGGTTGCCGAAATGTCAAAATGCTCTGATATCTGCAAGACAAAAATAGCAGAAACTTCAATCAAATTAATTTTTTTAGAGACCCTACCATCAGGTGGTCTTGCCTTACACTTTTTCTATAAAGTCAGACCTATTTTCTTTTTACTCTACCAGCAGTGATTCAGAATAAGATATACTTTAATGAAAAAAACAGGGGAAATTATTTATTTGTTATTTGTATTTGTTATTTATTTATTTAAATTATATTATTTATTTCCCAAAGTGTGGCCCTGAAGGCACATCAGGTGGGCTGTGAATATTTGAAAGGTAATTTGCGTAAAGCACAAAAAAAAATAGCTTAATGCTACGATTTAGTTTGGAAAGGCTCAAAAACAAAAATACACAAATAAATATCAATCGTTAATCAAAGCTGATAATAGTTTACTTACTGTGATATGATCTGTATATAAGCAATATTAGAATGTTGATTGGATTACATATTATTTTTGCAAATAAATAATCAGTTTGATTAAATTTGTGTTTTTTGTTAAATATATATAAACACGTCATGATAATGACAACTTATACAATAAATTGTTTGGTATAAAATCATAATAATAACAGCAGTATGAAAGTATATATTTAACAATCCACAAACAGTATGTACACTAACTAATAATAATAATGCAATCTAACTAACACTTTTTTGGGGGTTTAATTACGCAGCATAATAAGCGCTACACAAAACAGTCAAACTAACATTTGGCTTCAGTGCAATTAGTTCAATGATCCTTCAATTCAGGAAAGTTGTGAACAAATATTCTTCAAAATTAATTTGAGTTTAATCAACCCTTTCACCTCTATCTTTAAGTGGGCACTGTGTTTTATGAGTTTGTGCATTAGTGAGTGCATTAGAGAGTTGTTTACGTAACAAATGGCCTCATTCACTGGCACTTACACAGGCTAGAAGTTGATAGACTAGTCAAGCCATATCACAATCTCTTAGTTGGGCTTTCAGCATGTCTAATTGCTAAAGGAGAGCTCAGGGAGGTTGAAAACTCTGGTGAAACAGAAAGGCAATAATGCTCACTTAATCTTAACTTGTAGGATTAGAACAGAAAAGCAGCCTTTTGACTTTTTGGGATTTAACCAGGATAAGATGTCAGAAAACATACTAAATGTTAGTTCTATACATAACTGTAGAGGGAATAAAATCAACCAATTCTTCAATTCTTGGATTTACACCATGCATGAATCATTGAATAAAAACAAGAGCTTAAAAAAAAACTTTAAAAAAAACTTATATTTTGTGTTTGATAAAGACACATTGGGTGTTGAACCCTGCTGCTTTTGTGGTATAGGTGAAGGCTATGACCAAAGGAATAATTCACCTTATGGAATATTATTGAAAGCAAAGATTAATCCTCACCTGTTTCCTTGAATATGGCCAACTTTGGTGTGTATGTAAAAGTTTCCTTGTATGTCTATGTCATCTTTCATCCATGTCACTTTAGGAGGTGGGTAAGCGTCAATGAGGATGGTAAACTCAGTCTCCTCCAATATGGTGACAAACTCAGTGGCTAGAATGCCACTGTGGTCCAGAGCGACGAATGACTTGTCCTCTGAAAGAAAATCAAAGATCAAAAAGGTGATGGAAATTACTTTAAAAGAAAAAAAAATGGATCCACTCTGAGACTGGGAGCGAATACAGTGCAACATAGTCAGGATGCAGATGAAGTGACAGCAAGGGTTGATGTGTGCTAAATGCCTCAGAAACATCTGTTAAAACCATCCCATAAAGCCCAGCAGTTGATGTTCAAAGCAGACGCTCATTTTTATGGCCTCATGGCAGAAAATGACTTCTCCACACAACTGAAAGCACCTTAGGCCCACATCCCAACTTTAACTAATTAATGATGATGAAGCATTACATGAATGTAATTGACATAACTTGCTGTTAATCCTCACCAAAGACACTCCGCACAGAATTCTTACCAAAAACGGTGACGGCCACACTGTTGGCTCTGACTTCTCTGCTCCCAGTGTGAGTGACGGAGCACTCATAGGTGCCGCTGTCCAGAGAGGTGGCTTGTGGGATGTTGAGAGTGTAGACGATCCGGTCTGGGAAAACCTCTTTCACCTGAACTGCTTCTGAGGCCTTTAAATAAACAAAAAATATAGGGATTTCAAAATTTCCCACTGCAAAAACCCCAAAAATGTAAAATGATTTTAGAAAGTCTCATAGCAATGGTTCTCAGGCCAATGGCGGCACAGATAATGAGGATCACAAATAAAAGAATATGCAGTATTTGGAGTTGAAACTGCAAACAAAGGAAGACATTCTTGCATTCCTGTCTCAAGTAAAAACGCTGAGCAGCAACAACCATGAATCTCAACAGAAATACAAAGAGATAATTGCATATGAAACTCAAACACTGAGTTGTCACTCAAAGCTCATGTGGTAACTTAGAGCTCAGTGGTAGGCTGTCATGTGCTGACAGGATCCGTCCTATACACCTCAAAGTCTCTGGGGACAAAGAATTTATTGCCCTTTTACTTCCCTTCCTTTGATCTGCCTCCTTTTCTCAAGCCATTTGTCCTTAACCTTAACTTTCCCATCAGCACATTTGGCTTTGCTTTAACTTCTCCAGCCAGCTCTTTGGCCAGCGTCCTCGCAACAAACACACACAACATACTTCGTGGCCACTAAGCACTGTCCTGTGAGCTATATTCCTCTTGCCATTGCAAGGTTTGAGTCCAAAACCAATGTTCGTTTATTACAGGCTCAGCGCTGCTGGGTAGGAAATAGAAGCAGCATCAAGAGGGGGAAAAAATGAAACACAAATAATGTGAAAGGGGTAAAATGAGTGCATCTTGCCTGTTTTTTTGCGTGAACCCACTGCTGCTGGTAGCTGGAGCCGGAAGGAGCGGTGCAGGTGATGTTGAACGTGTGCCCTGCTCTCACAGACTCCTCGCTGGCTTTGACCTGCACGTCAAAGTCCTTCATCTGATCTGGAGCTGCAGATTGTCCACCAGAGAGCAGATATTAGCTCGGCCAGCGTACAGATCCCAAGGTAAATGACAGTATGATTGGCATGACCTCATTTATCCAAGGGGGGGTCACTATTACTCATACACATGTATGTAGAGTGAGTCATTGCTGTGAGATGACCTCCGCTCCCAATAATAATGACTTTATGTCATGGCTTCATGCAGTGAGATCACCTTGAAGCCATATTGTGGTTAACAAACATTAAATTATTTCCAGCTGCGCACTTTTTTTCTTCCAAAACGAATTTTTCTGGTCACTCTCACAACCAACCTTCCTTACCCACTTTATAAAGGGACTAAGATACACTGAATGCTCTGCATCAGTTGGTAACACAGTTTTATACTTAAGGCTGACATTAAGCTGTCATTATTATGACATGGCATCTGTCATTAGCATTAAAAAGGGGTCATGAAGGCTGTCATTAAGTGTCTTGTTTGATATTATTTTATCATCTTTTTATAAACCCAGTGTTTTTCATAATTTTCCTCTCCAATTTGAGTTTGATTTTTTATTATTTCATTGTTTTTTTTTATAAACCCAGTTTTTTTTTTTTTTTTTTATATCAATATCCTTTCTAATTTTGGTTGCTTTTTTCTTTTTCTTTTTTTATGAACCAGATTTTTTTTTTTTTTTTTATTTATTTTTTAATTATTATCCTCTCTAATTTTAGCTGTTTTTTGTTTTATTATTGTTATTTTTTTATAAACCCAGTTTTTTTGTTATCATTATCCCTTCATGTCTATCCTATAACCCTACCTAACCCTAACCCCTAACCCTTTGTTACCCTAACCCAACCTAACGCCAAGATCCCTCCACCTATACCTAAAAATGCCAACATAGCTCCAAAGGTGTCATAATTTAGCATTTAATGACAGCTTTTATGACACCTCATTCATGCTGATGACAGATAATGACAGCGTAATGTCAGCTTTATGTATAAAACTTCAAGTAAAGTGTTGACCATACATCTTCATTTTGATTTACTTTTAGTTATAGTCTTTTGACTAAAACACAACTTAATTTTAGTCAATATTTAATCATCAGGGTTATTTCAGTTATAGTTTAGTTTTAGTTAACAAAATGAATACTGCCGTGCATCTGTGTGGACTCACTCTCCGCTGTGACTGTGTAAATGGCACTTTGGAACGTGTGCTCGTTGACGGTGGTTTCACACTGGTACTGTCCCGGGGAGAGGCTGCCGAAGAAGCCCATCTTGTTGTCGTAAAATGCAGACATCTCCTCTCCACTGAGGACACTCTTTAGTATGACGTGAGAGTCGGGATACGACACACGACAGGAGATGGTCACTCCGAAGGGATCCATGGCAACAACAAGGTTATCGGGCGTCTCAGGGACAAACGGACGCTGGGAATCTGTGTGTGTGCCAAAGACAAGAATTATACTAAACTAATCTTACATCTGTCTGTAACAGTGGTCCAACAGCTGTTGATGTTATAGATAATGTGTTTAAAATGTACATAAAGAATCTCATTCACCTGGGACGAATACATATATTCCCGTCTCATTTTCCTCATCCGGTTCCCCGTCCAGCTCACCCTCCTGGTTTTCATACGCGCACATATAGTAGCCTGTGTTTTCCACGGTAGCGTTGAAAATGAAAAGGGTGGCGGTGTAATATCCAGGAAAGACAAAGGTGTTTTGAGGCAGAGGTTCAACCCAAACCACGTTCTTTTTCCCTGTGCAGCTGATGTTGAACACAGAGTTGTGCTGTAGGATGAATTCTTCGCGGTTCGATACGATGGTTGGTGGCGACAGACCAGAGGTTACTGAAAGACAATTGGGCCAGTTGTAAGAAATGTCTTAAACACATTACTTGAAGTCTTATACATAAGGCTGACATTACGCTGTCAATATCTGTCATGAGCATGAATAAGGTGTCATGAACCCTGTCGTTCACTAAATTATGACACCTTTGGAGCTATGTTGGAATTTTTGGGTTAGGTGGAGGGATCTAGTAATGTTAGGTCGGGTTAGGGATAGGGTTAGGTCTGGTTAGGGTTAAGGTTAGGGTTAGGGTTAGGGGTTAGGGTTAGGGTTAGGGGTTAGGGTTAGGGGTTAGGGTAACAATGGGTTAGAGATATTGTAACGAACGATACTTAATGACAGCCTTCATGACGCCTTATTGTTGGCTTTATATATAAAACTTCAAGTAAAGTGTTACCGAAACGTGTCACCAAAATGTCAGAAAGGAATAAGAAAGAGTGTGAAAGGAACTTACCAGGAATGTGCACGGCCAAGACGACTCCAAGGACAAGGTGCCACTTCACCCCATCCATTCTGATGGATGCCAAGGCCTGTGAAGCACAGTTAAAGCTGTTCAATATGAAGATTTACTGATTGTTCACGTCAATTCTTCATGTTAAATATATAATTTCTATTGATATATTAATGACTTTATATTCTCATCATTGTCTTATGACGTTGAATCACACAGAATATACGTTTTTCCTTTGCTTTTTTCTTTGTTTGTACAAGACAGTATGAAATATCTGTGGACATGTTGGGAGGGATGTTTGTCAGCCTGGAAAGCCCAGAAGTATGAATGCATTTCTTTCAAATGCCGGTAGAGGGCGACACAGTCCATCTTTTAAAGGTGCCTCGCTGCTTGAATCGTTCCCTCTGTGCCAACTTTAAATTTATCTCCGCCTAGTTCTGCCTTGTTTTTCAAGTAAAGGCCTTGTTTTTTGGGTCAGATTTTGATGAAAATCGTCGTTTTGTCAAATTAAGAGTGAAAAACCACATTCTTAAAAATGCCAGAACTTTTTTCTGGCTTGTCTTCATAATTCTTTCCATGTCCCGTTTGGTTACTGAGCTCTGCTGGGGGTGTTTTACTGGTGAATACAGTTTTTCCATTAAGCCTACACCATGGGGCGCCTGTTTACTCCCTTTGGGGGTTTACATTATTTTCCTAATCCACATCTTCAAAGTCTCGCTTAGAATAAGCATATTTAACATGTAGTATTTAGATTTTTCACTTCCTCCTTGGTGAATGTTTTTTCCGCCGTGCATGGATAAAAATCATCTTTTTCTCCACTGTGAATAAACAATAAAAACTTCTGGCCTCTCTCAGTTTCTTGCGGCTCACCGATATGGCTCAGTCAAAACGGGCGAAATTGTCCGTGGGTAACCTGGGTTTATGCAACCCTATAATTAACACAAAGAAAATCCCAATTTGAGCACATTACCATGGCAATAGTTGACCAAAAAAAAAAAAAAAGTGATACTTTTCGACGTATTTTTGCACACGGTAGAGTCTCAAAACATGTCTATGAGAGGAATTTTTGGCGCAACTCCTTTGCCTATCCGCTGCGCGTAAATCTTCCCCTATACAGGCATGTCCTCCTCTGGTTTTTATTCCCACTCTCTCTGCATGCGACTGAACAAATGTGCCAGATTCCATAACCATCCAGAGCAGCTTGGAATATTCTGCAACAACAGCTGACAAACACTTATTTCTGTCGCTCAGATCAGAGTTTAAAAAAAAAAGAAAAAGAAAAAGAAAAAAGTTTGGTGTCCAATGGTAGCCTCCTGGTGGCTGTATAGTCCAGATGTGACGTCCGTCCTCACCAAAGCGCGTTCAACTCCAAACCCTCCGAAGTGAAATGGGTTTGAAATGTCAAAAATATTGACGGTAGCCTATACATTCCTCTGAAATGTTGCATTGTGACACATGCAGCAGCAGCAGCAGCGCTGTAGGTGGTGAATGAAGAATGCACTTGAGTCAGTGCAGCTGCAGCTCTCTCCCAGTCATTCCAGTGCTCCCAGTGCAAAAGCATCCACATTATTTCCCAACATGCCAATGAAAAACTAGAATGACATTTTTTTTTTTTTTTTTTTTTACAAAAGATTTCCAAAGAAGTGTCAAGCATCCTCCACAGAACACTGAGTTACTGTAGTTTGGGGTGACATATCCAGCTGTGAGGCCGAAGCAGAGCACTTAAAAAAAAAAAAAAAAATCCTGCAGCAGAGTCAACGACGTGTCCCATAACCCGGCGTCCAGCAGGGAGACCATATGGTGCACGGAGCGGTTATCTGACGAATTCCTGATGCATTTTCAATATATATATATATATATATATATATATATATATATATATATATATATATATATATATATATATATATTTTTTTTTTTTTTTTTTACTTTTTTAAAACTTGCAGGATTAAAGGACTATCTGCTTTTAAAGAGGGGGAAAATATACAAAGGAATTTACCTCTATGTTTAAGTACAAATAAAGTTGAAACTAGATTTCAATTCATTGCATACAAATGTTTTCCCCATTATAGATAGCCTCATCTTTATATTCAATTAAAATTATCCTTGTTTTTTCCCCCTCTAAACTATAAGTAATTAGTTTGAATTGACTTTTCTATTACCTTTGACTAATCCCTTCTTTCTATTCCTTGGGTGTCAGTATATCCGCAGTGAATGGTGGCTCCAAAAGGCGCAGTGAGGGTCCCTTACAGCGGCTGTAATCCTCAGGGAGTGCGCGCTGTGTGAGCATGTGTGTGTGACCCTCTGTCCGCATCCACGACCGCCCCTACAACTGCGCTCCGGCTACAGCGACCTGTAACTGATTCAATGTTCCACCCTCCTCCTCCCTTCTCCCTCAACCCTCCCCCCGACAAAAAAAAAAAAAAAAAAAAAAGTAATCATCTGGTACTAAATAAATAACTCTCAGGAAATGACACCCCCTTTTCCCCTCCTCCCTCTGAACTGCTTCTTTCAAAGTAAAAGTCTTCTTCTTTTTGTTAGTCAAAGGGTGTAACTAGAGAAATTAATCCACTTTACATTCTGTTCTATATATAAAATAGTGGCAAAGTTGTTGTTCTGTTTTTGGTTCCAGTTTATTCCTAAAGTCAGAATGGAAAGAACGTACGCCCCTGTGCTCATTTCAACCATATTTATTGGAGGTGAAATCCAATATTGCGCCCATAGCGTCTGTCAACAAGATTGGCTGAGGCGCACTGAGATATAGGGGGCGCTACAACACCACAATTTTAACACCCACATTCCTCTCTCTCTTTCACACACACACACACACACACACACACACACACACACACACACACACACACACACACACACACACACACACACACACACACACACACACACACACTTCTCTCTCTCTCACGCACGCACAGACTGGAGCGATTATTCTGTGCTTTTCTCTGCATCAGAGGTGTCAGCTGTTTACCGAATACTAACCCATTTCCGTTTAGCCCTTCAGCGCCCGCAGGCTGCGCTGAAGGGCACCTTAGAATAATGGCTTCTGTGAACCACCACCACCACCACCACCACCTCCTATCTGTGGTGTAAGAATAGGTGTATCAGTCCGGTGTCCCCGCACGGAGCAGAGGAGCCCCAGGCCTGACACTGTGCACCCCCTACCCCCACCTTTATCCCCCCTTTATCCCCCTACAACGGGCTGCTGCCGCTTGGCGCAATTACTTCCACATGTTAGGAAAAAGAACAGTGTCCTTGTTCTTCAAACAAAGGATCTGAACTTTGGAAGACTGAGTAACAGCACACCGACTACAGGTTTTTCACGTTTGAGTGGCTGCATCAAAACAATAAATAAATAAATAAATAAATAAATAAACAAAAATAAAATAAAAACCTACGACTCATTATTTTTTAATGCATGATCAATTCATACTGATGTGATGAAATTAGTTTCCATAATCATATGCGCCTGCAACACCAATAAAAGCTCTAATATGTTGATTATTATGATATAGTTAATTATCCTGCAGGATTCATGAGACGCCATACTGTCGTTCTCCAACTGTCCACCAGGTGGCTTTGTAAAAAAAAGATGCACTGCACAGGGTTGTAAATAATCAAATATATTCCACTGTGCGTTTACATTTTAAAGAAATCAATATCTTGGATATATGTGTCTGTATATTAATAGGTCACACAACGAAAGGTTTATTATGAATACATAATGCTCTATCGGGTTTCCATAAACCTCTGCATAAATATTAAAGTTGTGTAAAAAAAAGAAAAGAAAAGAAAACAAATCTATACATTTATCACAGTCTGATGAATTTATTTTTGTAGCAACTAGATATTACTTAGACAAGCTTGTGTGAATCGCTTGTCAAATTCCAATTTTCATTTCATTTTAAAATTACAATGATACGCATTTTCACAGTATTTCACAAATTACAAATATTAGGCTTGAGTCAGGAAAAAACACATTTTGATGCTCAACATTTGACCATTACACTACTCTAAATGTAGTCTGTCAGGATGACTCATCGTTGAGGAGTTGAAGGGTGACAGAGCAGGGGTTTCTGGGAGCTGTCCAGTGCTGAAAAGTCTCAGCAGGATTTTTTTTTTTTTTTTTTTCTATTGCGCTTAAGCAGAAGTGCTAAGCTCTACCTCAGGCGACACATGTGCCTACATAAGTAACATTTACAATAATATAAAGTAATAATAATAATAATAACAAAAAATAAAATACTACAATAATGTAATGGAAAATAACTCAAACAAACAACTGTGATCAGGGGAAAAAACTATTTAATACAGGAGTGTCAAACTCATTTTAGTTCAGGGGCCAAATAAGGAGGAGTTTATGTAGGAAAACGAGTAATTTCAACATTATTGTGCCCTAGTTTGCACTTCTACGTATTATACATAACACTAATTATGTAAGAAACCGACAACATCCAAGCAAGTCCTTAAATTTGTGACCAAGGGAAATATTATGTAAAATATTTGAGAAAATTGAAGGACGTTGTAAGAATTTTGAGTTTTTTTTTTTTTTTTTTTTACTTGTCTGCACATGCTGTCAAACACCACAGGAAGTGCAGTCATTATGAGACAGCAATGCATATTTTGTTATTGCAATAAAAATAAAATTTTTGAGTTTTTCAACAGTCTATCTATCTATCTATCTATCTATCTATCTATCTATCTATCTATCTATCTATCTATCTATCTATCTATCTATCTATCTGAGGATCTAATCTTAATGATGCTAAGCAAGTGAATTTACATCCCAGTCTCACAAATACATATGTAGAAAAAACACATCGTATTGAGTTAAAACTACGTTTTAAACATTATTGATCACTCCTGCTTTCAGCTGACCTTGGCGAGCCTTGAATCCACTGTAATGGAATAGCAGGTCACGTGACCTAAAAGTTTGGCGTCCAGCAGCATCAGCAGCAGCAGCCACAGGTCATCAGAAAAGGTTTCTCCTTTTTGGAGCCTCAGGCCACATGAATGCTTATGGATTCATAAATAAAGTGGACGTGTCTGTGAGTGTAAAAGACCTCTCCTCCTCTCGTGGCTACTTCAGCTTCCTTTTGCCCCTGTCTCTCCACATGGGACAGCAGCTGCGAGCGGCTGAAAGGCGCTCTTATTAATTGTCTTTTGTCATGCGTAATTGCCACATTTTCAATGGTGGCAAAGGCCTTTTGGAGAGATCTTGTGTTTTTTTTTTTTTTTTGCATTTTTAGGTATGGGCCCTTTATTACCCAATTTACATCGTGCGTCATTTTAAACTGTTTTGTTTGACCACAGTGACCGTTTGGAAGGGGCAGCTTCCACCTGCGTGGATGGAAATCACTGGTGGCCTCTGGGGTCACACCCACTCCTCCTGAGGCACTAGAGGAGTCTATCTCCCCCCAAAGGACTGCTTTCCCCCCCTATAAACGCCTCACTGGTGTTACACACCTGCATGGCAGCTTTAATTGAATTAATGGGAACTTCAATATATATTCATTAGATGGCTTTCCCTCAATAATATATGATCACCAGCGGGGTGTGAAAGAGGAGCATTTATTCCTGCGCTGAATGGGCCTGCGTGGGACCAAAACTTCACCTGCTTCCCCTCTCAATTAGGAATGTATCCCAAACTCTGACAGAAACGAGTTAAATTAGGCGTCAGCTAATTTTCAATGGCCCCTCCTACCTAATCCCCCCTCGGAGTGTTTCCATTGGAGCCCCCCCTCACACCCCCTCCTCCCAATTCACCGTAAGTTGAAAGGTTCAAATAGTGCCTAATGAAACAGTGACTAAATCGTCGGGGGAACCCTGTAGCTGTCTCTCAAAGCTCTGTGAGCGCACAGCCGTCGGGGGTCCGCGGCTAAATGCGAGTCCCAAGCCAGGACAATCTAACCTGTCAAAGCCTGTGCCCACTTCTATATATCCTTGTTCTGAGGTTTGGAGCAGGAACAGCATAATCAAGCAACGTGGGACCAAAAAACGCAATTAAACTCGCCTTGGAAAACCGAGCTCTTTTGAAAAGCGAACATTAACGGACTATTGGCTGCTCACCGGGGGCGTCATCGGGTACCCTTTTGTGGTCCGATCCGAAGAGAAATCACAGACAACTTTTATGAGGCTCTCTGTTTGAAACAAAATATCGTAGATCATATAAATCGAGCTCCAATTAAAACACAGGCACATGTGTTTAATTTAGGGATTACATAACATTATATTTATTTTATTGAAATTTTGGAGAACATGCAGTCACTGGGTGTTACTGCCCAAATATTAATATTATGATTGGTTAACAATTGCATTAAAATAAAGGATCAATATCTGAAATGTCTCACAGTTTTTAGGATATTACACTATAAAATTTGTACCACAACGGTACAGAAAAGGGGTTCTATGTTAATAATGATAAGTGAAACGGCCATTTCATTCAATTAAAAAAGGAAACTAAAACTGTCTTTTTGTAACAGTTTTCTGACCAAATAAAACAGAATATAATAGAATTAAAGTTATCCCCCCCGCATACCGCTTTTAAAATCATATTACTTCACTATGGTAGAATGTGGTGGTGGTGTTAAAAAAGTTATTTTGATGTTGCTTGTTATGTATAAACTGTTTATTAAGGCATATAAAACTGAACATTTGGATTAGGAATTATTGGAACTTATCCCAATAACAGAAAAGTGAAATGGAAGAATTATGCTTCAGATTTTTTTTTTAATTTTTATTTATTTTGCATCCCACTTAGAATATCCAAAATGCATGACCAGTTTATTAAATTTTAACACCTGACTTAAACTTTTTTTATCCTAATATGTCACAGAATAGCAGCTGCTATCTGAATTTAGTTTGACATGGGAATTATTATAGGAAGCATTCATGATCAACAAATCAATATACTCATGTTTGGGTAAACTCATTGTTTATTACAATAATAAATACAGATATACATAATTTACATATTGTTTGTAGGTATCACATTTTTATGTAACATGTGGTATAGTCTACCTACATTACTGCACAATCTCACAGTGACACTATGGAAAACGTGAACATTTTCTGATATTACCAGAATACAACCTGGGGATAACACAAGTCCATCACAAACAGCGGTTCATGTTTTTTTTTTTAAATTTTTTTTTTTATTTTACAAAAAATATATATTGATGGATTTTCTTGTGATATTGCAACTGGGAGAGTAATATGAAGGGTTTTCCCAGTTTTCATGCAGAAGTACTTTTTGGCTCACAGGATGCTTGAGAGTTTTCATCAGGTCAGAGTAAAAGTGCCTGCCCTGCAGCTGAAGGATCTCCTCACATGGGTGACACCTCCTTCTCCTCCATGGCAGAGGCCGGGGAGAGAGACTCCTCGTCCTCTGACCGAGAAAAGTCTGTGTGGCCGCTTGTGCACTTGCATCCGCTGTGCGCGCTCCTCTGGGTGGCTTTGCCCTCCTTCTTGTGCTTCACTCGGCGGTTCTGAAACCAGATTTTCACCTGTTTCTCGGACAGGTTCAAGTACGTGGCGATTTCTATTCTTCTCAGCCGGGACAGATACATGTTTGTGGAAAACTCCCTTTCAAGTTCTAAGAGTTGCGTGCTCGTGAAAGCCGTGCGCATCCTTTTTCCATTCTGTATGTGAGTGTTGTCCGTGGTCCCTGTAAGAAAAAATATAGGTTTTTAAGTCACATAATAGAATATTATTCCATCAGTTCAACTTTAAGAATGTGATAAAAGAGCAATGTGTGCACATTTGTGCGTAAAGGATTGTGCGTAAAAGTGAACAAAGTTCAGTTGAAGCAGATGCGCTTGAGAACAGGTGCATGAGCAGCACTCACCAATGGAGAGGCAGTGGTATCTCCTCGGGTCTGTGACGCTGAAGGTGGGCGTGCAGACAGGTGTGTGTCCTGGGTGTGTGAGCGCAGGGGACTGGTGATGAGGAATCCTGTGACAGTACTGCGCCTCTGCTCCTGGAAACTGAGCCTTCAGCATGGAAATGCCGCTGCGCGAGGAATGGATGTGAGACGTGACGCACAGCGGGCAAACACAGAAAGTTCCGTTTTTCCTGGACGGACACACTGGAGCAGTGACCGTCATGACGCTCGGAGAGTGCATGCTGATAGGAATGAGGAAGTCTGGTCCAGGATGCTCCAAAGGTCCAGGTCGCACCGTATCCTTGATTATTAAAGAATCGACGTAGAAAGACTTCGACATGCCTGCTATTGAGTGATGGCTCTGTGCGCAAGTTGATGGCTGTTTCTCATCTGAACCCCTCGGGATCTCCAAAGGTGCTTATGTTTGATGGTTCAACAAAAGGGACCATGAAGAGGGTTGGCCCTGTGGCGTCACCCACGTGCGCATCCGTCTCCGAGGGTTTATACTGTCGGTGACCCGTAACACGTGACTTGTTTTTTTTCCTCTCCAATCACAACACTTCATCCAGAACACAACAAATTTATATTTAAAAAGTTTTTTTTTTTTTTCACACAGTTTATCCCATTAATTAACAGTGCAGTGTTTCCCAAACTATACTGCCCCTTAGCCTTTATTTCTTATCACAAAATTCCTATAGCTCATGTTGTACATTATTTATTTGTGTTTGCAGGCTCGTTTAAACACTTTCCTGTGTCTCGTCCAACATGAACCTTGAATGTAGGCCTTTGTATTAATTTATTTCTGATGTTTTGCTCATTTTAGAAATTGAAATTTAATTTGGTGTATTTTAAAGATTTGTGCCACAAATTATAAAATTGATGGATCAGAAAAAAAAAAGTCTGTGTGCATCTAGAAATAATAATAACAATGTTAATAAACTGACACATGTTCTCCTAAAAGGTGTTTCCCCTAGGGGTACAGTATCCCATGCAGTTTGGGAACCACAGAAAATGATTAATAAACTATATGAAATATGTCTGTGAAACACATAATCAGCGACTTTATAAGAAATTATTGCTCGCGTCCATCTCAACAATGTATTATAAGCTATTATAAACTTGCAGTAAGTGACTTAAAACACTAAATGTGCACTTTTAGGTCGGATGGGTAATATACAATATGTTTATTTTAAAGATTTATTCGTTGACAAAAAAAAAAAAAAAGAAAAAAACCCTCTGTAACAAGTGTTAATTTACCTAAATATATTTAAACTTCTTCTCAAACTGTTACTATAATGTGAAGCTTTAAATGCAATTAAAACACCGCTGTGCAGCCCTATGAGTATAGCTATAGCATAATGTCTCGATCACAGCCACTTTGGATCCAGTTGCGCCAGGTTTCCCCTCCAGGCAATTAAAGAATTATGAAGTGATGGCGAGATCTGGGCAGCAGTTATTTTACTGCGATTAGGATTCAATTAGAAAGTGTTTATAAAGGTCGATCTGTGCGGGGGTAAACAGGCAGCTATTCCAGAAATGAACTAATCCCTCATCTTGTGACGGTAATTAGCGAGTTTTGATCCCCGGGAAGTTCACCATAGGTTTAGCTTTTTCGCTTTCATCTGCCCAGAATAGCGCCTCGGACCCGGTCAGATGGTTGACGGAGTGCTCGTGTTTAGTTTGTGTTTAAATAAGAGGAATGCGTTTAATGTGAGGGTCCCCCCCCCACCCCAAAAAAAACAAAAAACAAAAAAGAAGGACTGATCCTCCTTGCACGTAGCAGATACACAGAGGCGAGTAATGAACTTTAAACTTACGAATTAAAAAAGTCTTTGAAAGCCAACATAAACAGACGCGTCTGTCAAACAGGCGGTAATTGAAACAATAGAGAGAGAGAGAGAGAGAGAGAGAGAGAGAGAGAGAGCAGCCAAGCGTAATGACGCATGGCGCACACGCCCTCGCCACACCATGCGAGCTCCAATAATATTATTATTATTTTTTCATAATTCTGTCCCGACAAAATTTCATTGTCTATTAAGTAATCCCACAAATGAGAGCCTTTATGAGGCTATAATGAGGCCTAATTGCTTGGACTAGTGGAGCCACGTGGAAGGATTTAAGAAGCATTAAGCCGTCGGGTACTGAGCACAGGCTGTTACCTAGCCATTACTTTCATAATTCAAGGAGAAAATGAGTCCATTTAAGGGGAAGAGAAAAAAAATAATCCTATGATTCCATTTATTCTGCTCCGAGTGACAGAGCTGCAGTATTTTTATCTGCTTCAGTAAAAAAAAACAAAAAAAAAAAAAACGAGCCTGGTATACTAGATTAAATTGTGAACAAAACTATGGTAAAATGAAAAGTTGACAAAAATGTTATTTTTTAAATGTTGTCCAGCCACTTGCTAACTTTGAGGTATAGAGGAAATGACAAGACTTGATGTTAAATTTGCACTGCTGTACCAAATTTGCACTGTAAGTAATATTTGTGTTCTTTTAATTTATTAAGATTGTAGTGTTATTGTATTGTTTTCATGTCGTAACACCATTCCAAGATGCTCCAAGTTTGTTGTATGATTTGTACAATGACAATAAAAGCTATCTAATCTAATCTAAATGAGATAATTCAAGTGAAAGGGCATGTGTGGGAAGTTAGAGAAGAGGATTTATGGTCATGGCAGGAGAAATAGATTATGTTATGGTTAACAAATGCCAATTTAAGTTATTTTATTGCACTTTTAAAACACATTACTGACTAAACTAAGATTAAATGTTGGACTAAACCTTAGACTAAATTAACATTTGCTGTTAGAATTACCACTGACTCCCACCTCTCAGCATATATTTTAACTCTTGTTTTTTTTTTTTGTCGCCTAAAAAGACCCTCACTGCTTTGCTCCTTTTCACACCATGCTGATGGGTAATTAATCACTGCTCTATTCAACAAGATGGAAGTTTAATTTGAAAAGAAATTCTGTTAAAGTTTTCCCTTTTTTGATGAGCTGGTTTCAGTTTATAAGTGAAAAGAAGAAAATACTATGTGCAAGTTCATTAAAGCTGGAGCAAGTGTGTGTGTGTGTGTGTGTGTGTGTCTGCGTGTGTGCGTGTGTGTGTGTGTGTGTGCGTGTGTGTGTCCCCTCCCAGTAGTAAAAACACACAAAACTTATAAAAGTGCACGACCAAAGTCCCTCCCCTCCTCCCCATTCACTCCGCATCTCATGCCATATTAGAGCGTGAAGAAGTCCATTAATGTTTCGTTGAACAAGCATCATTAACTTGTATCAACGCCTTTTTACAAACCTGGCATTGTTGTGCGGGCCCAGTCTGTGGCCCATCTTGGCCCATACAGTGGATGATTTGCCCCTTTATTAGTTTCTAGGCAACAGATCCTGAATACCAAAACTCAAAGGAAACACTCTGGTCCTCCATATAGATCTCAGTGCCTGATGGGGGGAAATGAACAATGATCCTGTGGACAACATGCCATGCAATGACTTTTCTTGAACAATTATCTGCTTGATGTGAATAGCAGCTGCAGTGGCCACTCTCCATCTTTTTGGTCCTGCTCATAAGAAGTGGCTTGTTGGTGAGTTGGGTCCTGCAGGAGTTTTTTTTTGTTTGTTTGGTTTTTTTTTTCATTCTATCATTGGATGTGGAAACTAATT
This sequence comes from Gouania willdenowi, assembly GCF_900634775.1. Taxonomy (NCBI): domain Eukaryota; kingdom Metazoa; phylum Chordata; class Actinopteri; order Blenniiformes; family Gobiesocidae; genus Gouania; species Gouania willdenowi. Next base: position 22,882,995 of record NC_041047.1, on the reverse strand, counting down.
TATATCTTTGTGAATCATTAGGTTTGTATGCAAAAATGAGTAAAGACCACATATTAGAAAACAAAGCACAGCACAGCACAACCCACCAAAACACACAACGTCATTTAGGGGTTCTTTTTGGGCTAACTGGTCGGTCCGTCTTAGCCTCGATTTAACACAAATGTAGTCATTGGAATAGTTTATTAATTTAAAATTTTTTTGGACTGTCAAAACAGGTTCAAATTTAGCCCCAATAGTCGTTGAAATTCAGTTACTATTAGAGCGTCCAACATAGTCCAATTTTAGCCCTTATTTAGTCTTTGAGATTTCAGGGGTTTTTTTTGACTGTCACAATTGGTCAAAATTAGCCAAAAAATAATAAGAAAAGGTATTTTAACAACAGCCCACAGATCCTGGTACACGTTGACTAAACAAATGTTCCCACAATTAGGTATTTTGGGAAGGTAAGATACAAAAATTTTGATTAAATAATTAACTAACTAAATAAATTTATATTGAGTGCATATACTATGACCAGAAAACGACAGCTTTTCACCTTTCACTCTTTCACTTTTCTACCAAACATTGACGTTGTTTAGACGTGCGTCAAAAATGTTTTTTCAATGTCTTTTCAACCATATTTTGCCGGGGTGGGAATGTTTCAATGTTTTTCTTCTAGTAATTTTTAAATGTGTTATTATTGTTTTTTTTTTTTTTTTTTAAATCGTATGAAAGGAAAACACAAATACAGCAGGAAACATATCCTCTTTCAACACACTATCACACAATCGTGATGTTGCAGCTTTACCCCTGAAACAAACTGTTCCAGTTATTGGACACAGACAACATTATTAAGGAGCCTGGCTCTCAGCCCTATAGAGAAGTAAAGTGACAGCCTCAGTGTAAGAAGAGGCAGCTAAACAAAGCCAGCGAGGGCCCTGCTGATGGCCCCATAGAGAAGCCCTGCACTAGGCTCGCTCTAATTAGGGAGATGCTTCTCAGTCTCACAGAGACGCTCAGACCAGACACTCCAGACTGAAGTGTGCCCTGCTCCAACGAGTGCGTCTGGATGTCCACACTCGACGCCGCATATGTACGAGCCTGTGCTTTATGGTGCACACAATTAAGGAGACTCGAAAATGAGATAAACAGTGCCAGATAGTGATGCCAATCACGCTTAAGTTCCCAGAGAAATGTCTTTATTAAGCTTTTTTTTTCTTCTTCTCAGAGACGAGATTGTCCCTTGGCCTCTTCTGTTGTTTCCAAAAGAATAAGCAAATGCTATTAGAGTAACAACATCAAAAAAGCCCTTATTTCAATCTTTTTTTGCTTGGATTGTTCCAGTCCTTAATGCAATGAGAAGATCCTCCACTGTTGGTCATTTTGCAGCATGTCTCCAAACTGCAGGAGCTGGGCTCATTACTGAGTTTCTCACTGGTTTCCTCAGAGATCAAGATGCTGTTTTATTTTTGTTAATATTTGACCTTTTACAAATAGTATTTGGGCATAAAATGATGTCTTTAGGCTTTTTATCGTAAAATAAACCCACTTAACCCAAATTTCTGCAGCATGCAGGGTAAACAACCACAAATCCTCTCATCCAACCAAATATCCTCTCATCCAACCACATATCCTCTCATCCAACCCAAACCTGGAGAAGACCAAGACCATGAAAATATTTTAAAAACCTGCATGACAAGGTGTAACAGTTAAAGAGCATCCTCTCTTTGATTTTGGTTTTATTTTAAATACATTTGACAAACAAAAACAAGGTGTCTGTAACTCTTTCAAAGCACATTTGTCTAGTGACTGAGGCCTAAAGAAAGTCTATAACTTAGAGGGAAAAAAGTAGTATTCTTATCTCATTTAATAGCATTCTTACTCAAATTTCAGCAGCATGCAGGGCAAACAACCAAATATCCTCTCATCCAACCCAAACCTGGAAATATTCCCTCAGTAAGCTCCTGACTTCCACTGAAACCTAAATCAGGAAACAGTGACGTGTGAATGATTCCTGTCTCTCTGTTACCAGCATCGCTCTCTTCCTTTAACAAAACAAGAAGATATTGTTGCCTCATTCTCGCCTTTGAAAAAAGGGGAAATCTGTGAGATTGAGCTTGTGTGCTGGAGCGGAAGCAGACCGGAATGTTCGGGCCATGCCTTTTGTTGTTGGACGGCGTCATGAATAGATGTGGGCTGAAGTCTCACTCTTTGCTGTTTATCACGAAGTGTCTGGAAGCAAACAAAACTGTATCATTAAAATGTCACAAACACTTCATATCACTCACTTCCATGTTTGCATCTCATTTTATAACGGGACAAATTATGGCACATAATGACTGGGCGTTTTAGGTCCAATAGCTCTAGGATGTAACTCACACCTTACTTATATCAAACATGCTCCTTGTTTCCTTCTAATGGCATATCTGCTTCCCAGATAGAAAACAAGGGTTAACATCTAGTTAAAGAGAGTTATTGGGGTTAGGGTAATGGAGAGTGAGTTTATTTGTTAATTGGATCCCCATTAGATTCCACCGTGGTGGTTGCTAATATTCCTGGCGTCCATACAAAAAAAATAAAAAAAATAACGGCAGTTAAAAATATACAGAAACCTTAGATAAAAAGGTACATCATGACATGTTTTCATTACAACAACAAATAAATTAGAAAATACATGATATATACATTAAGACTGGTAAAAAAATATAGATTTTAAAGATTTTTTTAAACATGCGTAAAGTAGACATTTCGATCAGGTCCCTAGGCAATTTGTTCCATAAGTTAAAAGCTCTAAAAAACAGACAGACATTTGTGAATGGTTTGTATTGGATGATTGGTGACTAAGTTGGAGTTTGAAGCAAGTCGAATTACACAAGTGGATATGATGGGATGATCCTTTAAAAAATGAAGAAGAACAATCAGGTAATAAATCACACCTAAGTGAAAGCAGGGCGGGGCCTAATCACGCTCAGCTAAAAACTTAACTTTAAGAAAACAAGAGATCGTAAAAGTTAAACCACAAAATAAGAGTGACAAACTCAAAGAGGACCCTAACTGTGGGTGCTGGTCCTAAGCAATTTGGCACCCTAGGTAACATTTTCAGTGGCAACTCTTTGCACCACAGTAAATTCCACTGCAAATTTAAAAATCTTCACACAGTGGTCTTTGTCTTTGACAATTTCTCTTTAAATAGTTCCCTAACAAAATAATACACATAAGATGATAAATAGAAATAAATTGAGAACACAACAAAATATTTAAACAAGAAAACACACACACACACCCACACACACACACACACACACACACACACACACACACACACACACACACACACACACACACACACACACACACACACACACACACACGCACACACACACACACACACACACACACACACACATATATATAATGAATATGGCACTTCACAAAATAAGATATTAAAGAAAATTGTATTAACAGAACAAAAAATTGCACAACAAAATACAATTGTACAATTTCATATAATTATTTCATGTGTTTTGCAATGTCGTGTAGTTAAACTATTATGGCAATGTATTTTTGATATAGTACTGACTACTTTTATTTTAAGAATGCTATTAAATGAGCTAAGAATACTACTTTTTCCCTCTAAGTTATACACTTACTTTAGGCCTCAGTCACTAGACAAATGTGCTTTGAAAGAGTTACAGACACCTTGTTTTTGTTTGTCAAATGTATTTAAAATAAAACCAAAATTAAAGAGAGGATGCTCTTTAACTGTTACACCTTGTCATGCAGGTTTTTAAAATATTTTCATGGTCTTGGTCTTCTCCAGGTTTGGGTTGGATGAGAGGATATGTGGTTGGATGAGAGGATATATGGTTGTTTACCCTGCATGCTGCAGAAATTTGGGTTAAGTGGGTTTATTTTACAATAAAAAGCCTAAAGACATCATTTTATGCCCAAATACTTTTTGTAAAAGGTCAAATATTAACAAAAATAAAACAGCATCTTGATCTCTGAGGAAACCAGTGAGAAACTCAGTAATGAGCCCAGCTGCTGCAGTTTGGAGACATGCTGCAAAATGACCAACAGTGGAGGATCTTCTCATTGCATTAAGGACTGGAACAATCCAAGCAAAAAAAGATTGAAATAAGGGCTTTTTTGATGTTGTTACTCTAATAGCATTTGCTTGGTCTTGGTTAGGTTCTGTTTAGTTTTGTTTGTGTTTAACTCTTGTGGTCTTTTGGTTTTTCTATGAGTCTTTGGTTCTTCTATTTTCCAGTATGTTCTCTTGTGCTAACTCTTGTCTCTGTGTTTCCAGGTATTGCTGCTCGTGGCTCCACCCCCCAGTGATGTCTGTGTGCTTGGTTTGTGACTGATTAGCTCCCTCATGTTTCCACCCAGGTGTGGTCCATTCCCAATCAGGCCTCCTCCACTATTTAGCTGAGTGCTTGAACACTGAATGTTAGTTTTGTTCATTGTATTGTTGACCCTCCTCGTGTCCTGCTGCATTTGGTCCCTGGTTTTCCTTGTGCCCTGTTGGTTTTTGTCTTAGAGTTTTGGAATAAACATGAACTGGTTCCAAGAATGATGCTTCGCTTGCTGCCTCCATCTCTCCGTGCATTTGGGTCCACACCACCATCCTCTAACCGTGACACTCTTGGTCTCGGCTCCCAAAAATCTTGGTCTTGTCTCGGTCTGGGATAGTTTGGCCTTAAGTACAACATACTACAAAACAGATCCCCACTAAGAATAAACACAAACAATAAATCCAAAAAGCCACCCAAGTTGAACTTGGTCCAACCATCAAGGGAACATGAATTAGTGTGATTTATAGTAAGTCAACACAAACAGTATAGAACAGGATGAAGTGAAAAAAAAGATTAAATAACAAAGTAAAATAAAAATGTAACTTTTAAAAAGAGTAAAAACAAGATAAACAAAATACATAGTACACATTTAGATCTGGGATGTGTGTAGAGTATGGATGTTCTCTCTGTGCCTGAATTTTAGGACTTTCTCTGGAATCTCTGTTTTATTTCCACAATCCAAAAACATTTATGTTTAGGTACATCAGGTTTTAAAATTTGCCGTAGGATTGAATACATTTGTGAATATGTAATTCTTCGTCTGCAAGACTGAAACAGACTGTTGATCTTTTCTTGGACAACAATCATCAGTAGACCTTTGCAAGTGCTGGACAACATGGTGATGGAAGATGAGAGAAGGAATGAAAACTAGATGCTGGATGCATTGTTGGTAGAGCTGCTTTTTTAAATAAACACCATAATCTTCTTTTTTTTCTTCTGTGAACGACAATATTAACAATTTAGAAAAAAGAATCTTGTTGTGTCCAGGGTGCCATTATGTTGATTTTCATCATGGCCTGTTATTGTCTCTCAGGCAGCTCATCGTCCTGCCTTTTGAGGTCAGATTGTTGCTCTCACAATAAACAAGTCCATAATTGAAGCGATATCCACATCATCTCTTGGTAATGCTGATAATGTAAGATTTGAAGAAGTTTACATAAGGAGAGAGAGTACGCTAGGCTCAACTTTTAACAAATGTAAACATATTCAACCTCTTCTCATTACAATGTTTCTGCTTTTGAGTTTTGGTTCGACAAGTTCCATCATCGACCTCATCTTTATACATAACTGATATCCATGCTTGAACAGAACATTAAATGTTTTACTTATAAAGACCAGCGTAGGGTAGCCTCTTGAATGAAATAAAATGTCTGTGTCCTTTTGAAGTATAATCTGGCTGGGTTTAAAGCAAATGCTACAGCATGGTATTGGATTTAGAAAGACTTTTATTTTTAAATCTATTTTTTTTCAGTAAAAAATGAAAGTTTGATTGATTTTAAAATATTAAAGTGCTGTATTAGACATTTTTTTTTTTAAATCACAAAAAAACTTAAATTATAGGGCTCCATCAGTTTTTAGTATTTTCTTTTATAAAGGCACTTAAAAATCTATACGAATACTGTACTTAACCTATTTGCTATTTTGTGAGTGCATATGCAAAGTTGTGTCGCCTCTAATCATGCTCGATATCAGAGTGACTAACAAAGCATTTTAAGCCCTGTGCAGATTATTACACAACAGGCAGCTGATTGTGTGGTAGGCAGTGGAGAACGTCACATGAACTGGCTGGAGGTTTGGGTTTGTTGTGTTAATCATCCATCACTAGTCCCAATGAGCTATACTTCATGGACCAAATCTTCCAACATCTCTTGGAAGGATTTCTGATTTAAAAATCTGCAAGTCCTTGGAAAATATTTGGACAATTTATTTATTTATTTTCTGATATACGTGGTAGCAGCACTCTGAATTGTTTCATTAGATTAAGATATTTAATCTAGCAGTTAAGAAAAAAGCATTAAAAAACAAAACAAATACCAAAAGCAATAACTCATCATGTGAAAATCAAGAAACTAAAAAAACTAGTTGCCTAAAAGTTTATAATAACGAAATATTCTTTTTTCTTACAAAAGTTAGTATGTATGGTTGCCTTGATTGAAGAAAGAAGAATAATTCAATTTAATTGAAACTTAAAGACATAAGTTATTATTAATCTTTTTTATTTAGAATTCTTATGAAATATGTGAATGTAACTGGATTGAAGTCAACACTAATACAGAATTTCAATAAAGATGTTTAAATGTTTAATTAAAGCTCTAAGGCAGGTGTTCCCAAGCAGGGGTACGTGTACCTCTGGGGTTACAGGAGCACATTGCAGGGGGTACTTAAAAAAAATCGGGAAATGTTCCTAGTTCCTTTTCAGGTTTTTTTTTTTTTTTTTTGGACAAATTCACCACAAACTAACATTACTATTCCTCAATAAAAGAGCATACTATATTTGCTTGTAACTTATTGAAACATGATTATTTTATGCTGTAGAGGCCATTTTATCACTCAATAAGAGACAATAATTTGCTACATACTAAGGAGACTGTATTCACTCACTATTGAAAAAAATCACATAAAAGTCACATTGTATTTAAGAAAAAAAAAACACTTTAAATTACTCTCATTGTTTTGAATTTGTAAAGTAAGCCTTAGGGAACCAATGTTTGAGACACAGTAAGGGGTTTAGAAGAGCTCCCTGTTCCACAAATGAAAAAGCATATGAAATGATGGAGAGGGGTACTTATGATATGAAAAGGAGGTAACTATGATTTGACAAAAATGCAAAGGGGGTACACGGGACAAGACAGATTGGGAACCACTGCTCTATGGAAATCAGACCAGTTCATTAGCCTTTTAGTCATTCTCATTTTAAAGTGTTGTGTTTGTATTCTAATCTCCAGACGATAATAAGATGCTGTATCGTCAATTGCAGACTCAACTTAGTTGTTGTTTTTTGGTCCAAGTACAACATAAACGTTGCTAATTATTTACGGCAATCCAGACCAAAATAGAGAAGTTTAGTTCGGTCAGTCATATGATCACATTTTTGAACAAAGTTTCCAACAATCAAAAGTTGGACAAGTGCTTGTATGAATAACTATAGCTGTAATAAAGCTGTATATCCATTCATGTCTTTGAAAGTAAATGATTTTTCTAAAAAGCTGCTTCCCTCTCTTTGCATTTCCAAGTGCTCTGCGCTTCCCTTTGAGAGCAATGGCACAGCCAAGGTCATGGCCAAGAGCTCGTGTCTGCATCGTCCCATGTGCCTGCCAGATAAATGAAGTGTTTGTGAGCTGCCGAAGCTTTTTGTGTTTACACAGTCACAACTTTTCATGAGGTCGCTAAGGGGGAGGACAAGGCCAGTGAAGATTTGTATGCAGACTACATCACGCTGCCCCCCTTCCCGGTCCACCCTATGTCCTCTCACCTGCTTGTTGCAGTAAATCATCAAGCTATCAAGTGAAGCGTGTTGATGGGCTTGCATGTGTGAGAGTTTTCTGCACCTGTCCCATCAGAGCGCGTGCACGTGTGAGCGCCATAAAAGAATAGAGAAAATACTTAGTCAATGTTTTTAATTGGGTTGGTGACATATGTTTACTTCACTTCCTCACACAGTGTGCTCGTTGATGTGACAGTTTGCAAAATGTGCTCTGTAGTTTTGGGGAAATGTGTGGCTGTGAGTGTGTATGCACATGCACGCAAGAATTAAAACAGAGGTAGCTGATGGGCGTCAAACAGGAGCCTGCAGATGCCTGTCCGGCTGAGAGCAGCAAGGTCCCTCCTTTGACAGAGTATCCATTCAGAGTCAATGAGTTGGGTCAAAGCCTGCACGTCAGGCTGCAGCTCGGCGTAGCACTGGGGCGGTCTAAGAGGTCAGCCCTATTCACATGGCGCTGTCATGCAAATGAACCCACCCACGCTTTAACAACTCTTGGAATTTTTATGCCTGCTCCCTGCCTCTTTTTTTTTTTACCATTTCCCTACTTTTACCCACTTTTCCTCTATCTCTCTCCACCTCCTTAAATCTCTATCCCCTGTATTTACAAAGTCATTGACGAAGCATTCAAAGCGCTTTAAATTGCCCAACGGTCATTGTGCCCATGCTAAACTAGGGGGGAATGGAGAGAGGGAGAGTATAAAGAGAAGTGGGCCTAAATATACTCAGGTCTGAAAGTGGTTAGATCATGTTCTTTTCATGGTCCGATTAGAATCGAATCGATCCCCCCACCCCCACCCCTCCTGATACTCCAGTGTTTGAAGAGTAACAGCCGAACAAAGATTTTGTGGCTCAGACGGGACCAATGAATGACCAAACCTGAATGCTGACCACACTTAAAACTCTTAATAGGAGACATCACAATAACCCAAAAGAGTAAATTTGTTTTAAGTGTGTGAGAAACAGATGAACAAAGATGTCCGTACAGTGATGACACTGAAGGAGGGTCTTTGTATGAGTTTTGATCTGCATATAAATCAGATCAACACTTAAACTTCAGAATAGGAGCAGCAATAATAGGACTTCAAGCCTCAGGATGACAAAAAGGAGATTTTTTTAAATACAAAAGTGCTTTATCTAGGCAAGCTATCCATCAGCTAGAATTCTGTATGATATATTTTTTCCACAGGATCAAGGTTACAAATACAAAGTACTGTACAAAGAGGCAGGTTTGGTCTGCTGGAAAAGCAGCAACCATTCAGGATGATCCAATTGTACTTCAATAAAGCCAATTTATGTCCTAAATTTACTAGAATGAGTATGAATCATTCCAATAACCAATACAGAATTTCCATTTGCTCAATTTACTGCAAATGAAAAGGTAAACAGAAAATATTGGCCAATTGAAATAATGCAAGTGTGCTTCCTATTTATAGTATATTATGGTACAATAGAAATGTACATGCCAAAAAATACCTAAAAGAATACCTAAAAATCAGATGATGAAGGTGAATTAAAGTTTTATTAACACAACAACCACCGTTTTGCAATTAGGGGTTAAATGTGTACACACAAATTGCCCTAAATAAGCAGTGCAGAATGCAGACCTAAGTGATGCTGTAGTACAGCTAAACAACCCCCCCCCCCCCTCCTCCCACCAATAATCAAAAAATGTCTGACTCTAGCACAGCTAAGAGCAAAAAAAATAACCTGACATTTAGAAAGTCACAGTACGGTTCTGTTACCTACTGCAGATGCTGGTGATAGCTCAGGTAATTGCTTAAATGAAAAAAAAAAAAAAAAAAAAAATATATATATATATATAATCTGTTAAAAAAAATAACAAAATATGTTCATATTCTTTCAAAAAAACACATTTGAAGTACTTATTTGAACAATCTTGTGCCTTAAATACAATCTGGGAGCAGCAATGTTTGGCCAGATGCGATGTCAAGTCGTTGATTCTGGTGCAATGTTTACATTTGCTCCTATACCTGATTTCACCTCTGACTTGTGGTGTTCAGTTCCACAAGGATCCCTTGTTGGCTCACTTTTGTTTTGTTGCTTACTGTATACTTATGTTCTGTATATTTTTATATTGACAACATCCAGTTCTATGTGTCTTTAAAGACTAAAAACCCCTGAAGTCTTGTCTTGATGACTTGAAGCACTGGGCGGCTTAAGACCTACTTCAGCTCAATGACATTGACATTAGACCAAAATCATTGTCCTTGATCCTCCTACTAAATTCATGGTTGACCGCACAATCTTGGTACACAGTACCCTAATAGTAATTCTGCAAGAATGTATCATTTATTAATCACCGTATTGAAATTCTTTCTTTGCATTTAACCGATTTTCTCCGAGGGGTAGTAGTGGGCTGTCACAGTGTAGCGCCCGGGGAGCAGTTAGGGTTAAGGAACTTGCTCAACATACCACAGTGATGGCCCAAGAAGTTCCGGACTAACATATTTCACTTGTAGTAAAATTATGTTCCATCAGATCACAATATTTACTGAATATGCAAGTTCCTCTCAAAGCAGATCTGGAGCAGCTCAGCCATGGTTTCATTTTCTTCCGACTGGACAACTGTACATTGCTGTATTAGCACGTATTAAGTTGCACCGGACTATATCGCAGAAGTTTGCTCCCTGTTTAAGAATATGGTACTTCATTGATATAGTGCTTTATCCCTAAACTGAAGTAGTGTCAAAGCACTTCACAGACCAATGGGACTAAGCTGTCATGCAAGGTGCTAGTTGACCACTGGGAGCAACTTTGGGTTCTGTTCCTTTCCTAAGGACACTTCGACACATAGACAGGTATAGACTGGGATCGAACCCCCAACCCTCTTGATCAGAAGACGAGATGAGCCGCGGTCGCCCTGTCCATAAATGGGCAGCTTGGGCCACCTGTAATAATTTAACAAATTTAGGGACTTGAGGTTGTCCTGCTTGTTATCAACTGTTCAACAGTGGAAAAACTCTACAGAGCTGTTAGATGTTCCCATCGTTTTCATTGGCTCCCACAATAATCAGTCTTTTTTTGTTCTTCAGCTTCAATCTAACAAAGTCACAACCTCATATTTATTAATCTATTCATATGGATCCATATTAGCTGCAACCTGTACTCTTCAATATCACTAGCAAACACCTGAAAATACAACTTGAGTTCATCGGGGAGCATCCTTCCCATGTTCCTGGAGTAAGATCTTCTTGCAGGGAGACAGAGTTGATGGGATGAGATGCTTTTTGCTTATAGTTTATTTTTAGCAAATTTTAACTCCAGACCGTTAGAATTTTCCATAGTTGTGGCTTGGCTATGGTGTAGCATGAGAAACATAATTGTTAGCTTGGATTTTACAATCCAAGCCCTTTATGTACAATGTAATTGTGCTTAATCTAATCATGGCTGAATCTGGAACTAATCTATATACTATTCAACTTGATTATACAACCAACAACTTGTAATAAGTGCAAATGACATTTATTGCATTATTATGAGCTTGAATATTTCTACTGATTTTTCATCCAGAATCTATGTTTATCATGTTTTGGCTAAAACAAAAGAAAAAGCAACAAATCAACCATGCTGCCTGCAGTGAAATGAGAAGGAACCTGTATACACCACAGAGAAGTGTCTCAGCTCAGCTCTTTCAGTGTGTTTACGGCTATGTCTGAGCTTACAGCTTGTTGCATTTGTTTGCATTCTGAATCCCAAGAGAAGCTAAACAACTCTATGGAGGTAGAGGGATGAACGGGTGGACCACCCTGCAGCTGCCCCCTTCTCGCTCTTGCTCACTCCCACCTCATCCCTTCATTCCCTCTCCTATTCATCCCGCAGCTGCAGTCTTGTGCCTCTCTCTCTCACTCTGTCATACAGTTTCTCTCGCTCTTTCTATTTGTCTCTGAGACACAAAGATGGATGGAGACGCTCCTGGAATTGGGTTGGACAATAGGGTGTGCCACAAGGTGAGCAGCCTCAGCTGCATAAGGCCCAGGGCTGCCTTTTTTAGCTCCAGCAAGGCTCCTTGCCCGACTGGAGTTTGTGTGTGTAAAGGGGGGTCTGAGTGGCACAGTATGGTAACAGATGCTTTTGTTCGTCCAAAAGTCTGAAAGGGGCTTTGGGTAGGGGGCTCAGCAGTGTCAGAGCACAGAGTCATTTTTCTCTTCTTTTTCTCTTACTCTGCCTCTCTGCCTCTGCAGCTCCTTCTCCCCCAGCTGTGCCTGACGTTATGGCTGAGCAAGAGGAAATGTGAGGGCAACGGCGTGATGGAATACGTAAGTGGGGCGCGCGGTTTTGGCCTGTTTTGTGGGCGACTTCATTAAAGGATCGTTTATCTGGCCTGTGATCCCATTGTCCCAAGCCTTCTTTATCGGCCCCGGTGTGTCAGGGGGGGCGTAATTGGCCGATTGGCCATGGTCTGAGCATGCTGAGGTGATTTATAAAGCTGTGAATGGAGCTGACTCCTCTCTGGGCAGCGCTCCTTCTCCCATGTAGGAGACAGCGCACTGCAGAATAAGACTGAATAAATGCAGAAGAAATGTGAAAAGGATGAAACGTCCCCAAAGCTCTTTGTGTGGGTGTGAAATCAGAGGCTTGAATAAAAGAGCTCTGAAATCACTCTTTCCCTTGTCATCTATTTTCTCCACCTTTATACTCTTTCTGACTTTGTTGTTTCACCTCTTTAGACTGAGGACATTCATGGCCTTTCACTCGTAATCCTTCTATATTTCATCTCATATATCATGGTTAGGGTTAGTGTTAACCTCTTTATCTTTCAAACCAAATAAGGCCCAGTAGTAAAGATATGCTGAAAACACAAACTTTTCATAGTCCTCCAATTATCTCATCACCAACCTGTAAATTTTTAATGCAACATAAAGGAAACAACAGACGGTAATTCAGTGCACTTACATAAATAGACTTGTAGGTTTTGTTTTGGTCAGTGTTTGCTAAAGGCTTGCAGGTCTTTGGAAGGTGGGAATACGTGCTGGCTTTCTGTGGTCCCGTGATGTCCTGTAGTCTTCTCTTAATGACCTCCTAATTAAAGCAGGCCTTCCTCTCAATAGGCTGATCATGCAGTGGAGGTCAGAGGTCGCTTACAGAGCTGCTGGTGGCCAGAGTTTCTGCTCCATGCTAATTACCCCTCAGCATACAGGAATTAACACATGATCGTCTTGATAAGGAAACATGAGAATCCTGGAGGTGTTGGCGGAGGAGCTGATAATAAGGTATTTTTTTCATGCTACAGTAAAATTACATTTTTGTTTTTGGTCATTTGAATGCTGCTGGTGAACATACACTGCCAATCATTCTCTTTTGTGCTTATCCAGACCCTGAGTTCATTAAACCAGCCCAAGTGTTTGTTCAACGGCTAGACCAGACAGCTTAAATTCTCGGTAAGTGTTTGTGGACAAGCAGATAAAGTCAGTCAACATGCAGCATTTAGAGACATTCCCCTTATCAGCTGGTAAATTACATACATGTTTTGTAGAGTTAAAATATCTTTCTAAAAAAAACAACTACTTTATGAGTAGAAAAAAAGCCCAGAGCAATTTAAAGCATCTCTTCCTTTTGAAAACTCTGCAAAGTCCCCTTTGGTATCTTTGGGCCAGGCGAGGAGGCGGGGCCTGCTCTGGCTTAATGTAGCTGATTGTGCTATATGAATAAAGAGGAACAGTTTCTTCTGTGTTAATTTTCAATTTTGGTCTGTTTGTGTGCCAAGCCTTTGTGTCCGATTCCTCTCCCCCCTGAAACGGCACCACCACCCTTTTTCTCCTCTCCTTTCACTCCTCCTCTTGTCAGGCCGTCTAGATTATGTTGCTAAGGAGATTTTTCTCTTTCTTTTTTTGCTTTTTTCACTGTTTCCTATTGATTTGGTGTTAATGCGTTTTGAATGCCACTCGGTGTGTGCCGAGCGCTCAGGGGCAGGGAGGGGGTGCAGAGTGGAGGAATTTCAATCTAAAGCAGTTAGGTGGGGGTTTGTGTGGGTTAAGGCCCAAAGAGAGGCACTCAAGTGAGAATTGAAGTGGTTTGCAGGGAAGAGAAACCTTCAGTGGCAGCCGCTCCGCCTCTTCGTCCCCCTCACTTTGTGAGGGTCACTCCTTCATTGGCAGCCCACAGGTGCACAGTCAATATTTCCTTTTCATATCCCAAACCAACCCATGAGTAAAACAAACTTCTTCTATGATAAGAGGGGAAGACACATCCAGAGGGTCACACAGCAAATTATTGTTGGGATCTAAATTATTGTATAAAAAATGTGTTGTGTTTGTTGATGACACAGACATTTGGGGTTCTGGTGAGAATTTGAAGCAACTTTTGGACATTATCACTTCAGAATTGAGTATAATAAAACAATGGTTTGACATGAACAAATTGTCATTAAAGCTGAGCAAAACAAAATTTATGTTATTTGGAAACTGTAAAACGTCGTGATGTATGTCAATCATGTGACTGACCGTGATAGATAAATGGCCTGCACCTGTGTGAGTAATAAAATTTGTGCGCCACGAGACTGGTGGTGATCACTAAAAGCGAAATATACGTGTCTTGCTGTGTTATAATGGTCACGATTTTGCTGTGACAGAGATCCTGCTAACGAGAGCCATTAGAATAATTCATAATGTTGGTTTTCGAGAACAGACAAATTCCTTATTCCTACAGTTTAAAACTTTCAAATTTGGTGACCTTGTAGAATTCAAAACTGCACAGATTTGAAGCACAACCTGGACTCAAAACTGCTGCTGACCTTTTACCGCTCGACCATCGAGAGCCTGCTCACGTACTGTATAACTGTATGGTACGGGAGCTGCACTGAGGCAGATAGGAGGAGGCTTCAGAGGGTAATAAAAACGGCTCAAAGGATTATTGGCTGCCCTCTCCCCTCCCTGACGGACATCTACACCTCACGCTGCCTCAACAGAGCACATAGCATCATCAAGGACAGTTCACACCCTGGTTTCCACATGTTCATCCTGTTGCCCTCTGGTAGGCGCTACAGATGTATCAAAGCTAGAACAAACAGACTCAAGAACAGTTTCTTTCCGAAAAGCATAACCACTCTGAACTCTCATATGCACTAAATCTACAATACCATTCACTGTTATGCAATATTATTATCTGACGGGTGCAATATACTGGGCAATGTGCAATAGTTCTATGCAATACGCTGGCACAGTATTATGTTAATACTGATGAGTGTATGTGAACTTTTTAAAAATTGATTTATATTGTATATACATTGTTTATTCTTATGTTTGTATTTTTATGGGGAGCTCTATCTCATTACATGTTATGTAATGACAATAAAAGGCTATTCTATTCTATTCTATTCTATTCTATTTTGTATCTATGATGTATACTAGGTACTGGAATGAATCTGATCACAGTTTTTTTGATGTTGATTTTTTCTGTTTTGATAATTACCTATGGACTATTTGTGAAGATGTAGATTGTTTGTTTAATGATATATGGGTAATTCATTGTATTATAAGTTGTACTTATAAGAGCAAAAGTGGTAGTGATTAAAGGGGTAAGGTTAAATATGTTTACACGTCTTCCTACTCCTTTTCACACATGTACTGTAAGTTGAGAAGTTTTAGTATTTGTGGATCATATCAGTGGTCTATATCTGCTGATGTAATTCATCATTTTTCATTTTTTTTAATTGTATCATTTACAGTAAATGTTCGAAATAATGACATCAATCACTCAATCAACTTAAAGGTAGGCATACACTATTTTTGACCCATTTACAGCCAGTTTTTGACTCGTGCATCTGTTTTTGGGATCGTGAGAGTCTCTTCTAGATCGTGTGTCGTGCATTGTGTAGTACACATGGGGTCACGAGAAGCGATTAAGACCTCACAACCAGCCCCCGTTCAGCAATCGTATGATCGTAAGGAAATCAAACATGTTTAAAATCCAGTCGCTACTAGTGAGGGTATCTCACAGTTGAAGCAATGCCACAGACCAGCTTACCTTAAACTCTCACACAGTGGGACCACTGTAACATTGACGGACCGTACTGCCCACGTCTGTCCATCCAGCTCCTGGTCCATCACATCGTCGTCTTTTCTTTTTTAAAGCTCTTTTTGCTGAGATGTGCGAGTGTCTCTCCACTTACGGGTTTTTCTTCTTTGTCTATCTTCTTCTTCTTCTTCTTCTTTTTCTTCTTTTTCTTTTTCTTCTTCTTTTTCTTCTTCTTCTTCTTCTTCTTACGTTGCATTTTCAGAAACAAGACCCCAACATGTCGTGTATGAACGTACGGTGTGAGCAGTCAGATCATGTCAGAGTGTCGGTCCGTACAGTGTGAGAACATGAATCATGAGCTGTGCACATTCGGGCTCTGCACCTGAGTTGCAAAATTTTGAGCTGGAGCTGAGTACAACAATTCAAAAATTGCACAGTGTATCCCAGCCTTAACTCTTTTAATTATGTTTCTGTTAATGTCTTTATTTTGGACCAAAGTCATGCAGGTTGTATTAAATTCCCAATGGATTAGACTGCCAATGTTTAGTGTCTTCATGATGCAGAACGTATGAGCGTGATGGTTGGAGAGGAAAACAGGCAGGCTGCCAGACTAACATTCACTCCATTAAGTAGACTTGGCTTCCTGTAGCTTATGTATAATCCATAACCATTCTTGCACACAACGTTAACAGGATTATTCATTAATCACAACCATTTATGATGACAGTTTAATACTTCATAACATTACCGTGCTATAAGAAAGGTGTTTGGAGTACAACAATGTATGTCTTTGTGATTAAAGAATGTATATTCAACCGAGAAATTGGATATGTTTCTATGGATGCATCATGGGTGACAGCCCATAATACATTATGGAACCCTGACTTTACAACAACAAAACATGACAATAGCTTTTTTTGACTCGCTTCAGTATATTTCAGGGTTATAGTGTGACCAGCCTGAGACCATTTAATCTCATTAGTAACATCTAACCATGCGCCGTGTGTAAAACATGCAGGGAAATAACACCGTCATCAGCCTATTAACCTCATGAGCTGCTTTAAACTAAAGCACGCAAATCTGTCTCAAACTGAGGGGACTTAATTTATAAGCAGCAATCATAACTAAGAACGTATGACCTTATAATGCACACAAATAGGGTCTTCAGCATATATTAAAAATTATTGAGCATTGAAAGAATAGATCCAGAAGCAAGACAGATAATTACTCTATCTATAACTTTGCCCCTGGATCCTTGGTGAAGGTGGTTATGGACCAGCCATAAGTCCTGCAGGTATATTCTGTGGTTTACAGCTGAATAAAACATAATTTTCTTCAAGCTGATTTGAGTCCTTTAATAGGTTAGTCTGCAATTCTGTTCAGAAATACTTTCTGTTATTCTGGGTGTAATGGCCCAGTAGTCAATACATTATGGATAAAAAGGAACAAAAAGAATCAGACCTCTGTGGAAGCTGCAATTCTGTAAAAACTCTGACCAATCTCAGCCCTTCGGCCCGAATGGAAAGAACCAATCAGATGCCTTCACGTCACCTGGAGGAGGAGGAGGAGGGGGTGGAGCTTAGAGGAGATCTTGTTAGCAAAGTTGGAAAAAAAACAAGATTTGAGCTGACTACGTAACATGTTTCCTGTGTCACTGCCCTGTAGCTGCGTGTGCCAGGATTCCCAACACCACAACCTCTCCACTGTTTTATTGACACCAGTGCTACCAGTGCTTAACTTAATAAGGAAATCAAGGATTGGCCTCAAGCTGCTGTTTTAAGGGACACTTTCACATCCAGCTGCTGCCTTTGCCCTCAGTAGTAAAAACATGTGCATCATAAGAGGATTTTTACTTCTTAGGCACCAAAAGGACAGAGGGTAAACGTGGATCAGTGGTAGAGTGGGGCGTCCAGTAACCAAAGGGTCGGGGTTCAAATCCTGCTCTATTCAAGTCATTGTGTCCTTGGGCAAGGCACTTTACCCACATTGCCTTGTATGAATGTCTATGAATTGTGCATGAACGTTGGTGATGGTCAGAGGGGTTGTAGCTGTGAAATGGCAGCAACGCTTCTGTCAGTGTGCCCCAGGGCAGCTGTGGCTACATTGTAGCTTACTACCACCGGTATGACTGATGTGAGTGACTGGTGTGAATGAATCATGGTATCTGTACATGCTTTGAGTCTCCTTGAAAAAAAGCACTATAGAAATGCATGATGAACAGCCAAACAACAATCACAAGCCTTTAAAAATAAGCACATTCCCTTACCAATTTACTTCATGATCAATTACGAGACATCTATACATTTCTGTACAAAACTTTGTGACGAAGCAGGACAAACAAACACAAGAGAAAAGCACAGATGCTCTGTGAGGGGGATGTTAAATGAAGAGGAGGATTTTTACCAGAGATGCTAAGAGGCTTGTTCTTTTGCTTCTTGGATTAGAGGTGGAATGTCTTCAGAGAAAAGCTATAAGCAGTTAGAAAAGTGCAAAAATGGACATGATTTTAGGAGGACTGATAATATATATATATATATGTTTTAAATATTCAAGAAGATTCTATTTTGAAGCAGGTGCATCTACTATGTAGCACTGCACTTAGGTCAACCCAGACTAACTAATCACCACTCTTGCTTGACTCAGTGCCCACTTTGGGCCACCCGTGTTTTAGAACAACCCTTCATTATTCTGAGTAAACCTGAATAATAAAAAAAGAAAATGAAAGCTGCTAATCTCGATACATTTTTTTATCAGATAAATTTATATAAGTGTAGGCCTTTCAACATTTTTCTTTTCTTTTTGGAGTCAATGATGCTCCATTCATTGACTCCAGAAAGAAAAAAAAAGGTTGAAATGGCTGCTTGAAATTTTGTTTTCTTCTGCACCCTAAACACTCCGTTTGACATTTTCACCGCATTGCATTCTGGGATGTTGGGTCCTATAAACAGATGCATAGAAGTGTTTATTTCCCTACTGGACAAGGACAGGGATTTGCTTGACACCTTTTTTGTTTTAATTTGTTTCCCGGTATCAGAATGAAGTACAAACACTCCTATGCACCCTTCTCCATCCGTGACCTCACATCCCACAATGCAATGCGCAATGGAGTGTTTACAGATGAAAACAAACTTTCAAGTTGCAACTTTGACCTTTTTGCTTTCATTTTGGAGTAAATGATGTTCTTTTCACTGATCTATGAGCAATAAACTATGATTTTATCTAATTTTAAATATTTGTGGGCGCAGCATTAAGCATGAAATGTAGTAATAATTAGCAGTGATTCAGTTTTGGGATCAAACAGAGGTAAGATTTGTCTATGTATGAAAAGACCTCCTCAAATACTGTTTATCACTGCTAACATAACAGATATCCAGATGTTTGTTGGCTCTTTATTACTTTTACATTGTTTGTGTGCCAAATAAAGATTGGGCCATCAACTAAAGCTTCAGGTGGGGTTGGCGACTCTAAGTCAATTAAAGCTATTCTACTCCAATTCCAGAGCTGACCTCTGACCTGTGACCCTAATTAGACTAACTATCACTAGTTTGCTACAAGGAGACAAACACTTGCAGCTGCTGAGGATCTCAATGGGCTTTAACCAAAGGGGAGGAGAGAGCATTCTGTAACAGGAGCCAAACAAAACTCAAGACACTTGTCCTACACTTGTAGGAAGTCTCTTGAGACTGTTTTGTCAGCAGAGGCAGTCATTTAAATGTATGCAAGGCAATGCATCTCCACACTGTGTGAAATGAACTGTGCGTGCACACGAGAAGTGCTTTGGTTTAACAAATCATTTGGATTTAAAGAGTTGCATGATTCATTTCATTTCAATCATTACTAAGTGAGCGCTGTTAGTTTGTCATGCTTGTGCGTCTCTCTACTGAGCCTGTCTAGGCGTGTAAACCAACTTATTCATGCTCGGCCTGTCAGGCTGATATGAATCATGTAATGTGCAAAATTCACCTGATGTGAGCGTTTTTCTAATTGGATACATTTTTTGGAAGGAAATCAAATGGAAATTCATTGTACTGTGGTGCAATGAATTGTTACTTATGGTCTACTCAGTTTGTTTAGTTGGTCTTCTTTATAATTGGATAGGGATAGATTTCTTCTTTTCTCCAGTTTTGCTTGCTTTTGGGCCATGGCATAAACTTTGATCTCTGCTGCTCTACAAGTCACTGAATTTTGTTTGTCTACAAGACATTTTTTCAAGAAAAAACAAAAGCAAATACTCAATAAAACCCAGAGCAACTTCGAGTTTAACATTTTTAAGAACTTGTAGAAAACTGGTACATGGAAATAAATTAAATCTGTTCCCCTTTATGAATAACAGGAGAATATAGCAGTCATTACAGATACAATTTGTTAAAAAACAAAAAAAGAAAGAAAAATGTTTTAAGACAAAAAGGCAAATGCTCAATTTATCCCAGAGCAGCTTTGAGTTTAACATTTTTAAAAATTTGGAAATGTTGACCATAAAACTAAGGGACATGCCTATCAGAAAAAAGCTCAAACTGCCAAAATTGTGCGGCTTCTTCCGTCGTGACGTCATCTTTGAAAGTCTTAAAACTAATTAGCTCATTTTTTAAATGTAAGGAGTAAAAAGTACAGATTTTTGTTTAAGAAAGTAACAAGTAAAAGTGAAAAGTTGCCAAAAAAATAGATGCTCAAGTAAAATACAGATGCCAGAAAAAACTAATTAAGTACAGTAACAAAAATATTTGTACTTAGTTACTTGTCACCTCTGTAAAGGAGTAAATTTGTGACCTAATTGTTCCCTCATTTTTGACTAATTTCTTTCATTTGCTGCACTTTAAAGTGCTTGAAATCACAAAAGTTTTAATTTCTCTTGTGTCTAACATTTTTTTCACGCGTATTTTAGTTACCGTGACCTTCGACCTGATTCCACAATGCAGCGTGTGGCTGAGATGTCAAATATCATGTTGTGAACTGTCTGTCCTACCATCAGCACACCAGAAATCATCCTCCTTTCATATGTATGGCTTGGCCGTTAACCCTCAATTATTCAAACGTAGCACAAACACAGCTAATCTCAGCCTTCGGCAATATTTTCTTCTATTTTACTGCGACTCTATCTAGTAGCACGTTTATTAATAAAAAGCTCCTTTTTGCCCTCCTTTAAAAGATAATTTTCTCTCCTCGTGCAATTAAAATACAACCTTTGTAAAGTCTGGCTGTGGTAATGTAACTATACCAAAAACTAATGAGTTGATAATCTTTCTCATGTGGAAAATTTCAATTATTATTACCCAGAGGCAAAAAAATCTGCAGTACCTACAATTAAACGGTGAAGCTGCAAAGAATATTTAAAGAATATGGTCACAGAATAAGTGAAATGTAATAATTAGCAGAATTGGAGCTCTTTTAGTCATATGATTGACATTGGTTGTGGTGACAGGGTGAGAAAGTGATGGTAAGTCCTGTGGGAAACATGATAAACATCCCACCAATGTGGACGCCACTTGTTTAGAGGTAATTTCCCACACAAACCATCGCTCACAGCCAGAAAAATATTTACACACATACATTAGCAACACATGTACACACAAGCTGGGGGGGAAGCCACCTGTTTTTCCCCCTTATGTACACACATGAAGCGCAACAGTAGCAATGGCAGCTGCAGTGGGGTGCCATCACTGGTCATGTCTTCATACGTTTGATCCTTTTGACTGGAAGCTTTACTGGTGGAGGAGAAAAAACAGCAAAACTGAGCTAATGTGTTTCTTTGTCCACCATGGGAGGGGAGAGCCTTTCTTCTCCGCAAGTACAAATCGCAAGACTTTGGCCACATTCTCCTAGGACAGAGGGAGGCAATGGTGGAGAGAAAGATCCCAATCAGACATTGATCTGAACCAAACTAATCCCCCATTGGTGCCAACATGACCTTAAAAAATCGGCTTAGAGCAGCTCCGTTAAACTGGACACGGTTTTCTCTTTAACTGGCTGCGGCACAGCCCACCCTAATATTGCCACCCACAGACATTAGTAGGAGAGAATTAAGACACATACATTCATAACACCTTTCATTACATGGAGGGAGGGGCTTTGGGTGGCCAATCTACTGCCCTCACACCACGAAAACAGCCCTTTGAGTGGGATAAGCCTGTGGGCCTGATGAGCAGAGATGGGACTGATATCTTCTTTTTATCTTAGATGATTTCAGAGGGAAAACTTCATGTGGGGGAAGGATTTTTTCTTTATCTCCAGAAGCATGGGAAAGTTTGTTTTAGGGCTTATTCATTGCCAGACGCCATTTAGAAGTTTTGTAAAATAAAAGGTTTCATGTCTTTCATTCAGACTTTGGGGCATAAGATCATACTCAAAATAGTCATATAAAGCTCTATAAGTCCATGTAAACTAGACCATCCCAATATTATTATCATTGTATTAATATTAGAAGTCTGATAAAAAGAAGAAACAAATTCATGAATTCATCCATCAGGCTCTCGGTGATGTCCAGAAGCAAAGGCGGTGGGCGGAATCGCCATGTAAACCAAATTCAGCAATTTTGTTATTGTTTGCATTAACGTCTTCCTTAAAGCATAAAAAGCCATTCAACCATTTGTAATGTAGTTGTGGAGCTAGGTTTCACAAACTGTGTTTCAAAGTTCTGTGTTCAGGATTTAACGGCGGGTCAGAAATCATAGTCGCGTTACGGAACGGAGCCATCGTTTGCATTTTGCCCCCCAACCTCATAGTTGTTGCACGCCATGGGTGGGCAGTGGCGGCGTTGCCGCAGTGATTTCTCACTGCAAGCTTTAGCCTTCTACTTTTTTTTTAGCCTTCTACTTTTTTTTTTTTAGGACATCACTGGGCTCTACTTTTAAGCTAGACTTAAAACTTTCTCATTTTTAAGGGTGTTAGTAGGCTAGTTTTCTCTTGTTATGCTTCAATAGATTTAGGCTGCTGCAAAAAAAAGTCTTAACTTTCACACCCATGCATTAAATGTTGATATTGAATGCCTATGAGCTACTGTATGTCCTTCTTTCTCAAAGTTTGTGCTTTCTCTTTACTCTCTTCTCTCCCTTTTGCATTTTTCTTTCATAATTTGAAGTTCCCTCTGGATATGATAGTAATATTTATACTAATATTATCTTCCATCCGTTTGCTCTTTACATTCCTGAATCTCCAAATACTTGAGTCACATGACAGTCTGTGGTCCATGTGGGACTTTTTTGTGTTTGTTTCTTTAAATTCTCATATTTAGCAATAGAAGGATGGAGTTATGCATAATAAAGCCATACAACTACATTTTGATGGAGGTAAATTACATCTGTAGCCACAGCTGCCCTTGGCTAGTCTGACAAAACCATTGCTGGTGATTCGCATCTTGCTCATGAATGTAACCATAATGTAAGTCAGCGTTTCTCAAATGGGGTACGTGCACCCCTAGGGGTACGCGATGACATTGCAGGGGGTACTATAGAGAGAGAAAGTGGAACATCAACAGTGTCTGTGAGATGATCGGAAATAATAAAACTAGCGAAAAAAATCTATTCAGGAGCCACTAAATCAGTGTTTTTCAACCTTGGCGTCGGGACCCCATGTGGGGTCACCTGAAATTTCTCAAAAAATCAAATATATTTAGAATTTTTTTTTTATCATTATTCTTTTTAAAATAAATTAAAACACACAATTTTAAACAACTGCAATTCTATACCTTTACTTTGTAAAATATGAATCTAATTAAACTAAAATGCAGTGAAAAACAAACATGCTCAAACATGATCAAAAACTAATTCTAAAAAAATGTCTCTGGGGTTGCCAGAAATTCTTGATATCAAAATGTGGTCAATATCCAAAAAATGATGGGAACCACTGCACCAAATATACTGTTTATTTCCACTTGTTTACAAAATGAGATTATTTAAAATGTATGTCATCACTTGGTTATTTCATCATTATGCTCTATAGTTGTTTTTAAATAGCAAAATAACGTAGTCTGACAAAGGGGGTACTTGATTCATAAATAAGAGAAAGGGGGTACTTGAGCCCAAAAAGTGATACAAAATCATGATAAGTGATACAAAACAAAAGGCTTCTACTGTTTTTTTTTTTTTTTTTTTTTCCTACAATCACTACTACATAATTGGTATCATATGAAGATGAATGCTGCATCACCAACTGGCAATACCATTTACATTAAGTTTTTACAATCATTTTTGTGAGTTTCACTCTGGTTTTGCAAATAATCCAAAAGATATCTGCCATTAATCTGAGGTTCCTGCTTCACCTTCTGTCTACACACACAGAGATTCATGTCTCTCTCTGTTTGTCTGCATCATGTCCCCTGTTCTTAGCACCATCTCTGTGATTAGAGAGTCAGGGAGCTCTGCACTCCGTCTGTCTGTCTGTCTGTCTGTGACTGTGTGGGAGGTTCCTACATGAATGCATCACATGGAAAAAGGAGGGGACTTTGTTTATATGTGCAGCAGTGCTCGAGTGAGACATTAGAGACGCCGATCTGTGTTTAGGCGCCACTGGTGTGCATTCTGCTCTGTTGGGTCTTGCTTGCTCTCAAACTTATCTGAAGATGGTTGTATTTATATAGTTTAACTGTATATCTGCAGAAAAAAACCCTATAACCTATAATTGGAGAAGTGACACAACCACAGCTCTCCACTGCCACTTCCAGGGATCAACGGCTAAACCAACAGCCAGTCAGAGGCGGTGGGGTGTGTTGGCAGTGGGCCACGGGCCCCAGAGAGGGTCCCATCCTGTTATAGAGCTTTTATACAATAAGACTACTGACACAGTCTCTCACACTCACC
Organism: Gouania willdenowi; assembly: GCF_900634775.1. Taxonomy (NCBI): domain Eukaryota; kingdom Metazoa; phylum Chordata; class Actinopteri; order Blenniiformes; family Gobiesocidae; genus Gouania; species Gouania willdenowi. The sequence continues at coordinate 22,858,408 of NC_041047.1, read as the reverse complement.
GTCAACACAAGTGTTCACAAAGTGTTTGATGCATTTATACGCAGAGGTGAAAGTAACAGATTACAAGTACTCATGTTACTGTAATTGTAAATCAGTAATTTTACTTGTACTTAAGTATGTTTTAAAAGAAATAAAGTAATTTGTTACATTTCTACACCCAACTGTTAATAAGTAGATTTTTTATTTTTATTTTTATTTTTTAAAATGATCCAAACTACAAAAAATGAAATGACCAGACAACAATCAAATGTATTACATCATAGCCGACCAACCAGATTAATGCACGGTGCCAACACAGCAATTTTTTTTCATTTTTTTAAATTTATTTTGAATTGAATTCATTGGTGTTATTTTATTTTAAAGATAATGGTATGTTTTGAGAAATCCTTTATTTTATACCGATGCCTAAATTAGGTTCCAATTGTGCAAGATTTGGTCTCTTCCTTTTTAAGTTTATACATGAGATGTTTACTGTATGTATGGGAACCGTGGCAAGATTTATTACCAAAAATAAACACGGGGGGGGGGGGGGTGAAAGTAACTAGTAACTTTTACTTTGAGTACTATTTCATTGTGCTACTTTTTACTTGTACTTGAGTATTTAATGTATGACTTACTCGTACATATACTTGAGTAAAATTTCAGTCAAGTAACAGTGCTTCTACTTGAGTATATCAGTACTTTTCTGTATATATGTGAGAGTCCAGCATATTTGTCTTTCATGTACAAAAACACCATGCAGGCATTCAATGATTACAAAAAAAAAAAAAAAAATTTGAATTTAACTAATAGTGTGTTTATGCAGAGATTTGTTGTTTTTTCTTTGTGTATTAGATTAGATTAGCAGGGCAGAGGTAAGCTCCAGCTCTGCCCTGCACGGGAGGTGTCTGTTTACTGTTTAGTCTGACCCATCCGACAAAGCAAAGCCTGGCTTGCGTCCTGTTGTATGGTTAGGCTCCGTTGTGGGGGAGGCCATTATAGTGTGTGTGTGTGTGTGTGTGTGTGTGTGTGTGTGTGTGTGTGTGTGTGTGTGTGTGTGTGTGTGTGTGTGTGTGTGTGTGTGTGTGTGTGTGTGTGTGTGTGTGTGTTTTCCACTGCTTTTATGAATCACCCACTGTACTTCCACTGGACGGCTTGTTGAAACATCAAAAGAGATGCATTCATCCAACGTCGAGAAGATACAGGTTGTATGTTCCTCTGAAATGCCAAAATCAGGCATTTCAAATGCTGCTGATTTAAGACACAGAAAAGTCTGTTGATTAAACAGTATCCTCGTTTAACTTTTCACCAAAGAAGGAAAAGGGACACATGGAGAAGTTTTCACAGACCTTGGGCCATAAATACAAAGAGTTTTCTCAGGTCATTCAGCTCTGATCTAACTTTACTGTTCTTATTAAAATCAGAAATGTCCCTCTATCATTATAATAACTGTGATTATGTGCCTGAAGTCAACATTGTAACTGGTAAAGTGACAATATGAGAACTTTGTGAGGATTTACTGCCAAATAAAGGTCATTATTGAGCCATTATTATGAGCAAAAATAAATAAATTATATTAATCAAAACAAGTGACAGTGTCCCAACATCTAAATCAGGGATGTCAAACTCATTTTAGTTCAGGGGCCAAATATGGAGCAGTTGATCTTAAGTGGCTGCAGATTTTAGGCAGGAAATTTAGTAATTTGAACATTATTGTGCTTTAGTTTGCACTCTACATATAAATAAATGAAAAAACATGTACAGCACTGATAATATCAAAGCAATAATGACAGATTTAATTTAAAAATATTTTTTAGATTTCTTGGCCAATTATTAGGTAATTCGAGAGTTCTTTTAACAATTTGAGATAAAAAAAAAAATGCCATCATGTAGAAGCCTGGGGGAAATGTGAGACCTGCTAATATTGTGGAATTTCTATGAATTTGTGTTTTATTTTGGAGAATTATTTGGTAATTTACACAAAGATTCTGGGTTTCTCTGACTTTTCTACTTTCTCATGCAGGCCAAAATTGATGCTCTAAAGCAAGGGTGTCAAACTCATTTTAGTTCAGGGTCAAAATATGGACCAGTTTAAGTATGTAAGAAACGTCAACCTACAACATTCAAGTAACAAGTTACAGATTTTTCTTTAATCTGGATAGATTTTGTGGAATAATTTGAAGGAAATTGCAAGATTCTGAGTTCTTTAATCAATTTAAGATGAAAAATAACTGCCATCATGTGATACAAGCATTATATTGTGGAAGTTTTTTGAATTTGTGTCATTGGAGGGTCTGAAATATCTACAGATGAATTATTTGGTAATTTACACAATCATTCATATTTTCTTTGTCAATTTTACTTTCACCTGCAGGCCAAATCAGATGCTCTAAAGGGCAGGATTTGGCCCCTGGGCCTTGAGTTTGACAATGTGATCTAAATGATAAATGTATTATTATTATTATCATATTATTATTTAGAAATCTACCTGCAGTACAAGCCTCTGTTTATCAATTGTTGATCTCAAAATCCAGAATGTTGGGCCTCAGTGGAGGTATCTTATATGAAGACATTGACTCTTGTGTGAAGGAGACAGTTTACAATAACCACACTTGTACTTCACTCCTCAAGAGAGACATGTGTACTTGAGACCTTTTTCAAGAAGCTCTCAACCTGTTTCTTCAAAGGAGACAAAGGTATAAGGGCCCTAATTACGGTAACCATTCCTCCTTTGGTTGGACATCAGAGAGAAACCAATATAATACAGGTAAAAACTTCATAAAACAAAGACTGGGTGATGTTTATCATCTTTGCATTTATTTTTTATGTTTATTGGAGCTGCATGAGAGGACATGTTTTGCTTACAGTGCATGCTTGTGTCTTGTGTTGGTCTTATTATTGGGCTGGTAGTGGTACAGATGAAAAGGCAAACACTGCCCTCTATCTCCATTGTGTGGAACTACAGAACAACTGAACACCTGTTGTTCTTCCCAGAATATCATCTAAGATACAAACCTTCATCCTTTGCATCAAATGATGCATCAAGTCTTTGGAGTTAAAATGTGTCTGCTAGGTGAATCTGTGTGCAGTGAAGTAAATGTGACCTTTTCTACTACTATATAAGGTTACATAGGATATATATATATATCAATGCACAAGGCTAGAGGAGCAGTGTGTGTGGTTCAGATTACAACATCGCTGTCACATTGGAGTCTGTTACCTTTAAAGAAAGATTTATGGGGTGAATTATGTAAATGTGGCCTTTATCACTGTAGATGCTGGCAAAAAAAAATGTTGTGTTAGGGATGACTGGAAGTATGAACTGTAAACACAAAGGATTAATGTTCCAGGATATGACTGATGACCTTGGATAAGCACGTCTCATATTGCCTTATGCAAATCACATCACCTTATCTGATACAGGGGAACTTTTAATAAGTGTGGTATTCAGTCACACACACACTACACACACATGCACACTACACACAATGATACAGGAACAGAATTTTATGGAATATTTTGAAACTTTCTTACATTTGAGTTGTGTGCTGTTCCAAAGCTGTTAAAAAGTAGTTTTTTTTTAATAAATAAAGATGATTGATTGATTGATGTCCCTTTTTGTCTGTTACATCTCAAGTTTGTCAAAAGGTGAACAGGAGAAATAATTAAAGCAGACAATGTATGTGCACACTGAGCTGGTGAACCAATCAAAACACTATCATACATAATTATCTAATTATTTTGCCATACAGTGATGCCACTTTCCAGTTTGAAGAAACAACTTAGAGACAGGGTTTTTTGTAATATATAGACTTTTTTTTTTTTTGTATAACTTAAACAGAATCTCATTGACCAACACTAACCTCTCAATCTCTGTCATGAGGTCATGAGACGAGTGAAAATGACAATATTTTGTATCATGTGTGTCATAAGTTCACCCACACAGAGAACAGCAGCAAAACTCAACTGGCTGTGAACAAGCCCATCCTCCAACCAAACACATTACAAAAAATGTACCTTATATCAAAGTCCAATTTCATCCATCCATTCTATTTATTTTATATATGACAGGCCATCACACCTAATCCCACAAGGACTTTCTGGTTTCCATGGTGATGGCACGTGGCAATGCTCCAGGGGGAGCTGATCCATTACAGGCGAGGGGGCTTCAGCTACCAATGACAATGACCTGCATGACAATTTAACCAAACTTATTTTTCCCTGACCTACCATCTGGTCTGCAGGTGGATTAAAGCCATCAGTCAAAGTTAGTGTACATGAAAACTTTTTACATACTGAAGCTGAGAGTACCGGTATATATGTTGGCTGTCAAGCAAAACTTTTATATTAACAGTTTATGTATTTTTTGCTTTCAGTTTGTTACTCATTTCCATTTTCTTCAGCTCAATGGTTTACATTTGTTAACCAAAGGTTGTGCAAGCAATGCTTCTATACACCTTAAAGGTCCCATTTCATGCTATTTTTCACCAATCTCCATTTGTTCTAAGAACCCAAAAACATAATATTTGAGGTTTATCTTCCCAAACTCACCTGTTTTCCAGAGTTTTAGCCTCTGAAAAGTCACTTTCTGAGCAACTCTACACAAACAGGCTGATTAGCAGCCTACGTATGCATATTCATGAGTGGGCGTGTCTATTGACGGGACACTGACTTCCTCCTCCCCGCGCGGTGACGTAGGGCCAGAGGACGGCCCGCCCTCCTCCCACCCACTCCGTAGCCGAGCTCATGCTGCTTTATAAACATGAGACAGAGCGTGGGGGCGGGGCGTTTGCCAGTACATACATAGACTGTAGAAAATACATACATAGCACTGTGAGAAGGAAGCTGAAATGTTTACATGTCAATCACGGCAGCGAGCTTCCTGGAGGCGTGGCTTCTCCAGCTCAGTGCGGCGTTAAATTCATCATCAAAGTGGGAACGCGTCATCAAATTGGAGCGAGGTGTCTGGGGTCACCCTGCAGTAAGAAAGGAGCAAATCACCCTCTAACTAACGATTGAGTGAATCAATGAAAAAAAACACTTTGGGCATGTGTATGAAGCCCAAATAACACTTTTATCATGTTTAAAGCACAGAAAAGTTTATTTAGCTTAACATGGGCTCTTTAATCTAATAAACACGTCATTATTATCAAACTGTATTACTACTAATACTCACAAGTTTGACCTGAGAACCAGAGTTTGGACATCTGTTCAGAGCAGCACACTGCTGCTACCAAAATGGGTAAATAATTAAAGACAGAATTCTTATTTTTCGGTTTGTTGTTGTAAATTGTTTCTTCAAAAAATTCTAATTGATTTTTTTCCCCAAGTGATAAGTAATTTAGTGCAAAACTGAGCTCATTAAATGGGTGATGAGAACAAATTGAATAAAAAACAAAACACACACATCATTGGTTCTTCTGTTTCCATTGGAAGACTTTCACTATGAAATCATTTGTCTGAGGTTTTGTTCATTTACATTACAGAGAAAATAGCTCTCACAGGTTTGTGCTGAGCATCTGAGCAGCAAATATGGACACATCATCTCTGCATTATAGATACCACCATATGTCTTGAAATCCCGGTCAAGGTTCAACCAGACACTGTTACAAAAATTGGCGTAAACACTAATTGAAGTACCACCCCAATAAGGTCAGCTACACAACTTTTGTAATCACTAGTAGCCAAATCTGATAGAAATGTGAGTATTTCCAGCAGGCTGGATGGGACCTGTGGGACAGGACAAATTTTCCTGCAAGTCTCCATGGTGACGAATTTGACATGGTTTGGTGGAGGCCTTAACATTAGTTCCAGATTTTGGGTTTTTTGCATCCCTTCTGCCTGAGTTCATACAAACTCAGAATTTCCCCTGCCACAGAATGAAATAAGTGGAAGCAGATACGAAGAAGCAGTTACGCTGAACAAAAGGCAGAAGGATCAGAGGGTATATAGTCTACCACGGGACCAACACACTGAGACTATTTAACAGGAAGTTGCATCATTATAAAATCTCAAGACACCTTCTTTTAACAATAAAGAAGTTGGCAGAGAATGTATTAATGTTCTTTCTGAACAATGATAACACATCTCAGTTTGCCGATCAACTAGCCTATTAATGCACTTAAGTATTAATTGAAAAAAAAAAAAAAAAAAACTTTATGTCACTTAAATATTTCCACTCTGGTTTCATTGTCATATTGGCTTTAGAACAAAACCAGACAGAATTTCTGCATTTTCTTCACTCTTGCATCATGTCGTATTATTGTTGAATTTTAAGTTCTTCTTCTCACGTTTGATGTCTCACTGTGATGATTTAGTGAACCAACCCGTCTTCCATCCTCTGATTGTTATGAGGTTGATGTGGTTAAAGGTCAGAGGGACCGGTGTGTTAGCATGACCTCCTGTAAACAATGTCACCTGCACTTTATCTCTGAATTTTTCAGAAAACTCACACACTCACACACTGGGTTTAAAACATTCTATCAACGATCTAACGAATCCATCTTTTAGATTCATTATTAATGCATGTCTGTAAACCAACATCACAGTCCACAGCTCAAAAGGCCAGTGTTATTACATTATTTATTGCGTTTAATAAGTTTGTTGTAGTTATTATTTTAGTTGTGTTGGTGTGATTAATTAGACTGCTGACAGACAACCTCTAAAATATTTTACACACATGCTCACACTGCATTGATTGTTTGTTTTTCTTAATCAGTCGACTTTCATTTAAATGCAACACGATCTCAAGCCAAAAACAAACAGAAATGATTTTATTTTTTAATATGCCAACATGTTTTTTTTTTTTCCCCACGGGACATGATTTTCAAACTCGTGTGTTTTGAATGGAAGTTATTTTGTGCAATTCCATGGTTTGGGTTAAGGATTCTGGTTAAGTTGATAAATCCCATTGATATACAATGGTTTGCAATTTGTTCCCAGCAGCTCAACATAGGGCTGGGCGGTATATCGGTTCATATTGAATGCCGGTATATATTTTCGTTATGATAAGAATTACACAACTTTCAAATTGCTACGCTATCGTCATGTACCGTGAAAGCTCAGCTGTATGAGCTAGCTAGCTCAACATACATTTTTTTCCGCGCGGCACCAACAAAATTAATTAACAGCACAAAAACACTTTTTGCCAAGCAGCACGGGAAAAAAAATTGCGACTGGCAGCACAAAAAATCAAACAATTGCGTGTTTTTCCTTTAGATTCAAAGGAGCAAGAAAGTAAAAAAAAAAGTAGAGTATGCATTCCTTTGTTACCTTGCATATGATGACAGTGTACATCTAGACTAAATTGCAACACATCAGGCACACACAGCACATATGTTATTTTGCACAATTACATGGTTTGGGTTATGATCAGGTTCAGGTTAAATTCAAATGGTTCTGCGCAACACCCAAAAAAATCATGTCTCACAGCACGAACTCTGTGGGACTGGGCTGCCGTGATGTGCAGTAACGCGTTACTGTCATCTGATTAGTTTTCACAATTAATGAGTAAAGTAAGGGGTTTTAATTGAAGAAACAATATATATTTTTTTTTTTCCGCAAGCAGACTGCGTTAACAAATGAAATCGTCTTGCTGCTGTTTGTTTGGTGTGTTTAACATAAGAACCAAAATAGAATATTCCTAACCCCTTATTCTTAATCCTGACTCTTACTCTTCACAAAATTGGCAAGAAAGCACAAGAAAGTTTCAAAATGAAGATGTTTTTCCTCACAGTTCTTGAGCGTATGCATTCCTTTGTTCCCTTGCATGGGATGACGGTGCACAACTAGACTAAAGTGCAACACATCAGGCACACACAGCACAGCACACGTCCAGTTCACATTAACTTATGAACAAATTTCCCTGTTGTCAGCACCCCAAAGAGTCCAAGCAGCAACGCTCCAAGCGCCTCACCTCCCCCCACCTCCAAGCCCCTGTTTTTATGACTTCTCTACTTATAACCCCCCTTACATCTTGGCTTGCTACAGGATTGTTTCCCAAGCGCTTGTGGACGGCTGGAGTGCAGACACAGAGGTCACCATGCCGATTACGGAAAATTAATGATGTGCTCATCTGCTGACCGAACGGTGTGAAAATCCATCAACATGGTTGGTGTGTTAAACACTTTCACAGAGGTGTTTGCTCACCTTTAATCCTTTTAAAAATAGTAGGTAAACACATGCACACACATGTTCTTAACCCTCCTATTATCCACAATTATGAATATATTAGAGATATTTGCCTCCAGAAAATGATTGTCACAAAATTGTTGACCATTTTTCTGTGTCAGACATTGTCTTGTATTATTGTTGAATACATAAATAATCAAATGATAATGAAACATTGACCTGTTCTCTAGCGCCATCATCAGGTAAAACCTTTAAATGAAAATGTATTTATCTTGAATAGTTTTCATTCAAATTCAAACTTTTTAGAAAGTGTCTATTTGTACGGTTGCTGTACGAACAACAACCGGTGCTATTGGTACGGTTACAAAAGTACACGTACTTAGCGTCTGAGGGTTAGGGTTAGGATTAGCGTTAGCGTTAGGGTTAGGTTAAGTTTAGGGCTAGGTTATAACCCAGTATCGCAACAATTTTTAGGATTAGGGTTAGGGCCCAAACTGGCCAAATAGGGGCGCTGCGTATGGATAGAATGTCGGTATATTGATACGGCAACCCTACGGATAGCCACTGCTGACATTTTAAATTAAAATGTATTTATCTTGAATAGTTTTCATCAAACTCTTCTCAAATTTTACTGACAACAATAATGATCACAAGAGTATGAACCCTATTGGTTGTAGTGATGATATGACTTTCAGTTTTAGAGTGTATCTTGAAAATCTTTCATCCAAATCTTTTCTCATTCGGGGTGCACATATTATTTTTTTTATTTCCCTTTTTGGAAGGGATCGTGTCTGCTGGATGCTCAACACTCTCATTCTCAAACAACCTCAACACAATCCTCTGTCTCAGACACAAAGTCATGAAATATGAAGCAAAAAAAAGTTAACTATTACTTTTTGAATGATAAACATTGAATGGGGTCAAATTGACCCCAAGGATAATATGATTGTTAATCAAACATGACTTTGTTCTTGTTTTACTATAAGGAACAGTCAGAAACAGCAGACTCAACTTTTCTTGCCTCCATGTGGATCGTGTACTGAGAAGATTAAAGTGTCTGAACATGACGCACACCTTACTGGAAGTGTTGGACATGTTTTGTGGTGGGAGCAGTGAGGTCTGATAATTCTTAGGTATGTGTTCACTAATGACTAATTCAATAAACCCAAAGAGGACAAATAGGAATTTACACAACATTGAAACCACAAACTAATGTCAGACATGTGATGTTTGTTTGTTCCGAGTGTAAAAGTGTTAAAAATAAAAAAAAGTCTTAAAAGCAGGCATTTTCAGCAGAGGTGTTATGGTTGGGGCTCAAGTCTTCATGATGCTAAACAGACTCCAGATGTTGAGGGAGAGCAGAGGACGATGGTGCAAGAGGTCTGACAGCACGCGAAAACACAAGCGAGAGGCACTGCTGGGCCCCTGAAGGACCCACAGGGGACACGACGAACCGCTGGGTCACATCCGTCTCCTTCTTTCAACATAAAGTCATTCCTCTCTTTCCCCCTCTCCCTTTCTAACACTACCATATCTGTCAAAGCTTCCCTGGCAGCATTCCTCACATCCAACCTCTGCTTTATCAACACCATATCTGCTAAATTTACAGTTTCCGTTGCCAATTCTGTTCTAATCCGCCCCTTTATTCTGTGTGTCATCCTTTTGCTGAACCCTGGGCTGTGTTTGTACCCAATCCTAAGAATACTCCAACTCAGACAGAGCTGTCTCTGTCTGTCAAACAGAGAGGAAATTCTATCTACTGGAAACATAAATGCAAATAAATGCAAGACTATAGTCTAATCTTAACTTGCCTATTTCCTCTGCTCCCTATATGCACCGGATGACGAGGATTCTGCTGATTCTCGTGCACAAACACTCGGCATTTGTAAATCTGAAACTCGAGAAGCAAAGCTGTGAACATTATGAATAATTTTGATTGTGGGCACTAAAATTAAATGGATTTAGTAAGACAATAAACAGATTTGTACATGCACACACGCACACACACACACACGCACGCACACACACACTCGCTGCAGTGTCAAGGAATCTGCTTTGTGCTGCACTGCCATCTACAGAGACACACTGGTTTTAATATTGGTTGAAAACTTAGTAAATGTGGTATATCTTATGTATGTTGAGTTAACTTACACACATTTGACGGGCTAAATGTTTAAAAAAAAAAGTTATAATAAAGTGTACTGTTCACATGAACGTTTAGGCTACTTCTACTTGTTCATTGAAAGAGAACAAATCAGAAAGATTCTCTGATATAGTGGTGTTTGATGTCAAAGATAAAGTTTAAGAATCAAGTAAAAGGCAAAAAATAATTTGACTGTAGTAAAGATTTTTACGTATACATGGTTTTATGTTGCATTGCATGCACTTTTTTTTATAATGCTTTAAATAAAATACTTAAAATACATAAAAACTGATAAAAAATGGTCGTACTAATTTTTTTTTAGAAATGATTGGAAAATATTGTCTCAATTTGTTTAAGTTAAGTCTTTGACTGACACTGCTTTAATACGTGGAGCTGCTCATGAAATCCACGTGGTCATGACCTGCAGGGTGAAGCTGGAAGGGGCCTGATTGAACACATCTTTCCTTTTTCATTGCACCTGATTACTGAGTCGGCTTCTGCTGACCCTGCCTCAGACAAAGTCACTCTGGCCTATTGTGGCTAAGAGACTTCAATCAGAGCAGTGAGCCAGAGCTGTAATGACTTCCATCACAAAGAGGAAATTGATCTGAACTTGGAGCTGTTTGGCTCTGTGACGTGTAGGAAAGCTCATTCAGGTACACGTATGTGCTTGGGAACATGTCTTATATCACTCCTTCAGGTACAGAAGCAGTGCAACAAAGAATAGCAACACACACAAAAAAGACTTCCGCTGTTTTCAAGCTATTTGCTCCTTCACTCAGGCTGATCAATATGAGTTGCCAAATGTAAAAACGCGATTACTTTTTCATAGCCGACATATTTTGAACATTTAGCTCACTTTCTTCATTGTTATGTCATTTTCAGACCTGCTTGTTCCTGGTTTTCAGGGTCGCGGGGGTCTGCCGGTACCTATCTCCAGCTCACATTGGACGGGGGTACACCCTGGACAGGGCTAAATCTAAATGTTAAATCTATATCTAAATGTTAAATCAGTCTCCAAGTGTACAGCTAAACATTTTTGAAACATGCTGTTTTAAATAAATTTGTCTCAAATGAAGGAAAAATTGGCTATGTTAAATTTAAATCTAAATGTTAAATCTAAAATCTAAATCTTAAATCTTAAACTAAATGTTCAGAAACATGCCCTTTTATATACAATTTGTAAAAGTCAAATCTAAATGTAAATGTTGAATCTAAATCTAAATGTCAAATCTAAATCTAAATGCTAAATTTAAATGTAAATTATAAATCTAAATCTAAATGTTAAATCAGTTGCCAAGTGTAAAGCTAAACATTTAAAAACATGCTGTTTTAAATGAATTTGTCACAAATGAAAGAAAAATGAGCTAAATGTGAGGAAAGTGAGATAAATGTTCAAAATATGTCTGCTATGAAACGGTGACCAAGTTTTTACAACCCCTGCTGTGAAGAGGATTTATTGATTTACCGAACAATCAGCATTTGAATGATATCCCCACACATAGATATTCACATCAATATTTGCATGATAGCAAAGCCAGAGAAATTGCTAAAAGTTGAACCAATCCCTTTGCCAAAGAACTAATCACCAATCCACAGCACGTATTGTTGTTTTAGAGGCAAATATTTAGAGCAGTGTTCAACCATCCGCACTCATGTGAGCAGCCATCAAAAGAGACTCGCAAAGGAAGTTTGGGCTGCTGCAAATCTCAAGTCCAGATGTTCACAAAGAGGAAAGAGGTGGAAAGACAAATATTAGTATTTTGGAGAGCTCAGAGGAGAGAGGTTTGGAAAAAGTTCAGAAAAACACCCCCACCTCCCCCACCCCCACCAAAAAAACAAAACAAAACGAGACCATACACAATATACATGATTGTAGGGAGACAGCACGTTTCTTTTAATAAAGAGTGTGGAAAATGCAAACTTAGATATCAGATAAAAACATGTATTTTTGTGTGACAAAATAACTGGAGCCTGTTATCCTGGTGTCCTGGTTTTTTGACTGGTAAAAGAAAGCAGGAGAATATAACACCTGTTCTCTCATGACACTGGGAGGGGGTTGCCAGATGCCTTCAAGAAACTTGGAATATTTTTTGAACAATTTGAGCCGAATTTTACATTTTTCTGCAACTACACCAAACTTGCCATATTTTAACCTCTCGTCATCACTTTTTCTTGCCACATTTGTGCTCCTTTTAATGCATTTTTGCTACATTACTATTCTGCTACTTCCTTTTCTGCACATTTTTTTGCACTTTCAAGTCATTTTCTGCACTTATAAACGCTTTCCACCTAATGTCACATATGTTGACCCATTATTGTCACTTATAACCTTTTTTCATCATAAATAATGCTTATTTTTTGACAATTTAACCACATTCAAGATTTGTCATGCCCATTATTTGCCAGTTTAAACTAATTGGTCCAACATTGGCACTTTGAACACATTTTCTGTCCATTTTTGGCCATTCTAATCTGCAACTTTTAACTAATTCCTGTGGTTTTTAAAATCCCCTTTCACCACCTTTTCCACCATTTTTGGTCACTTTTAACCTATTTTATTTCTGATTAAAACAAGGATTTACATCTTTAAGATGACTATATACTATGGCGCAAATGATAATAAACTTCACGGACAACAGTGGATATTTTTCAGATAAATAAACATGTGGTTATCACAGATTCATAGAACAATGGACCATCATTTTGCTGACTTTGGATGAGCCCCAAAACGCTCTCCCCTTTTTTCGTCTTATAGATGGTCTTGTCTTCATGACTGTTCTTCAATGTTCATGTCTGTGTTCAACCACCCTCAGTGGGGGTCCCCCTTCTCTGGAACCTTTATTTTGGGGATCGTGGGCTGAAAAGGTTGAGAACCACTGCTTTAGAAGAGTGTGACTTTAAGATAAAGTCAGCCTGATTACTTTAACCCAGCGAGAATCCTGAATATCAATAGATCTTCATACATGTTTATCTTCACATAAAACCATGATGTTAAAAATGCTAGCATCCTTTTACTGCTACTCTCACCACCACAAATAAAAGGCCAGCATCAGTCTCTGCCACTGCAGTTGAAACTCCAAGGTCGCTCTGGTCAGTGACTGAGTTCATCTTTTCCTGCCTTTTTTTTTATCTACACCCTTTCAGGAAGTCTCTACAGCTGAGCAAACCTGCCTCTCTGTTCCCAGTGCGTTGTATCGACGTCCAGCCTGAGGGCGTTAAGTGACACTGAATTGAATTAGCAAATAAAAAGGACAGGCCGCAGGGTAATTTACCATGTCATGCCAAATCAAATTATCCCTGCAGGTGTTGATGGGAGTGTATCCGTTACTACAGCTGATCCAGTAAATGCAGGTCCATGTTATCTCCATTCCTTCGATTTCCTTCTCCTTTTCCTCGCGTATAGAGGAAGGAGCATGTAAAGTAAATCATTATTCATTATATGATTAAAAATGTTCACAGCCAAAGCTTTTAAACCAGCGTATCCTAAACATTATTCTGTAATTTAAGAGAAATGTACATCGGAATGAGTTTCGATGTTCACTGTGAGGCTTTCAAACATAAAAACATGTCTATTATTGTTGCTGTGGGGTTTATTGCTTGGTTTGGAATGAAAGGCATTACTGATGGATTATTGTCATTTTAGTCAAAGCATTAAAATTTGACGTAATTTGTTGAAATGATTTCAGAGGGACTGCCTTCTAGGTTAAAACCCAGCCATTTCAATCAGAATTTGCTATTGGCTATTAGATTTTTGTGACGTTTTGGTGGCTTCGCTTTTACTGTGAAATTTGCACCTGTTGGCTCTACAAACTGTGTGAGGTAGTGGGTATTGAGTAGCTAGTTAGCATAGCATAGATTGTTCTTTGAAGATTTTATAGTATGGACTGGGCCTGTCCGAACGGCCCATAATCAAAGTATTTTCAGCCAAGATGGACACATCAGCCAACACCTCTAGATTTAGTTACTCTTTAAATTTAATTTGGCAACAAAAGGCAGATTTAATTTTTGTTGGTTGTTGTTTACTTTTCACCAGGCTCATGCTTGGGAATGATCGTAGGTTGTGGAGGACTGTTCTTCCTGGTTGTTAAAAGCAACACAAAACATTGATCGATGTTGATTGATTCTCGTTTAAAAGTCAAGCTCTGACAAATAAGACTCCCCCTTTGTGAGTGTCATGCATGTTGCAGGAGTAAGAGGGTGAGGCGACTGAGGTCAAATGCTTTTGTAGTGCAGGATGCAGACCACTGTAACAAGCAGGGGAAACAGATAAGGTCAAGTAGTACAGTAGTATTGCATGGTGTTGAATAGATCATTTAAAAATCTGAAAGTATTGGTAAAGCAAGTTATATGAAAGGACTGCCTTCTAAAAACACAGTAATAGTTTAGGGTCTCCAATTAACCTAACATACAGTATATGTTTCTGTAGTGTGAGAGCAGAATTAAAAAGAAAAAGGTTGCAGGGCCATTTTCAAATTTTTGTATTCGTCAAAAATCATGCAAAATGCAATATAAATCCTTAACTCTTACAATTTTTCACCATAGTTAGTGATTGTACAAAAATTGCTTAATGCTAGAGTAATTGGATTTTTAAATGCATGTAAATTAGACTATCCATTGCTCGATTAACACACCCAGATAGTGCAACAGACAATCAAGCTGTATGCAGGCCAGCTCAACAGGGATCAGACACAGCATTCTACACATCCACCACTTTTACCGTCCCAGGATGAAAAAGGAAATTGATGGTGGGCGAGGAACAAAATAAACACTTTTCATGCTGCTACAGCTTAAGGAGCTGAACATCTTAAAATACATGAAGAAAATTGCGTAAAAATTTTTTTTTCCATCGTAGTCTCAATCTTTGGCTCAACTTTCAGGACACAGCGCCATCTATATTTTGCTTTTCTCTCCTACAGGTAAACTCAGAAAAGATCAAGTTTTGAGCGTAGCTTGAGTATGCATGTAAACATAGTAAGTGTAACCTATAGATACGATAAATGACTTTTTAATCATATATTGAGTCAAATAATAAGCATGGTGGTTTGTTTTTTATATTCTGTTCTTAAAAATATTTTGCAGTCATCACTTGTTTAAATAAATATATTACCTATTCCCTGAACTTAAGTTCTAAGATTAAAATATTGTCATGGGTGCTTCTTAATATCTGTCTCAGATATATATAAGACTCATAAGTTTCAATCCTTATTTTTATGATTCACATTATATGGTCTTAGGTCGTAAGGTTTGGGATCTCAGGAGTCACTAAATTTCTGGTCTGGGTCAGGAGATAAAACATTTTGGAGACCATTTATCGAGGACAGTGGTTCTCAAATGAGGGGTATGCAATGGCACTACAGGGGGTACTTGAAAGAGAGAGGGTGGAAAATTAGTTATCACTCATTCATTTCATTATTATGCTCTAGAGTTATTTTTTTTCCTCAGTAGTCTGATCAAAATGTTGTAGTCGGACAAATGGGGTACTTTGGGTTACTTTGCATTAGAAATAAGAGAAAGGGGGGTACATGAGCCAAAAAAAGTTTGAGAACCACTGGTCTATAAGAGACTCATACAGGTGCAGGCCAATGGAACAACAAATTGATATTGCCATCTCCGGAGTCATACACCAAGCATGGCTAAAAACCCTATTATTACAAGTGTTTCAAATATAGAATAAGGAACCTGTGAAGGCAGGGCAACATCAAAAACTGTTGTTCTAGTCAGTTTCATTTTTGTGCCTTCTGCAGGCTTCCTGCTGCATCAGCCTCTAGCCCATCTCCTTGCACAAATATTTAGCTTCCCCTGATGCGTGTAGTAAAACTGTTTAGAATATTTCCCAAGTGTTTCACCTTGAAGGAAGGATGCAAACTATTTCACAGCTCAAGAAGATCAGGAAGTGAGCAGCAAAAAAAGCTTAAATGTCCTCACACACCTTTTATAAATATTTAGGACATCTGCAGATTCTGGGTAACCTTTTCTGTCCAAGGTGATTAAATGCTTCCTGCGATATGTACTCTGCCTCACCTCTCATATAAACTATGTGATTTATCTGATTTTCTTTTTGTACTTGCATGCCCTGCAAAAACTGTTACAAATTGCAAAATATGTATTGAAACACAATCTCTGTTAATGAGTGTTGAAGACAGGGATGCAGGGAAAGATTTCTAACTCGAGGCTTAAGTTCAAAACTACAGTCTCCCACTCTCAGTTCATCACACGTATCTGCCTCTTTCCCCGCTGATACCCAGGCTTACATAAGTGGCATCACTGAATTCATATTGAAAGTTTGTTTTGGGATTAGCTGAACCTTGTTTTTTTGATGCTCAGCTCTGTTTTATGACGGCTTTTCCTTTGAGTTGTTGCGTCATTTGGATGGCGGCCACAGACGAGATGAAAGCTCTCTCAGTCAATGCACGCTGCAGTATGGCCCATGTTATATGCATTACTTACGCACTGGGATGGCCGCTTATTATTATCTATGTCCTGTCTCATGTGTTTCCATTAGCAGAAATAGTGATTAACTATTAATCTAGCTGTTATCATAAAGGCTTTTTAATCAACGTTTCAACAGTTTTTCTTAAAGGGGACATATCATGGTTTTAAATCCTTCCTTTTTAGATATAAATCATACAGTTGTGGTCTATATAAAGCGGAACTGCACTGCTTGGATCCGAATTCCTCATTATTATAGCTCCACAGACCCCTTTTCTACCCCTTTTCTGATGTGCTTCTAAGAGCAACTCGTTTTGGTGCGGTCTCTTTAAATGCAAATGAGACACTCCATACCCCGCCACCTCTTCAGGTGACACTCGGTTCAACTCCACCCTGCTCGGCCATTTTTGTAGTTTGTTAGAAGAGATACGGCTATGTAGCGGCGCATAAACTTTTTATTCAGAGGTTATTTACAAAATGTCAACAACAGAAGACTTGTCCATCCAGCCTTACATGTTCGAGCCAGAGTCTGACCCGGCGCAGCGAGATGAAAATGAAGATGATGAACCTGCAGAACCCAAACAAGTGAGCTAACACAAGCACCGAGCTAACGCTAGCGCCAAGCTAACGTCACAAAATGCATTTTAATACAGTCTTTTCAAAGACAAAAACGGCAAAATGAAATGACTAATGAAAACTTTAGACTTAAATTAAATCACGTAGGCCATATCATCAAGGATCTAAAACGAGCACACAGCGCTAACATATGAAGTCTGAAGACGGTGCAACTGCTAATGCTAACAAAACAATGACAGGGACGTCTTATCATCACACTTTTTAGCGTTATTTACAGCTTACCGAAGTGCTCTGTTCGTCTCCAAAGATAGAAGGAATTGAACCCTCAATCAGACAAAGTCTTTTGGCAAATGAGTGCTTAGCGCACACAAAAATGACCTTACCCACAGATGTGGGTACATTACCGTGAAAAATAAAACTCAACCAGGCACTTTGAAAAGGTTCTGATGCTGGGAGACGTTGTAATGAAGCGTATGGGTTACTACATCCAACAACCAAACATTTTGACTCATCCTCTCGTAACTTCGGCATCCTTGAGCTTGGACTACAAAATAAAAGCGAGAAATAAAAATGGCGGATTGCTCGAAGTGTTGGACCTGGAGTTGATGTACTAATTTGGCAGTTCCGCTGCAAATACTGTGATGTAATAGTTCAAAAAAAAGGAATAGAGAATAGAAAAATCGAAACAGATTGAAAAATATGAGCAAAACAGAATATAAAGATATCTACGGAGCACCTGAAGAGACTAATTTGATTTTTTCTGTACTTCTAAGCATTCTAAATATACAACAAAATGCATTTAGGGGCTAAAAAAGTGGATTTAGCATGATATGTCCCTTTTAACCGACTCACTTTGGTTGATACCTAATCTTTGTAAACTAAATAGAAAAAACCTCTAATGGTGGTTCATCATTTTTTACCGCATCAGAGTATCGTAGGAGCTTTGGCTGTCATCTTCTTCGACAAACACTTCAAAAGTCAGGTGACAGAAGCTTCTGTCAATGTCTCAAGAAACTTTATTTAAGGTTTTCTTGGTTTTGTTGCTGGTTGAGACAAAGATAACATTACTGCAGATTGTTTTGATATCTCAATTCACTTTGATTATGCACATGGATTGGTACTCTGTTGACATATGCAAAAAGTCTGCATCAAAAAAACAACTTGCAATGAAAATGGGACACCATAACAAGCTCCAACTTGCACAAAACACAGCAGCCAGAGACTTAACAAGAAACTCCAGGTTTATTCCACTTCTACAGTCTCTGCACTGACTTCCTGCTAACTTTTAAAATTGAAAGTTGAAATTGAAACTTTCAGTTTGCTTTTCTAAAAATAAAACCTTGATGTGCTCTCTCTGATCCTCCAATTTGTCTGCTTCATGGCCAAACTTCTGTGAAAGACTAAAAGTATTGGTAACACACTACTTAAAGTTTTATACATAAGGTTACGTTCATTATGGCATGAAAAAGATGTCATGAAGGCTGTCATTAAGCTGTCATTTGCTAAATTATGACACTTTTCACTAAATTATGACACATTTGGAGCTGTGTTGGCACTTTTTGGGTTATGGTGGAGGGATCTAGTGGGGTTAGGGTAACAAAGGGTTAGTGTTAGGGTAACGAATGACACTTAATGACTGCCTTCATGACCCCTTATTCATGCTAGTGACAGGTGTCATAGCATAATATCATCTTATGTATACAACTTCAAGTAAAGTGTTACCAATGTATTTTATTGATTTGAACCTCATATATGTTTCCACAAAGGTGTTAACAATTGCCTTCCTCATATTTTAGAAATGTTTGCGTTGTTAAAATTTATAGAATTTGTCACAATATTTTTGATTTGGTTTTGATTGTTAATTTATTTTTGTTCTAATAGAGGGTAAAAACATGATGATTATTTATTTAAATCATGAAAATAGTAGTACCAAGTTTCCTATTTTGACAATGCAAAAAAAAAAAAAGATTAAACATTGGTTATTCGTTTTGCTAAATAAGCAAACTGTCGAACATGCAGACTTCCCATGTTAGTGGTGATGAAAACATTTGACACAATTGTTATCAGGCATCGTATTTGTCAGAGCATCATTGCGCCTCAACACTTGAGGCAGCTGAAAATTGGTGATATCACAAAGACAAGGAGAAAAAAAAACAAAATACATCCTGGAAAAAGAAAAAAAAAAAACTACTGCACGTTATCTACAATTGGCAAATAAAGGATGTAGCTCACTGATAAACCATACCAATGGCTGAATAGAGGTGAAGGACAGAGAGCACGGAGGACTGGATTAATAGAGAGGATCCATGTCAACAAGTAAGAACCTGTGGGGAGTTGGGAAAAATTTCCAAAGGTAGTCAAAGATCCTGTGGGAATTCCACATGGACATTAACATTTTTACATTAACATTAAGATTTTCTGATCAAAAACCATAATGGCATGAAGAAGAAGTACCACAATGAAGAAATGCAAGTTAAAGAGTATCTAAACCCTCCAAACGACAAATGAAACACTGTTGACTGATTCTTGTCCAACTCTTGACATTTTTACTGTTTGGTAAAAACAGTTTTGGTTTGGTTTGGTTTTACTGTTTTACTATGGTCTACTGCCAGTGGTCATTCATATGCATTAACTCATTCAGTGCCAGCCATTTTAGAGCATTTTGCCTATTTTTTTAAAGACCCACAGTATATTAGAGCAACCGTGGCTCAGGTGGTAGTGGGTCGTCTTCTGATCGAGAGGTTGGGGGTTCGATCCCAGTACCTGACTATGTGTCGAAGTGTCCTTGGGCAAGACACTGAACCCTAAGTTGCTCCCAGTGGTCGACTAGCGCCTTGCATGGCAGTCCTGTCCCACTGGTGTGTGAATGTGAGAGTGATTGGGTGAATGAGCTGATATGTAAAGCGCTTTGGGACTGCTTCAGTGTGGTTATAAAGCGCTATATAAATCAAGTCCATTTACCATTTATATTTTGTACTATGATCATTTAAAATCTGACACCAGATTCTAAAAGTCACTTTAATCATGAAAAAAAAAGAAGCTTGTTTCATTGTTCGTAATCAGCAGTTGAATAGAGAACGTTTTACACAAATTCAGAGCAAAAAGCTGAGAGAAAAATGTTCTGTCAGTGACTTTTTAATTTATTGAAAACTATAACACCTGAACATTGGTTTCCTTTTTGAAATTAATAACAACAACACTGAGTCAAGGCTTTTGATGGCAAATGTATTATTATTTTGTTATCTGGCTCACAGTTGAATGTTTTGCATACTGTATTTTGTATCTCCTCCCCCCGTCAATCACACAGACGTTACTTCCTCTTCCTCCCGACGCGCAGAGATGACCCGTTTGGCCCGGTTAGTTGATGTTTTTATCTCACGATTGCAACATTATAGATAATCCTCTCAGGTCCACACATGTTCTGTGTTAGTATGTGGTGCTGTGAGCTGCTGGATACTTCACAATATCACTTCATAGTGTCATAATCTCCCTTGTCCCTGCTCCTTTCTCCTTAGCTAATTGTACCATCAGTGGCTAATCTGTTATCCAAAGGTGCGCTGCTGCCACCTTTAGGGCACCAGGTGATCACTAAGTCAACAGTAGAACTCCATCACAGTGTATCCTAGCAACTAGCGTTTGGATTTGAAATGATGTATGATTACGTCATTGGCACTGAGTGTGTTAATGTATATAAGTCCCTCATTCGTCCTATAGACCCCTATACAAATGGAAACGATCGCTGAGTGCGTCCAGCCAATAGGCTTTGACTTCCTGTTTTTGAGACTGTCAATCAAAGTGAATGCGGAACTGTGCACGGAAACAAGGCCAAACAGCAAACAGAGAAATATGATTTTGGCTCTTACCTGACCCATAGACCTATATCAATGTGACCCAATGTGACCTTGTTATGTTGCTCGATGCGCATGCAGAAAAGTAGAGGCGTGGCTTCTAGTAGATTGGCAGAGGCAGTGGGAGGAAGTGGAGGATGTTTAAGGCGGGACATCGAGACGTTTCTCAGAAACTCCGAATATCAGCATTAAGTGAGCTAATCACTAAATGATTATACATGAAATACTATTATTACCAGTTGTTTCAATACTTCTGTTACAAGTGCATAATTTACCCCACTACTGTTCACTCTTAACATTAGCGGAGCTTTTGTTTTAATAGACACTAAAACCCATGCCTCACAAATCCACTCTATTTCCCCCAATGGTCTCTAGAAGTAAAAACCACTAAACTACAAACATTAAAATTCATGTCCCAGCCCAGGAAAGTCATTATTCTCAACACATCATAAAAAGCAAACTCTCCAGCTCTGAAAATTGCCTGACCAACATTGCCAGTCACAGTGTAGTCCATTTGATTGTTCTTGATTAGTGTCTCACATTTCGTAAGCTGCATGGTTTTAAGGCCTCGGCTCATTATATTACACCCTGTTTAGTGTCATTCAACTAATTCTACCTAAGAAAAAAAAAAAACTTATGAAAAATATCCGATCCGAGAAGCTTCATTATTTGGAGAGGCCCTGTGAGCAGAGGAACACTTAATTTCAAGCTAGGTTCATCTTCATTGATTCTGTGCCATCAAATTGAGGGAAAGAAGCTACTGTTCATTTAGTTTTGCAGATCATGAAAATAAGGTGAAGTAATGCACCGAGGGAGAGAAAAGAACTGCCTTTTTGAATGAATAAAATTGAACTTCTTTACTTCTATCCCTCTTGAGGTTTTAGGACCCATTACTTTGTGGATTATACTTTGCATCTGTTAGCCCATTATTTTAAAGTCATATTCTTTCACTTTCAACAGCTTGGCCATCTTCTTCTTTACTGTTTATTCCATCATCAGCTATTGGACTTTGAGTAAAAAAGACTGTCCACATTTATCTCCTGCACCCTGAGGGTTTCTTTCCTGTTTTTACATTTTTCACTCTGAACCGTTTTATACCTTTGAGCCTCAGCTTCCCTGCAGTCCGTCTCAGCTCAGACAGAATGAAATTAAGGGTCAGGCTACGAGTGAGCCACTGGGCTGAGAAGCCATTTTCATGACAAATTATTGGGGTTTTGTTTCCCAATTCCCTTCATTGATATCTTTCCAAGTTACGCTGTAATTGATCTGCATCATTTCTTACATTATTCATACGCTACCCTGAGGGAGAATGTGTGAAGCACTGCAGCATGAGAAGTCCATTCAATCTATTCCTTCCGCTGTAATGGATGGCGCAAATTGACTTGGATAAACATATTTTTACATTCGTAATGGTACTAGGACGCTCAAAAGTATAAAACAAAACCTTGTTTTCTTAGGAACAAAGGCTATTGATTATCCTGGATGGATGGATGAATGGACAGATGGATGGGGGGGGTTCTACAACATCAATACATCTCTGATGTAAACCTGAGGTTGAGTTTTATGTTTGTTCTTACATGTGTGGATTAAATAAATTCATGCAGAACATTGTGAGGAAGTAAAGCAGAAAACACACATTAGACCAAGGACTTTCTCAGTTGTTTTATATTAATGAATTAATTAATTTTTATCTAACATCAAGACAAAGACTGAGACAACAAGAAGACAAAGTCATCAACATCCCCCGCCAAAAAAAATGAAACAAGGGCAATAACTTCGGAAAAAATAATTGCGCACTACTCATTTTCGAACTCCATCAAGGTATTGATATCCTGAAGCCATACATCGAATATGGTTATCCTGTATATTGTAAACTTTTGTGTGTGTGTGTGGTTGAAAGGAAGGGATAGAGGAAAAGAAGAAGATAATGAACTTTCTCAGTTGTTATTCAACCTATCTAACACGAGCCCTCTGAGAGCAAACCTCTGCCCAGCGCCATATGTCCTCTTTGCCAGATATTGGCAGTTATCTGGATCAGTGATCCTGATCATGGTACCATGATCATTCACACTTTAAAGGCTTGGAAGAAATTTCTGTTTCCATTAATAACAATACCTTAGGTCCAAATGGCACCAGCAGTTTTTTTTGAAATCACAATAAAATGCGCAATATGGATCCAATCAGGATGATACCATAACTGACCTAAATTCCATAATGATTGACCGAGATATGAATTTAGCATTTTTTTGTCAATGATTAGGGATGGGAATTTTTTCATTTTTTCAAACTGATCTAGAATCCGTATATTGATCCGGATCCCCTCCAAAATGTATTAGAATCCATGGAGTGAGATCTATCTTTGGTTACATTTGGTCAAAATCCGTAGAGCACTTTTACATATTCCTGTTAACAAACAAACAAATAAACACTGGTGTGAATAATATGTATGATGTTTGTGCTTCAATATTTAGTGATAATGAAATGAAATGAGCCACGATTGAAGTTTATCAGTTGAGCAACTTTACCACAACGCTTGTTGGATGAATTACTCACAATGACACGATAAACGTTGTGTAACATTGTTTGTGAATTATTAAAAAGCAAATGTAGTAAAACTATGGACTTTGTTAGGTAATGCATCATCTCAACATCACTGATGCTATACACAGCCAGTCATGGCAGCCGGTCTAAGGACAGCACTTGGATAAAAAAGAATTCAGAGATTGTGAAGTTTATTGAGTATATAAGAACCTGCGCAGTGTGCTGGCTCAGCTTCCCTGCTTGAGTAAACTTGAAAAAAGTCCAAATTTGTAATCAGTGCGTATAGATCGCCTATGCACAGCGGTTGCACACTGGCCATGTAAAGGTGCGCTAAAGTTCAAAGAAAATTACACAATCCATTTCATGACCTGGCCTAATCGAGGCTGACAGTTTGTCAATTTAATTCATGAGAGCAAATTTAAGGTTAACAGTTGCAATTATGTCTGCAATGATGCTGCCGATCGCCTTCACCACTACGTGTCAGAAGGCGGATCTGTATGTGTACGTAATGCATTCAGCTGTGCACTGGGCAGAACAAGTAAAATGCACAGGCTGGGATAAGTACAGCTGCAGATGTGAGAACATTCTAAATCTATTGTGTGTGCACTCGCACCTGAATCCCCCACCCCCTACACACACCACCCCCCTGCACAGCTCATTCTGCATTGCTAAGTTCAGAAGTTGAGCGAGGTTACTCACACACGCTTCCTACATGTCAGTTTGTTTTCATGTGGAATTTGTCCATGAGCAGATGAGCCATCAGGGCTGTAGTATCAAATTGAATTGATTCTAGGAAAGAGATATGCTGGGAAGACAGCTGGGAATAAACAGTCTCATCTGTGACGCACTTTGAAACAGACATCGGAGAGAAAAAAGGGAGGCAGCAGAAAGAAAAAGCAAGTCTAAGGGCAGCCTTTAAGTCAAAGGAGGCACAATCTGAGACCCTTTAGAGGAAAATCTACATTTAGAATCAGAGACAACCCAACTTTAAAGACTATTGGCCTGTTTCCACTGGTGGTATCGGCTCTACTTGGCTCAGCTCTACTCTCCTTTTTATCCCGTTTCCACTGGGAAAAGTACCTCCTCCATGGTACCTGGTGCTGCCTTTTTAGTAGGTCCTTTGTTGAGGTTCCAAAAAAAACAGCCTTGGTCTGAAAATGTGACTTAGGCACAAAGCAGACACTGATTGGTTCAGTGAATCATCAACTCACGCACAGAGAGGAAGCATTTGGCAACCATTGATTTTTGTTGGCGATCTTGTGAGGATGGCAGCAAAAACTGAAATCTGTGGAGTCTGGCAGTTTCTCCACGCGTGTCAGGTTGGTGCTCAATGGAAACGCTTCAGAAAAACATTATCGGGTCACGAAATCGAGGAGTGTGGAGCCATGTAGAGCCGATACCGCCAATAAAAACGCGCCATAAGGTTATCATCACACTTAATTGAAAAAGATAAAAGGGGGACTACGTGGTTGACAAAAAACAACATACTTCGTAATCAGGGCCACAACCAGAGTGTATACAGCAAACAAGAGGAGGAAGTCAAGAAACCCATGAGGTCATCACAGGGCGGATTACAAAACTGGATCATTCACAGATTCGCTGTAGAACAAGCAAAGGTTTAGAAGAATGCATTTACTGCAGTGTAGGATTAGGGCCATATTATTACAGCAGCTTGATAAGAAGCGCTGAGATTACACACATTCTTATCTAAAGCCAACCACCAGCTTCACAGGAAGGACTAGTTCTCTCACTCCGACACAGAGGAGTGTGTCATTGGCTGTTATCTACGTACGGATGCAGTGCCTGCATGGGTTGTGTCACTGAACTGTCACATTTACTATTTTCATTATAGCTACTAGTGACGATAACTTTTTCATTGATAAAGACACAGTGTAGCTTCAGAGATCAATACATCAAAGAACATTGGATTGATGTAGAAAAAAAGAGTAAATTTCCATATAGAAGTTTGTTGTGATCTGTGTAAATACTCTCATCGACATTGTTGGAAAGGTTTTGCACATTGCATTGTGGGATGTGGGGTTCCACAGACGGATGCATAGAAGCGTTTTTACTTTATTTTTAGTATGATTTCTTGGGTTTCTTCACCAGACAATTGGACAGCGATTCACTTGACACCATTTTTGTTCATTTGTTTTCGGTATTCCCCGTGATATCACCTCACTCCGTGAGATATTTATTTTGGGTCCGATTCGGATCTTTCCATGTAAACCCCGAAATAAACAGCCGCCGTTGTTTTGCCGCAACTTTTATCCGGTGAAAGTGACTTAAGCAGAAAATAAAGAGTTCCAAAATATTGATTCTCGATCAGTTTCAAAAATGGAAAAATCCACTCACCATTGGCTATATTTAAAATATGTATATCTTGGTTCGCAATTGATCAATCTTAATTATATTTGACTCAGTTATATTGGGTTGGTTCCTCAATTTTGCGTCTGATTTGGCTCTTTTAGTGTAAACCCCGAAACAAACATCCGCCATTGATTCGCCACAACTCATAGTCAGGGAAAACACCCTGAATGTGTGTCGGGAAGTGACTTAGGCAGAGAAGAATCACAGTTGAGTTGCAAAATATTGATTCTGGATCAGTTTCAAAAACTGAAAAATCTTCTCATCATGGGCATAATTTAAAAAAACCATATCTCGGTTTGTAATTGACCAATCACAACATTTGACTCAGCTATGTTGGGTTGATTCCTCAATTACCTTACCACTGTAATTTAGGAACCAAGCAATTGAGGTATTTGTGTGGCTTGTGTGGGTGTTCTTTGGGTATACTCTGATTTCTCCCCAGAATTCACAAACATGATCGTTAGTTTGATTGGAATCCCTGATTGTCCAAAGTAGCGAATGGGAGTGTGAATGGTTGTCCGGCTGTGTGTTTGCACTGCTATATATGGACTGGTGACCTGTCCAGTGCCTGATGACAGCTGGGATAGGCACCAGCAGACCCCCCGACCCTAAAAAGTATAGCAAGCGGGTTGGAAAATGGATGGATGTGTGAATGACCACCGTATCATGGACAGGATCACTGCAAATATCTTGCAAAGAGGATATTTGACACTTTTCACCTTCTTATCTTTACTTCTTGTTACCTTTTTAAAAAACATCTACCTTCTCTGTAGAGAGAACCGGTTTCTTTTTAAACATGTGGATCCACTTTTACAGATTGCTTTCATGGATGGATGGATGGAAAGAAAAATTACCGGTACATCACCCAGACAGTTCCGTCACTACTCAAAGAATAAATTCATATATGAATAGGTAAATACAAAAACACAATCACAATAAAATGAGAATGTGACCAAACACAGACACAACATCTTAAGTACTGAGAACCATTCAGGACAAAATGCTTTATATGCTTGCCACCTACATTATTACCAGTTAGCTGAGTGACGCAGAGCATGGCTCCATACCAATGCTAATCTCTTCAATGTATTCACCTGCACATTCAGACTGATTAAACATGGAGACATTCAGAGCCAGGCTCCATGTCATTTATAACAGCTAAAATGCACGTAAATGCTGAACGGTTCTGTTCATACACCAGGGAGATCACACAGATCAAAAACTGTCATTCAACATGAATAATAAAAGGAAGGAAGTTTGTGTCTGTGATTGACTTTGAGTTTACATAAGGGTGCGTGTGGTCATCTTAAGAGTTTATGCATTTGGATAAGGGTTAGGGTCATTGTAGGTGAGTGCCAGTGAGCAGATTTTTGCATTCCAGAGCATTCTCACATAGGAAATGTAACCTTCAGCTAGATGTCAGCATAATAAAATACCAATGTCAAACTTGGTTTCCTTAAAACAGTTCCTACTTCTTATATTCAAATTCATTTATTTAATCCAAGCTGAGAATGATTGCATTTGAGTGGTGTTGAATTGCATCATCTCTTCCTTTCCAAATTGTGCAAATGACCTGTCTCCAGTGAAAAATATGGAGAAGAAGAAGAAACCTTTAAAATGCAAATAGTTAAGGTGTTGTTACATTAAGTATTTCATTAATTACTGAAGCAGTTTACATATGCAGCATTAGAAATGATAGATATGACCTTTAGATACATATTTTATCCAAATGCTCGAGTGGAAAGTTAAGTAGACATTTAAAATTCTGACACGCAGTCATAATAGCAAGAGAATGAAGTGGAAATTGATAAAAAACAAAAATAAAGTAGGTCTTTATGCACAATTTGGACTTTCTTTTTTTTTTTTAAGGAATATGATTCTCTGTGTGTGCTAATTCAATTTAACCCATTAAGCAACCTGCATCCGCAAAAGAGGTCACGACAAGTTTGTCATTGATACAACCCACGTTGGCACCATGTTATCTAATTTTTAGAAGAAGATTGAAAATATTAGTGGCAGGTTTCCATTCTGCCCCAGGCCATGACTGTTTCTTTTCCTCAACACCTCTCCTGTGACGCAAATTGTGAAATCCATCACATTTTAATTATATAAAGGTCTGATAAATATGACCTGACCGTTCAGACATCAGTTGCATAGTGAATATCAAATCTGTATCGGATTTAGGACAACATATGAAAGTGGCCCGGGTTGATTTTTAAAAGAATAATCCGATTTGTTCTGTTCTGTCTTCAACAGATCGGGTACAGGTCGCATATGGGCTAAAATAAATTGGAGTTGGGCTGCATTTTAATGCATTCTGAACCTAACCTTTGTGTCTCTGTAGCGTAGCGCAATTAAGGGTACAATCACACAGTTCTACAACTTGTTTGCCCTGAAAGTGTGCTGCGTATTTGCTGGTGTGAAAGCAAGCAAAAAGTAAAGTAAAAAATTTACAATAACAATAAATTCTAAGTTGAGTTTTGTTGTTATACACCAGGGGTTTTCAACTGGTTTCATCCTGGGACCCACATTTTTCCACGGGCATTAATTCGCGACCCTTTTTTTTTTTTTTTTTTTTTTTAGAATTCTTCAGACCAAGATTAGTTTTTCAAAAATAGCTGTTGAAAACACACATGCATAATCTTTTTTCAAACATAAATCTATATATCTTTATGTGTAACGTGTTTCACAATATGCCTGTCAAAAAGGCAAGTCCAACATGAGAGACATTGATTTTTTATTTATTTTTGACCAGCTGTCCGCGACCCACATAGTACTGGTCCCCAACCCAGGGGCGTTTCTAGACCCCCCCGGGGGCCCTAGGCAAGAGGGTCTATGATGTAGAATGATGATGAATGAAGTCCAGGACAATGGATCAGTAAAGAAATACTTTATTAAATAAATAACATATCAAATAAATAACATAGCTATCTAAACTAAATGCAAACTTTACACACAATATATACAGTAAATGCCAGAAATACAAACACAACTGAAATGTGCAAAATTTTAAGTATGATAAAAATACAACCAAGCAAAAAAACAACAAAAAAAAACAAGGAACTGAAGTGGAAAGTAAGAGTACACTAACCATTTCTCATTATCATTTTGTAATTTTCTTCGGTGAATCTCCCGAGGTGGATTTTCTGAACTTTGGGGAAGTCAATGTCTGTTATTTGGAGTGGTTCTTTTCTCACAATTTGACACCGAGCATTGTCATTAATAGCTTTTGGCCACAGCGCAGGATCATCTGATAATATTTAATTTGCTATTATTTAAGTACCTTCTGTTCTGGTGATGTGGTGTCATGGGGGTGGTGAGGAGGTGGTGATTGAATGCAGTGCTGCCATGCTGCTGCTGCATGAAGATGCCATCATGTCCTACTCTTCTTCTTCAAGACCCCCCTCATGATCTGAGGTTGATGTTGCTAGAAAGAAAATAGTATAAGAAGACAAATATTTGTGTGGTCATATTAAATCAGATAGCTCCCATGATATATTTTAAACTTTAAAATGTATTTTAAAAAGTTAAACTAAATAAGTTCCTACTTTCATGTAGAAAGAGGTCTGCTGTTGCTGTTGTTGTTGTTGGTGTTGTTGTGGTGCTGATGGTCCAAAAGTCTTCGACAAAGCACCTCGAGGAAGAAAAAAGAAAAGAGCACAATGTATTTGGTTGGCTTGCATAAAGTAAAGTAAAGAAATGTGCATGCTACACAAACATTAAACATTTGAGATATGTATGGAATAATTAATGAACATTAATTTGCAGTAACTTTATTGCTTCATGTTAACATTTTATTTAATGTAACATTTAGGCTATAGCAGAACATATATGGATGTATCAGTTTTACCATTTGACAACAAAATACTTTATTCTGGGAGAAAATATAATTGGCAGCAAAGGACAACATTAATGTGCGGCTATGAATACACAGCCATTAGCAACAAGACTTATGATGTGTAAGCAAAGCTGGACTATTTCGTAACATAAAGCTGTTAAAATTGGTGCAAAGTAAGAATAAATATGTGCTCTAAGTTTGTCATACCACAGAAGTTTGTTCTTAACCATACTGTCAAATTTGAATGATTAACATATACATATAAACACACTTTATGAATGTGTTTAGAAGTAAATGGCTGAATTCACTTTACACAGACTTAAATGTGCAGTTAGCTTTTCTGGTGCTGGGTGGATGACAGGGAGTTTGGGACAAAGTGCCTGGGACTAACTGGGACAAACTTTTTCATAATGTAACATACATAGTTTACACATTCTCACTTACCACTATCACGTTTTTTTTTTCATCCTCTTCTTGTTTTTTTTCTTCTTTTCATGAGCCCTGTGGGATATGTCTGCTTTATTTTTTCAGTGTGTGTTTGAAAACATCAGCACGTTGATGCAGGGACCGGCAGTAGTGGGGCCCCATTAGGGAGGTTCCTGACGTATCACTGTAATGTGTCGGGGGGGGTTTCAAGTTGTGTCACTGATGACTGCCGTCTGTCGGGGCCCCTACTAGCAACTAGCCAGTGACTACTCAGAAAGATCCCCCTGCAGGGGATTTTTGATGCGCTGTCGCTGCAGCGTCTGAAAGCAGTTACATTATTTTGTCATTGAAATTGACTGCTAGCCATCCGTCGGGGGCCCCCTTCAGCGCGGGGCCCTAGGCAATTGCCTGTGTTGCCTACCCTGTTGCAACGACTCTGCCCCGACCCACCAGTTGAGAATCACTGTTATACACTTCTCTAAGTATCAGAAATTGGGAAACATTATTACACGCACAAATGTTACACTTGAAATAACTGAACATCTTAAGAAAGAATGTTTCCTTTTTTTTGTTTTTGTTTGTTTTGAAGAAAAATGTCATAGTATTAAAATGCCATTTTGGTTGCAGTGCATCTACATACCACAGTGTATTAAACTGTGTATTATAAACCCAACAGTATTTTTGCCTTTGGCCTTGTCACTTGGTGGATAATAAATGATCAAAGGATAAAATAAACCAGCAATAAATAATGTTTCAAATAAAGAGGTAGAAAATGCATCCAGCAGAGCATGCAAACACACAAAAACACTGGGCAGAAAAGCAACGTGAGCTAAGCCATACACAGCATTAACTGTCTGCTCAGTATTCCAAAGAGGAGATGAGCGAATGAGCAGCTGTTGTGTTGGCAGGTGGCTGATCAGCAGAGCAGTCAGGTGCTTCATAAAGGATGGGGAACTGCTCAGGATCCATGCTGGCATGTGGCAATAGAAATACTCAAAAAACGGGTGCAGACAATTGTGGATCCCTAAGTCTGTCGATCAACATCTGCAAGGAGAAACAAAGTTTGTTTCATCATTGCAGGATGGACTTTTTGGAACCTTCTAATCTACAAAACACCTTAGGGTGAGAAAAACCACAACAATCTAAACTGAGAGTCAGTATCTGCCTAATAACTAGAGGTGAAAGTAATGGATTACAAGTACTCATGTTACTGTAATTGCTTTTATGGGTACTTTTGCTTTTTTGTCTATTGTAGATCAGTAATTTTACTTGTACCTAAGTACATTTTAAAATACATAAAGTAATTTGTTATATTTCTACACCCAATCGTTGCTGAGTTGTTACCCATGCACTGATCTGTTGTTATGTCATTTCTTTGAGTAAAATAAAAAAAAAAGTTTTTCACTGTCGGGAATGGACTTGGACGAGAAAATGCGGCCCAATCAGCACTCCAACTGTGACACGGTTATTTATTTAGACCTGTGCAACCAAACAGTAGTTTAGTCCACTGTGCTTCTCTTCTTTCAGTCTCCAAGCCGTCTTCTTCTCATTCTTTCTTATTTCCGGTTCCGCCTCTCCAAGCCGTCGATAACACGCACTAGCGTCATTTGACGTCACGTCTGCAGAACTGCGTGCAAAAGTTGTACACAGAACAGCAGTACAAAATGTATCACACAATCTGTTCAAGGCAATAGGGAGATGTGTGTGGACTCATTTTCTTTGGTTTGAGCGCTTCATCAACCATTAGCATTAAAAGACTTAATATTAATGTTTATTTTTCACAAATCCTACCCTATGCTCCCTTAAGGATGTTATATAATAGAAAACTTTCAATGGCATTTCAAAAATTCCCAAAGGCATTTCTGTTGTGTTTCGGGATATTCCACGAGCTGTCTATGGTTACTGAGTGGCTTATGGCTGTCATCAAGAATCATCCCTTAAGAGACACTTTCTTAGTTCATGGTGCAGATTTCAATGTCCCTTTGAGGGGCTAAACAAGACAACTCCTTTTCATATTTCCTAACTTAAGTTTTCATCCAAGTATTCCCTCTATAATAGGAAAAGTGTTTCCTGCTTGAGACGACAAAGATTTTGACTTTCTGCTGAATTAATTGGAAATGAAAATATTTCTCAGTTCACTAAATTCTCAATAGCTCTCTTTAACAACATTATGCATGAGTCAACACTGGTTATTAAGACCATCAATAATTGTCATACGATGATTAATTTCAGTCATACTGAAAAACACGAGTCCCACTCCTCTTTCACACTGACCCTCAAGCTGTTTAAACCCTGAGCACTGGAGGTTACAGGTTTATGGAGAGTGGAAGCCGCTGACAGGGAGTTCCCAGGAGTGCTGTCAGCAGCGGCCCGGCAGGAAATGCCCAGGCTTCAGGCCTATCAATGGACCCTTTCATCAGGCACACACCAGCAGTGTTTAAGACAGGTAAACAGAATGTGATTCACACATTCCATGACAACCATAAGTTACAATTTTTAACAGTGCAGATCCAGCTGCTGATCACTTTTACGCGCTGCTTGCACAGACGTTGCTATTTCACAACTTGGATTGGAGTTTCTATTTGACATTGTCTTCACAGCAGGACGTTAACTTAACATACATGATTTGAGCATCCCCTTTGTTTTTACCGGCATGCAGGTTCAACTTGATTATGATACGATACTATTGAAGAAATTGGTTGATTTAATGAGATCAGGGACAAAGAGAGAAACAGGGACAGAAGTGGCAAAATAGATCAATAGGAGTGTGTTATTTAAGGATTTACACTGAAGAAACTAGGGAAGATGAGAAAATGGATTCAGAAAGTAAGGAGGGCTGAAAAACATTTCGTAATCAAGCTGATTTATTCAGTTTGCTGTTTATTTATGAGGAGAAATGATTGCATGTTAATAAGATGGCTTTGAAGTAGAAGTGGATGAAAGAGAAGAAGGAAAAAGTTATAGTGTTACTACAAGCCAGAGACAAGTGGAAGGAGGAAAGAAGAACGTCTCCTCCAGATGTTTTTTGTTCATGCTCGTTCCATCTTCCTCATCAGGGGCAACTATAGCACTGCTTTCATCAGGTCTCATAGTTTGGCTCTGTTTACTAGTGTTAGCTTTGTTGACTAAAAACTTTGGTCACAGGCCTAGTTTTCATTGACTACATTCTTTGACAATAATAAGAACATGTATATTTGTTCATGTTTACAAAACAATATAAAAATAGATTGATTTTTTTGTCTGCTGTCATTTGGGACAAAATCAAATCAGCACAAATGTGATCATATGGTCTTAAGTATTGATCACATCAAATCTGTATGTGTATGTGATGGCCACGGCCACACATTAAAGTTAAGTTACACAGTTATCATTGTTTCTTTGTGTTTCAATTAATGCACTGTCTGTTAATCCTGATTTTCTTTGTTTTTGAGTTACCTGTGGAATGTCTTCCTGGTCTGGCAAAAGATGGTGGAGAGGGCGGAGCTGACTTTTATGCTGAGACCCACCCCCATCGGACCAGACCAAGTCATTGAACTCATAGGGGGATTGGGAGTTGTTTATGTTAGATTTAAGTTAGTATATATCATGTTCTCCCCTGTGTGTGTCTGATGGAATATCCAACTCATATATAAGTCTCCCCTTGTGTGTTAGTTGGGGGTGGTGTGGGTTGTGTTAACACCATGCTGTGGAAGTTCCTTCTTGGGTAAAATAAAACCCAAATTGTTCAACTGCAAACCTGTTTCCTGTTCCTTGGCTACTTGGTCCACGACAGTGTATTTACAAATATTATTACCATCCCATGTCAGGTTGATACATGGTAACTGAATCTCATGCTTTATATTCTATATCTGTAACATTTAGTTGACTAAATCTAGACCAGTGGTTCTCAAACTTTTTTGGCTTAAGTACCCCCTTTCTCTTATTTCTGAATCCAAGTACCCCCTTTGTCCCACTACAACATTTTGCTTAGAAAACTACTTAAAAACAACTATAGAGCATAATAATGGAATGAACTAGTGATAACTCACATTTTAAAGAATCTCAAAAGGTGGAAATAAACAGTATTTAGTGCAGTGGTTCCCATCCTTTTTTAGATCATGACCCCATTTTGATATCAAGAATTTCCCCAAAGACATTTTTTTTTTTTTTTTTTTTATAATTAGTTTTTGATCATATTTGAGCTCAGATATATATATATATATTTTTATTTTATTTTTTTTAACTACATTTACTTTTCACAAAGTGAAAGTATAGTACAGAAATACAGTTGTTTATGTGTTGTTTTAATTAAAAAAAAAAAAGAATAATAATAATAGGAGAATTTCGAAAATCTATTTACATTTTTTCCAATTTTCAGGCAACCCCATTTAAACTCTAGGCAACCCCACATGGGGTTCCGATGTCAAGGTTGAAAAACACTGATTTAGTGGCTCCTGAATAGATTTATTCCTATAGTTTTTATTATTTCCGGGCTTCTCACGCCTGAGGTGCATGGGACCAAGACTGACACTATATGTTAGATGTTAGTCAGGTATGAACCCAGCAAGTCTCTCAGATCTATGCCGCAGGTCAGATAGTGGAGCCCAGAGCTCACAGTAAACATGGTGATGCTGCGTTTAGTTGTTATGCTGTAAAGAAGTGGAACAAACCGGCATCAGAGCTGAGGTCAGCATCACATGTGAACATTTTTAAATCAAAGTTAGAGACACTCTTTTTCTCTACTTCGTATAATTGAGAGGGAGATTTTTGGTTTTGTTGATGTTTGTTGATGATTTTAAATGTTTTGTTGCCGACTTTAATGTTCTTATTGATTTTAAGCGGTTGTCTGTTGCACTTTGTGATCATGTAAAGCACATTGAGTTGCCTTGTGTATGAAATGCGCTTTACAAATAAATTGGCCTTGCCTTGCCTTTATTTGTTAATTTTTCACTCTATTTTGCTCAAGTACCCCCTGTAGTGTTATTGTGTACCCTTATGGGTACACGTACCCCCATTTCAGAAACACTGATCTAGACTACAACTGAAATAGAGCTGGTGTGTCAAAAGACTATGACTAAAACTAAGTCAACATTTGCAGTCAAAAAGACCAGTGGTGTAAACCTTTGACTCCTTCTCATATTGGACCTTCCAGCAGTGGCTCTCTCTCTGTTTTCCAGCCTCAGCCAGAATCAGGAGAGAGCGGCTTCAACAAACACTGTGTGCATCACATAAATATTTACCTAAGCACATTCAGGTGCAGCAGGGCTCTGACTGTGAGTTTAATGACATGGATGAGCCTTTCAGATGATCTGATTATCATACAGATTCCTTCTCCAGAAGGCCTGGCCTTGACCAATCACTGATATCACACGGCTCTGATTAATTTTGAAGAATCCAAAGGTGGCAGAAGAACTGTGTGCTGAGAATTACAACTAATTTGCATCGTCTTTCAGGAACAAAGCGTTCCCTCTCCCTCCTTTACTGCATGTCACTGACAGTCCGCCTCCCACTTTCTCATCCTGTATCTTCCCTCAAACACCCCCCACTCCTTCTTTCGCCCCCACCACTCAATAAGAAGACAAAAGATAAACAACCCCCTCAGCATCTGCCATCGATCGCCCCGGGGCAAAAGCTTAATGGCTTGGCTCAAAGTAATAACACTCTCTGAGTTCTTGCAGCTGATTGAAATTATAGGCTCCCCCCATGCTTCAGGACAGAATTTGTCAACTGCAGATAGAGAGTTTCAATGTTTTTGTATGAATGCATAAAGAACACAAGGTGGATGCTGATGCACAGAGGCCAAGACAGAACAATTTAATTGAGTGAAACCCTTCTGTTCTTGAATCCGAGGGTGTATTATTAGCTTTGATCTCTGTCACTGAGGAGGTTTGGGTTGTGCCCCAGTACTTGTCACTCAATGTAATGAGCTGTCTAAGTTGACAACCAGCCTGGCATCTGTTCGTGGTTTGCTTCAGGTACAACATTCCGGTATGAATACATTTTAGTGTACTGTCAGAAAGACATTTGAACTTCACCTTGCACACTATTGAAATATTTGTCGGAACCTTTTTTCTGTCATAAGATAATTTATTTTGAAATTCTTCATTGGATTTTATGGGAATAGAAATATTCAACATGGCTTGAGCCACCAACTCTACACAAAATGACATATTGGATGGAGCATGTGAATTGAGGATACTCCGTGACCGTTACCATCAATTTATACACCAACTTACCCATTTGCCAACCCAAGTATAACTTAGAATAAATAATTATGATTTAAGTAACTTAAATAAGAAAAAAAACACTGTAGATTGGGAATCAAACTTACTCATTAGCGTACTTGGGCCAGCATTATTTAAATCAAGGGGTAAAACCTGGGGGTTATACCACATGATAGCCCACCCTTTCTAGATTTTGCAGCATCCGGCCCCCCTCTTAAAGCACCGCTGTAGGATATGACTTGCAAAGACATTTTTTTTTCCTATATTTCTAAAAAACAAATAAATGTGTTCTTCCATTTGATTTAGGGGTGGTTATTTTTATTTTATTGCACATTATAATAGTGCACCAAACATCCTGTGTTTAATTCTTATGGCGGATGGATCTGGAACATCTGTGTGTGGATTTTGCACATTTTCATATTATTGGCTTTGTTTGGATATCCCATTTAAAGCATGCATGCTGGGAAATGTTCTGTTGTTGGAGCATTTTGTTGTACTAGGACGATAAAGGTTAATTATCTGAGGAAAACAAGGTTTTATTTGGATTAACTGTTAATGCAGCCAGCTATGGCGTAACTTTGATCTTACCTTGATCTCTCTCGCAAAGAGCAAAACTCTTTTACTAAGTTACAATAGTTTCTTTTAATTTATTACATCTTTGATAAATAATTTGCTTTGAAAACACTTAAGGATTGTTGAGTCAGACTTTATTTCATGGGATGAAGGTAAGGACATGAAAAGAACAATGGTGAAGCAGAGGACTGTTGTTCCTCTGCTCTTTAATGCCCTTGTGTTTTAGATCTGTATATAGCTTTTGACCTTCTGGTTCTCCCTAGGCTGTGACTAGAGACAGTGTTTCTGCCTGCTTAACAACAGCTTTCACTTCTCTGGAGTATTTAAAACATTTATTGGGCTCCCAGCTTATACACCCAAACATGTGTCAGACCCCATCATGCTAACATCCCATGTTGCCTTGTGCTAAACTTAAACCTGAACTTAGAGCAGGGGGTGTCAAACTCATTGTAGTTCAGGGCCCAAATATGAAGTAGTTGGATTTTAGGTGGGCTGCAGATTTTAGGTGGGAAAATGAGCAATTTCAAAATTATTGTCCCCAAGTTTGTACTTTACGTGACGTATAAAAGATACATAGAGTATGTAAGGCGCCGACAATATTTAGGCAATTGGTGGCAGATATCAGTGTAAGATTTTCTCTTTTACATTTTATTAATTTTGTGACCAATTTTTATTTAATTTGCAGAAATTATGTGAAAAAATTTCAGGAAAAATTGAGTTTGTTGAACAATTTGAGATTTGAAATGACCACAGTCGTGAAAAAAAAAGGATTTTTTTTTTTTTCATTGAATTTGTGTATTTAGATATCTGAGATTATTGCTATAAAATAACACCCGCTACATTTGTGGGTACAAATGTACTTTGGTGGGTAACATTGTAGCGTTACTAGCCATTTTGGCTGGTGAAGAATTAAACAAATACTACTGCGTCTGTTTGAATCGGCAGGCTGCAGAAACGATGCGACAAGTCAATATTGCCAGACTGGGTTTTTTTTCCACCAAGAAATTTAAGGGTTTTTGTGTGTGTTTAGACTTTAAAATGTAATGTGTATCTGGCAACACTGCTGGTTGTACTAATCCTACATTTCCCATGAACACTATGTCGTGACGTGTCATACAACAATTGGCTACGTGCCTACGTTAGCGTGATTGCGGTTTGGTATCGGAGAAGACAAACGGAATGGTACAAAACAAACAATAGGAGCTGAAATTAAAGGCAACATATTATGAAAAATCCACTATTGCAGTTTTTTTAATCACATATGATTTAACTTGAGTGTTCACTGCACACAAAATGTGAAATAAAAGAATCCAGTCGTTTGTTTGTGGTCTGTGAAAGTCTTAAAACACGGAGAAAATTGCTCCGTTTCAAATTTTCTAAGTTTGTGACGTCACAACGCTCCATATGTTGGTAACTCCACCCATGGACTCCACCCCCAACCTGATGAAAACTTTAGCGAAAGTCCACCATTGTTTTTCACACCGAACGCGACTGTAGCGACTGCAGTCACTTCAATTGCCCATGATGAGTCGCTTGAACATAGTGGTGCTTTTTGGTCACTCCATCACTTCTTTGCTGTGTGTGTGTGTGCCTGTGCGTGTGCGTGTGCGGAGCTGAGTGACAGGGAAGAGAGGGCGGATCATTAACAGCGCCGCCTTTACGGTTTAAATGATCAACTTACAGATATACTAAAGGATGTGTTTTTGGCTGGTGGAAAATCTGGTTGGCTGGCAACTTTAAGAATCTAAAAGTTCATTTAAAGCCCTGTCTGAGATATCTGAGCTGAGATATCTACAACTGAAACAAATTGTTAATTTGAACAATAGTTCATGTTGTTTTCTGTCTTTTAAACTTTCTCCTGTGGGCTGAATTTGATGATAAAAAAGGGCTGGATTTGGCCCCCAGGCCTTGAGTTTAACACCTGTGCCTTAGAGCAGTGGTTCTCAAACGTTTTTTGGCTCAAGTACCGTCTTTCTCTTATTCCAGAGTTCAAGTACCCCTTTTGTTCGACTACAACATTTTGCTCAGAATTCTATTAAAAAAAACTATAACTATAGAGCATAATGATGGAATGAAAGAGTGATGACACATTTTAAAGAATCTTGTTTTGTAAATAAGTGGAATGAAACTTTATTTAGTGTTTTCTGATTATATTTATTTGCATAGTTTGTATCACTTACGGTCATCTCCCACCTGGTGTGGGACCAAAACTATTTTAAGTTCATTTCCATCATCATTATTATGCTTGTGTATTTTTAACTAAAAATAAACATTATAAATCCCCATATTTTTTGCTTTTATTTGTTAATTTTCCACTCTTTTTATCAAGTACCCCCTGTAGTGCCACCACGTACCCTCATTTGAGAAGCACTGACTTAGAGAGTGTTGTAGCTGCATTGGCTCGTCTCCAATTGTTTTCAGTCCTATTCGGTGAATCAGGCATTTACTAGTGACCTGTTTTGTTAGAGCAGCAATATATTGGAAAAGTGAGATCCTAATTCCACATGACAGGTCCGTAATTGAAATAATTGTCATTTGTGCAAGCAATCATTGATTTAAATAAGGATTACGCTGTCTACATAATTCACGAGGGTCAAACGTTGTGACGATGTCGATGAGGTGACAGTGAACAGAGACAGACCCAACCCCCCCCCCCTTTGCTACTGTGGGAACAGGCTGGAACTATGACCTTTGACCTCCTGGTTTAGGCTCTCTCCTGCATGGTTGTGTTGGCAGCTTGGTGTGTTGCCTGATCACAAACACTCACCTTGGGCATGACGGACCGTGATGGATGGTAACCTGTGAGACAGGAGGTCAGCTGAGTCAGCCCCACACAGAGACAGAGACGACCAGCTGACCTCAGACCAGTGTGTTTACATTGTTGAGCACTTACATTAAAGCTGCTCGTGTTAAAACAGCTTTGTTAGGCTCAGTCTGATATACAAAAACAACAAGTAATGGTAACACTTTACAAAAACGGGTCCCTGTAATGCATTATTAAGCATTCATTTACAGTTTAATAAAATTGTATTTATGTAGCTGATGCATGTTCACGTTGATTTGTTGGGTTTTTTTCTTTTTCTTCAGAATTTTATATTTTGATAGCGCTTTGAGATGACTATTGATGTAATTTGCGCTATAGCTACAGTATATACATAAAGATGAACTGAATTGAATTATAATGTATTACCTTGCATTAATGAACACATCGGTTAATGCATTAATAAGCAGTTAACTAATGTCTACTGCACAGAGTTAATTAAAACATTATTAAACATTAATAAAAGTAAAAAAATATATATAGTTATCCTTATTTATGCACACTTAATATGCATTAATTAATATATTAGTAAAACGTAATAACTAATAACATAATATGCAATTACTCATGATTAAATATGGTTAAGTAATGCTTATAAATCCTATACATTTGTTAAAGTTTTTGTCAAGTTGCTAACGTTACTTAAAGCCTTACTTATTAAACACAATAAGTAAGTGATTACTAGAAACGTTATTATATTAATTAATAACAAGTAATGCACACATAAGGATAATTACATTACATAACCTTTATTTATGCTTAATAATGTTTTAATGAACTCTGTGCAGTATACTTTCATTAACTGCCTATTAATGCAATAACTGATACGTTAATTAATGTTAGGTAAATAATATAATGATTAATGACATATTATTAAACTGTTATTTATTGGTTAATAATACATTAACTAATGTTAATTAAAGCTGCTGTCTGATCTACCAGAAGCCACGCCTCTACATCGCATCGCGGAACATAACAAGGTTGTATTGGGTCACATTGAGCCAAAATCATATTTAGCTGTTTGCTGTTGTGACACGTGGCCTTGTTTCTGTGCACAGTTCTGCATTCGCTTTGATTGACAGTCTCCACTACAGGAAGTCGAAGCCTATTGGCTGTGCTATCACTGCGATCGTTACCATTTTCATAGAGGTCTATAGGACAAAGGAGGGACTTACTGTATAAACATTATTGTATATGAATGACCACCGGCAGTAGACCATAGTAAAAGACTCGTTAGGTATTTTTTTGCATTTCAAAAGAATCATACATAAACATAGATTTCTCAGAAACTCCAGATATCAGCTTTAAGGGACCCTTGTTGTAAAGTGTTAACGATGTAACTCTGAATGAGCGACTGAGAGTTGAAAGTCCTCAGGTGAACATTGCTTAGCAACAAGCGGACACTATGAGGCTGCTTTTGTCCCATTTGAAGGCCATCCCTCAATGATGAGTGCTGTTTGAGATTTTAGATTTGGCAAAACTTGTTAATATGCAGCCCTGAACAAACACCCACGCGTGACTCTGTGTGTGCTGAGTGTTCAACCAATGGCCTTGAGTTTATCCAGCAGAGTCTCAATGCAGCGGCTTCAGCCTTCGATGTGCACAGCACCATAATGATAACTCCCTTAATCTTCAAAGTGAGTCCTGACACTCATGAAAATGTCCCTCGGCGTCCGGTCTGACACATCCCCTTTCCGTCACAGGGGCATCGATGCATATATATACAGTACATATGGGAGGTGGAGACGTTACATAAGTGTTGTGTGATGGATGGAAACGCCGACTCGTCCTATCTCTGATATCAGCAGGAGGTGGATCAAGAATGCACTGATTCTAAGATGATAATGATGAGTTTGAAGACAGAAGATCAATTCTAATTGGGAAAACAAAGTCAATTAACTATCAAACCATTTTGAAGATTACATTACACTTCAAGGCAATGAATTCACAGCTGAGAACTAGAAACAGATGGCACTCCCATTAATAAACGGAAAGAAAAGGGAGGCATGTTTGCTTCCATGTAAGCTGTCCTTCTAAAATCACTAAGTATTAGAAGAACTAATATTTAAATGAAAGACTTCAAGATGGACACGTGTTTTATGTACTGTATCCCTGATTTGAAAGATCCTGAAAGGATTCATTGATTATTTACAATTGTTAACGACACCTGGTCTTATTGTATGTTAGGCTCTATAAATTGGACAAAATCAGACATGATGCCATGATGCATTTATGTTTATATTTGCACTATTATCCTATTTTGGTATTTATTTTAGTTTTTGTTCTCTGCTATTCTTACTGGAAAATGTGAATTTCCCAATGAAGGTCTATTATTCTATTCTATTCTATTCTATTCTATTCTATTCTATTCTTCTATGAACAACAAAAAGGACAACAAATACACATTTATATCAACCACACCAAAGACAATAACATCTGCTAAAATGTATGCATCAGATAAAAATAGTGGAAAGCTCTTAATAAGTACCTACTTATCCTAATAAAGATCACACTTACCCTTACTCAGAGCCTGAGGCAGGTTACACTTTTAAGATGTTTCCATTCCATCTTAGAACACACATCATACATTATGTAACTCACTACTTTCATTAATTAATTCTATATTTGCTATCTTGCATTGCTCCCAAGTCATAAATGAAGTGTTTCCCTGGAACTGTAAATAGCATTGCTTCCTTTACTAACTACTCTTGAAGAAAACAGCAAAAAGAAGAAAGAAAAAGTCATAGAAATTGAGGGATTTTACATTATCAAGTTGCCTTTACACAAACTTTTTTACAAAGCCAAGATTGATTAATTAAATTGTTTGATAAATAAGTAATTAACTGACTGACTGACTTGGTAATGGAAAACATTTTAATAACGATGATTGAGCAAACACATTGTGTTCAAACACTACTTTAAATAATGACAGAAGACAATCAGGAGATGAAACACACCTGAGTGAAAACAGGGGGAAAATGCAGGACTGCTTCATCAGACCAACCTAAGACAGAAACAGGTAAAAATAGAACCAAAACAGACTAGTAATGAAATAACTCCAGACATGATCAACACATTAACTAAAGTGAAATAAAGCAGAACAACACCCAAACTGAAAAAGAGCACCAACTTACTAACTTAGAACCCACCCAACTGAAAACATGAAACAAGACACCCACAGACCCCAGTGTGTGACTGTGTACCACCTATTTTAGGATTTACATCAATTATTTTGGAAGCACTGCTGCAAAGGATTATGATACAAGAAGAACATCACATATATGTTGGTAACACTTTATAAAAACCATCATCTATAAAGGGTAAATAATAGTAAATAGATAGTTAATTCACCTTTATTTATTAGTTATTTACTGTTAAACAATGAAATGATACTTAATTAAGTTTCTTAATGATTTGTAACGCTATAATTGATGTTATATGAACAGTTTATTGATGCACACTATGACACATCATACACTTTACAAAGTCTTTGTTAATAATTAACAAAGGATTAGTTAACCTTTATTATGGTTTATAAAACATCTATAAACATTACAGACACATGGACCAGATATTTGTTAATGGTTTATAAATGTTTCATGAAGCATCTATTATCATTATCTGGATGGTTATTATAAAGTCGGAACTGAAGGTTTTAATCCCTTACTAATTCTTTATAAAGCATCTCTAAACATGTTTTAGAAAGATAATTAATACTTTACAAATGGTTAGGGCCAGGACAACACGTCAATGCAATAGATGACGTCGACACAAAATATGCGCGCCGATGCGTCGCCTGACCAAAACAAAGATGGCGGCGCCGGTCTCTTTAACTGGATATGCTGAAAAATATATACTGCATAGTAGAGAGAAATATAGTAAACTTTGTATGGCAGGGTGCACCTTGAATAAAGCACCAGTCCACCTTAAATTAAGGCCATCGGGTTGAAGTGGTGAGCAATCACAGTCCAAATACTAAAATCAATACCACAAACTAATAGGTGATTTTATTTATTTGTTCCTTTCATGAAAATGCAAACCAACATTGATTCTCCATTTACATCCAATAATATCACAGTCCAAATGAAACATTTTCATTATTGGAAAGGAGCAGTAAGAAGAAAAAAAATCTTACATTTCTGCCCCTTAACTTAATACATAATTAATGACCCCACCAACCTTCCCCCGTCAGTCCACATAGTTTTCACTATTTTCTAAAAACCTAAAAATGACAAATCAAAGTTTAAAAATCACCCCACACGTCAACTTCCTAAAACATATTGGCAG
Organism: Gouania willdenowi; assembly: GCF_900634775.1. Classification (NCBI taxonomy): domain Eukaryota; kingdom Metazoa; phylum Chordata; class Actinopteri; order Blenniiformes; family Gobiesocidae; genus Gouania; species Gouania willdenowi. Next base: position 22,814,241 of record NC_041047.1, on the reverse strand, counting down.
ATTTATTTTGCCCTGTACATTTTTTTTAAATTAACAAATACAAACCTTCAAATCATTTTGTTGAGCATTTCACAACCTCACGCCGACAACCGACAAGCACATTAGTCTTGGTGCTTAAAATCAAATTTCCTCCAGTGATCATCATCATTCTCAGACGCACTCACAAATAATCTTTGAACACACTGGCAGTTTTCTGACTTTGGCTTTAAACATAAAAACTAATGTTTGCAGTTAAATTATAACTTTAAAATTTAAAGAAAAGATGCACATTTTTAACATTTGATGATTTAAATAAGCCTGTGTGCTGTGTAACATTAACATGCTGTGGTCATTGTGGTAAACACTGCACTGAAGGCAATAATGGCAGGTAAACAAGGTCACACACACACACACACACACACACACACACACACACACACACACACACACACACACACACACACACACACACACACACACACACACACACACACAGACACACACACACACACACACACACCAGTTCACTCACACTTTCACACACACGGCTCTTCATGGTGAAACCCTGAGAGGGTAATATGCAGCTCAGGGGTCTGACGTGGATCAGAGGTCACATATTGAGCCTGTCCTCACTCCGACATTCATCTCTGGCACCTTTGAAGAGGGGTCGTGCATCATGGTGGGGAGTCCTGCGTGTCAAACCAAGACCTTGTGTAACAAGGACCATCCTTCCTGTTTCCTGTGAGTGTGTTTGTGTGCAGTGAGGAGAAGATGCATGACTGTTTTAAATCTAACTTCTGCTCACGCGCTGAATCACTTCAGTCACTTATGAGGTACTTTAGCTTTTAATCACCATTTGGATCAATAGATCACTTTGATTTAAGCGTTGAAGAGCTGTGTGTTTCCTAGGAATGTTTGCCGGGATTTTTAGTTCCACATTGTTTGTACAATGTAAACAAATAGTTTTTGGTTTTTTTCTTAAATTGTGTTTCAATAATACAAAAGACATGAAATAAAAATAAATAAATAAAAGCAAGTAACTGTTGTGGTGGTGTGGTTCTTTTAATCTGGCAGACAATCCAATTTGTTCTGCAGGAGAAAGTAAAAAAGACAGAATAAACAACATGATTTTTTGTGTACATGACCAAATAATTCAGTTGTGGATATCTCAGCCTTTCTAAATACACAAATCTAATGAAACACAACAATATTTGGAGGATTGCAATTATCCCATGCCTTTATCACATGACTGCATTTATTTTAAATCTCAAATTGTTCAAAAAACTCAATTTTCCTGAAATTATTTTACATAATTTCATCAAATTAAATAAAAATTGGTCACAAAATCAATGAAACTTATAAGGGAAAATCCTGTAGGAACTGATACCTTACGTACTCACATACTTTATGTATCAGTTATACTTTGTTTTAAGCGCAAACTTCTGGACAGAAATGTTGAAATTGCTGGTTTTCTCACCTAATATCTGCAGCCCACTTAATATCAAACTATATATTCATATTTGACTCCTGAACTAAAATGACTTTGTTTTAATGGTTCACCCAATACTTGAGATAAAAAAAACATTTTTAATTCAAATTTAGATACGTAAATAAACCCAGAATGGTTAGGGCACAAATAACGCGTTTAAAATAAAATTCTAATTTAAAAAGATATTGTAATGTATCTACTACTATAGGATATGTACCTAATGATTAAAACTGTGTCAAACCAAACAACAAACAGTTAATTCACAATCCATTGTAACAACATGCAACAACAACATAATTGAATTGAATTAATTCCAACTGAATTAATCGGAATTAATTCAATTCAATTCAACTTTATTGATATAGCGCAAAATACAAAAAAGTCATCTCAAAGCACTTAACAATATGAAAGTCATAATAAGAAAGAACATATCCAACAAGATCCACATGAACAAGCATTTAGCGACAGCGGGAAGAAAAAAATCCCTTATTTTTTTATTATAACAGAAAGAGAGCGGATGACGAGGAGAAAGCACAGACTGCAGGGAAAAAAAACATGATTACTACTCAGCTTCTCAAATACCACCTCATTGTTTGAATAAAGCCTGTCAGAGTGATTGATATATATATCAATCACTGTGACTGTGTTTTACAAACTCTTTATTTTTGTCCCTTCAACATCCACAGCTATGGTGGAGCAACTGTCACAAATAATATGAATGAAAAATATTAGTTGTTCCAACACAGGCACAATATAAATGTATCTCACCCTTGTGGTCAGCTAGAATATGAACGAGTTTAGAATTTAATCTAGTGAAGTTAATTATTAAAAAAAAAAAACAAACTGCTGTGCATTCACACAGGTTCTTTCTACATATTCAGTTTTAACTGACTCACTCACTCTCTCTCTCTCTCTGTGTGTGTGTGTGTGTGTTTGTCCCTCTCAGTGACTTTGTGCATTCTTGCATCTCTGTTATATAATGGCACTCAGGGGACAAGAGCACTTCAATCAATATATCCAACAGCCCTGCCCTCTGTGTTTTTCACACACCACATGCCACCAGTAGTGCCAAACACTTATCTTATAGAATCAAAGGAGGAGGGCCCACAAACACCTAACGGGGCCTCGGACTGAAGGAATGGTTGAATGTGACTTGTAGGAAGAAGGGCTGCCAAAAAACCCCTGATGATGGAGATTAGAGACGACTGGTGTGTGAGACAGAAATCGGAAGGGGTAAAAACTACTGAGTGATAAGAACATGTTCATTTGGGGATATGGATTCAGGGCGACTCAGAAGTCTACGTCAGATAAAAGTAAGTTGGATAAGTAAAAGTAGAGCTAATAAAACTGAGGCATCAGAGGGAGAGGGAAAAGTTTTTATTCAAAGAAGCAGTAAAGTAGCAAACTGATACAATGACGAATATATGCCCTCATTTTAATATGTATAATAATTTAAAAATTGAATATTATATTATATTAATGTCCAGTATTTCTTTCAATGCTAATGGTCTGGTTCTCCAATGAGCATCAAGCCACTGTTGAGCTGTTCCACTGGGACTGGCTCCGCGGTCCGTGCCTGGAGGAAGGTGAAGGCCCTGTGCTTCATAAATCTCCTGCTGCTGCTGACTTTGTGCTATTTCAGGCCTAAGTGGCCACAGAGACCTGACAGTAACTGTGACACTCTCAGTATAAGTCTATATTTATTAGAAGCTCACCCTTTTCAAAGACAGTGTCCTGCTCTCAGAGTTAATCAAGTGAATCAAACCCCGAGTGTTTGTTTAAAAGACAGAAACGGAGACGCATGCAGTGAGGAAGACAAAGAGGCAATTCCACTCATCCATGCAGTTATTATTACTGTGAATTATTACCGGTTCCTTATTACATGAAAGAAGACAGGCCTATATAGAAAGTGCACAATACCAGTGTGAGGTTAGTTAAGCAGAGAAAGTGGGAGGGGGTTAATGTACTCATCTCATCCACATACAGTATCACATGCATGAGAGAGTGTCGAGCTATGCAAGGACTATGGTAAAAGTGAGACAAGAATAGCAACAAGCAATGACGAGTGCACTGAAATGAGGACAACTCGGATAGTTTATTTTAGCAGTCTCTGTTTTTTTCTGATTTCACACCTGGTTTTCCCGTGTGCACAGCTGACCTGGATTTCTCAGTCACTGCACCACTGATTTAAGTCTGTTTGGTCCCCAAAGTTCAGTATCTTGTGTTACAATTCCAGGATGGTGTTGCGCTAGGTCATAAAGTCTTGTTCATACACGAGTGTTCAGATTTCATGCTTTCTTAATTAAAAGTGGGTTTTTTTTTTCTCTTGCAAATGGTGCAATGTGTTAAATGCCTAAAGTCAATCTCTTCTTTGTGTATTTTTTATTTTATTTCCATTGTGAGCTTTTAGGGCCACAGTACTCCAGGCCTTTTAAAAGAGTTACATGATCACACCGTTAACAGATCAAAGTGTTTTAGAGCATCTTAACTCTATCGTGCAGCCTTCCAGGATCAACTTTGGTAAAAATGCTTTACTTATATCACGCTTTTTACTACACAAGAAGTCTCAATGAAGTGTTCCATGCTTGCCAAATTCACCCATTTACCAAGGGTGTGTCCAAATAATCCCTCCTATCACCTTTCCTATCCATTTTTCCTTAGCCCCCTTAAGTGTTTAAGGGGCGGCCATGGTAAGGAGCATTTGCCCCACAGTTGCTTGCAGCGACAACATTTAAAGGGAGACCCCGTGGATGATGTCACGGGGTTAAGGAAAAGTGGATAGGAAAGGAGATAGGAAGGACTATTAGGACACAGCTCAATGGTGACAGAAGCCCTTCACCAGGAACAATTCAGTTCAGCTTCTTGATCTAAAAGACTAACCTTACCTGCAAGATGGATTCTCCTGGTGTTCACAAACACCAGAATCCATCTTGTACTGTTCCCACCTTTGCCTTTTGAAATCGAACCAAAACGGTTCGAACCAATCATGAGGCAGTGTTGTGGTCTAGGGCGGGATATCCGGGTGTGACAAAGCCAGAAGCGCCGAAGCGAAACTGGTGCATGCGCAGTTGCGGGTAGAGGAACTAGCTGGGCTACCGCTGTTAGCATAGCTCCAAATCAAAACAGAAAGATGTCGATATAGGAGAATGAACGTCTGGATGTTGCTATAAACACTTGAAAAAGCAACAGCGAGAGACGCTTTGTGCATTTTTGGATGGTAAAGATGGCAAAGCGGAGCCTTGTTGTTGTTGTAGCAGCGTCTCTCATGCGAATGACGACATCATCGTTTGTTATCGTGTGATTGGCTAAAAGAAACCACGGTGATCAGGCGCTTCGCCCAATCAGCTTCAAGCATTTTGTTAATGTCCCTCCCTGGTTCCGAAAGGATTCGCCAGGCACAAACCCAGATCGATGTGGAGAACTTGAGGTAGAGGGAGGGCTACACATCAATCTGGCTCTTGCCAGTTTACTGAAAGGCATGGACAGGAAGAAAGACAACAACCTGAGCTCCAATCATGTGTTTGGTGTCCAGCTGGAATAAACATCCAACCCAAAGGTTCACCAGTAAGTTGTAGTTATTGCCATATAAAAATATCCATTAGGCAATGGTGTTTTTCAATGGTTTCATAATGTTTTATTCTTTATTCATCTCCAGCAAGTGTTAGCTAGAATCTTTTCACAGCAATCCCCTAACAGAATAGTTGAACCAAGATCAAAGCTGAACCTTTTCTAAGTCTGAGTCATTAAAACCTACCTGACTTACTTCCCAGAAATAACCCCTTAGAAAGTCTGCTCTACCTTTTAATAACAGTTGCTGTCAGAGAAATAAAAACCCAGCACAGCGGGGTTAACATTTACAGAGACGATAATTGAGCAATTTTACTTTATTTCCACAAGCACCTCAATGTCCTCCAATAAGTGACTCAAAGTAGGAGTGTGAGTCACTACTGTTAAAAGCTCCGGTTGTGGAAAGAAGGTAAGAAACTAGAATAAAACAGTTAGGTTTGGGTATACATTGTTAACAGAAAGATGTGTTGTAGGGTCAAACAAATCAGAAAGGGATCCTGGTCTTTTAAGAAGACAAAAAAGTCACACTTTTGGAGATCTATGTGAAAGGAAATGTAAATCCAAGAGATTCCTTTGCTTTTCATTGATGTGAGTGAAGTCCAGGGGCCGTCGACCCTAACTTCTACTGCTACATATTCGTATATGACTTTTTTTTTTTTTTTAATGTATTATTTTGTGACGAACTCATCATTAAGCACCTTTGTGTCTTTTTCTACATTTGCCCTCATCTAAGTGACAATGGCAGTGACTGGTTGGCCTCATTGGCCGATCAATCATTATCTGCACTGACCTGCTTGGGTGCCATTCATCACTGCCAGGTTGAGTAACTGTGATGGGTCCCTTAGGATAAAAAATAAAAATAAAATAAAAAAGCAGGACACGTCAACACGATCCAAGCGCTTACTTTATATTCAATGGTTATTAGGATGATAATAATGATGAACATTTGTAATCCTCCCGTGTGCTTGGTTCTGCAGTTCAGTAACATTTCATTGATCACCTCTCAGAGTATTTTAAAAGTGTATTAAAATTATTTTGGGATCCATAAGGACACTTTGTATTAGTTATCTGCTGAGTAAGACAGTTTGTAATTGCTTTGTGTTAAGTTAATCCTGACTTTTTTTTTTACCCTGAAGACTTGTGCTTGATCACTAAGGGCCAATCACAGCTCAGGGTGAGATAAACAGTTGTCTACACACACACAGGATAAAAGGAGGAAGATGTTTCAATCCCTTTCTTTAATTACCTTTGTTAACTAATGTGCTTGTATGGTACTCTCTGGTCATTTATCAGTTTAATTAACCAACAAGGCATGTTTACATGTTGGGGAATGATAAGACTCTCTGGGTTTCATTTGTTTGGTTATGCTCACAAAGCTGAGGGAGAAGACTGAACTGTTTGCCTAAATTTGGTCCCAGTTCATTTAGTGCAGCTGCTGCCCGCAGCACTGAAGCTCTTTACTAGGAATGAGACGCCTCATTGATGTGCTTCAAACTTAAAGGCTCATTACAGCTATAACTACTCTGTGCTGGCTGTGCTCGCATTTTGATGAGTTCAACAGCAGCAAAAACCACTTCTCCATCTCGACTCCAGCACTTCAGAGTGTTGGCAGATGCCTGATTGACACACCCACTTCAGAAGAGGAGAACTGCATCTTAAATTGATAAGTGAAGTTATTCACCAGGAATCCTGCACATACCTGACTTTTTTGGTTTCAACTGTTTTTTTACTCGCTTTTTAATACTGAACAATAATCAATCAAAATCATCCATATCTTAATGCAGCCAAGAGTGTTCACCTAAAGAAATGGTGGCTGCATTGTATAAATATCCATAGGTAACCATTCTGCCTTCCCTCCCAAACCATCCCACCAAGTCCTTATACATTTACATTTATTTATTTAGGGGTCTGGGGCTGGGTAATTTCCTCATATCTCCCGTGCATCTAACTCGGTCACGCTTTACAGCGACGATGATGATTATGAAGACGATGATGCTGATGAAGCGCTGATCAAGGAGAGAGATTTTAACTGTGACTCAGTCACACTACAATAATCTGATGAACAATCTGATCAAATCAACTTGTTACATTGTTAATCAACGAAGGAGTTTCAAATTAAAAGTGACTTTTATCATTTTCACGGAGTTCAATGACATTGACAAGCGTTGGGAAAACTCCATGTTCCGTGATTTCTAGACAGCCCAAAAAAATGACATCACCGCCTCCTTTCCTTCAGCCCGCCTTCATTCACACATACGCGCTTTTTGGCTCCTTACGCGCGGTGGGCGTGTCAACAGCCTGGATCGGAGAATACGCGTAGGAGAGAAGCGCGTAACTGCAGGCACGTAAAAAGCACTTAAGTCCAAGCGGGAGAATAGAGCCCTTATAAAGCGCTTTCAGTCAAAGTGCTGTGCATCAATCACACTGCTGTACATCAAATAGATTAACAATGATATGAAAGATACATAAAGATGAAAGATACATAAAAACAGGAATTTTAGGACTCTTAACAGTGTACAAATACATCAATGGAGGGAACAGCCTGATTTTCAAGCTTTTCCATAGCATTAGAGCGCGGAATGTAAAAACATGTTCCCCAACAGTTTTTTTGGGGGACATTCAGAAGCCCAATCCCCTGGAATCTCAAACTCTGAGTTGGAACATGCAGGTTCAACAGATTTAACAAGTGTTGATGGCCCAATTCCATTTACAGCTGTATACTGTACAATAACATCAGTACCTTAAAGTCTGCTCTGAGCTGAACTGGTAGCCAGTGAAGAGAGTGATATGCTCATGTCTACTGAAGCCAGTGAGAACCCAAGCTGCTGCGTTCTTTTCCATCTGTAACTTATGAAACATCTGAATGGGTAAACCAGACGCACATTACAGTAGTCGAAGCGTGATGACACAAACAAATGAATAAGGACCTCACCAAACTGAGACGGCAGAATCGCTCTAATCTTGACTATATTTCTAAGAAGGCCAATCTAGTCACCTCATATAAGGATGTTTGAGGTCAGGATCACCAATAACACCTATTTATAGATTACAAAATACAATACAGAGGGATTATGGGAAATAAAAGTAAGTAACATTTACAAAGGAAAGAGGTCACTGACATTTTTGATTAAAAAAAAAAAAGTACTATTGATGTCATATCTGTTTGGTTTCTGTTGTGTTTAGCCCTTGTGGTCCTCTTTTTGATTTTCTGTGGGTCTTGCATGGTTTAATTTAATTCTGTGTAGTTTCATTTTCTAGTCCTTGTTTCTTGTTTTAACTCTTGTCTCTCGGTACTTCCAGGTCTTTCTGCTTGTGTCTCCACCTCCCAGTGATGTCAGTGTGTTTGGATCGCTGCCTCATGTTTTGCACCCAGGTGTGGCTCGTTCCCAATCAAGCCTCCCTCACTATTTAGCTGAGTGGACACATAGAGCTATTGCTGGTTCATTGTCTATGTTCCTCTCTTTGTGTGCTGTGGCATTTTGGCTCCTGTTCCCTGTGCTTTCTTTGGTTATTGGATTTGGGTTTTTTGTTAGCCTTAAAATAAACATGAGCTGGTTTTATGAACGCTACTCCAGCCTCCATCTTACTCTGCACCTCAACAACCACCATTCTTGATGATTGAATTGTTTTTTTTTGCTTTTTTGCTTTTGGATGTCTGGACTTAAGATGAGAAATGTTTGCTTTCCGTTTACTTATAGTTATTTTCAACTTCTAGCATATGCTATTTCAGCACATTAGAGACTGAAATGTGTTGTCAAATCTGAATCACAATTGCACACTCATACTGTAGACCAGGGGTTTTTAACTGGTTCCACCCTGGGACCCACATTTTGCCACGGTCATGAAATCGTGACCCACTTTTTTTTTTTTTTAGAATTCAACCAACCAAATTTAGTTTTTCAAACAAAGCTGTTAAAAACACACACACACATATGTAAATATATATAATGTTTTTAAAACATAAATCTATATATTTTCCTGTGCAACATGCATTTCACAGCATTCCTGTCAAAGGGAAGGTTTCTTTCAAAATAAAAGACAAGTCCAACATGAGAGAAATTAAGTATCTATTTATTTTGGACCAGCTGTCAAGTGAGTCAAAAGTGAGTCCCCTTTAGTGTGTTCATGGTCATTCAGTCATATTTAAACTAAGACATATTAAGTAATTAGTAAAGTTATTAAGTCATTAGTTATCAAGTTATTAGTTATTGTCAGTTATTAAGTATTAGATAATAAAGTAATAAAAATACTTATCATAAAAGGTGGTGATGTTATAAGTCAAAGGATTTGTGTTATAGTAAATCATAACCTCTATGATTCTAGGTCTAGATAGTTGTAAGTTGTACATGTACATCTCTATATAATGAGCAAACTTTGGTAATAATTCAGATTAACATGAGAAAAAAAGCTGTATGTATGGATTGTCTTTTTATATTCACGACTTATTACAACTGACTGCTAACCCTTGTTTGTATAGAGACTAGAACAAAATTGGAAATATGTAGTGTTTGCCCTTTGTGCATTATAACATGTCTTTCCTGCAGTGATTAGCTAAATGGAAAATGTCTCAAATGCTCCCATTGGACTCAAAGCAGCTCAGATCCATTTTTACTGCACACATAAACATCACTCTCACCTTTGAGAAACCTCACCAAATCTTTACTCACAGCAGCACAGTATACAGATCGATAGCAAGCAGTTTCATGCACCTTTCACGTCCATCCTGCAGTGATAAAGCTATACCTGCATCGTGCCTCTTACATAACCTTTCCTTGTTGGGTAAATATATTCACAATATGACCTTTTTTTTCTAAACAGTAAAATATAGCACAACAAAGCAGTTGTATTTGGAGAAGAGAAGAGCATTTGCATGTTGCTCTCCTGGGAGTTGTTTGCGCGTACACATGAGCCGTGTGTTGCTGTTCTTCTTTCTGTTTCCATTGACTTATCGATCCACTGTTAATTATGTAACAGTTTCACTCTGAAAATAGGTCTTGAACACAGTCACTGGACTCCATTAGCGTCTGGCACGGTTGGCCCTACACCTCTGACCATCTACAGCAGGGATGGGTAACTATATCACAGCTGGGGCCACAAAAATGTGATTGTATCTGTTCCCAGGGCCCACATGATCAACATTCATGTCAGCATTTAGAATAATGACCAATCAAAGCAGTAATACTAGGGGGGAAATAGTTTTGTCTTTTTTGGTTGGTTGTCATTATGTGTGTTTTTGAAATTTTTTGTATTCTTGTTGCAATTGTGTGTATTTTTCTGTCATTTTCTGCATTTTAGCTGTCAATTTGTGCATTTTTGGGTTGCTTTCTGTATTTATAGAATAGAATAAACCTTTATTTGATCTCCATAGGGGAAATTTACACATTGCAGCAACACCATAGAATAGCAAAAGTAAACAATAAGGACATATATACCAACATAATAAATTAGTTAAAAGCTTTGGTGACTGAGGTCCACATGTGGCCCCCAGGCCACCAGTTCATACCTGTCAAGTATCCCGTTTTGGCCGAGAAACTCCCGTATTTTACCCCTTTTTCCCGCCATCTTCCCATATTAGTATTTTCCCGTAAATATCCCGTATTTTAATGTAATAATTAAAAGATGACTTACTAAACTGAATGCCGTCTCTAGCCCCGCGAGAACTACCACCTGAAATGGCCCGAGTGGTAGTTCTCACGGGATTATTGCCGACAGCGGCAACAAACCGGGAAACATCTCAGAAGAGAGATGATGAATGAAAACGTTCCGGCAAAAAAAAAAACAAAGAACTGGTGTAAATACATTGTAAAATGCGACAGAGCGTTTATCTTCCTAAAGAGCAGCAGGATGGGACACAGTTACACGTTCTGTTAGATTAATAACTGATATTTTAACGTCTACCACAGCGGAAGGAACGACGTAAGTCACCATGAAAAATCAGCCAATCACAAGCTCCACAAATAAAACACTCCTTTCAAAAAGTGTTAAAGGATGTAAAGTCTGCAACAAATGTGTATAATAAGTAATTAGTGAATACCAGAGAACCACATGACTGAGCATGAGAAATTAAAAGAAAATATTTAATGAAAATAAAATGTTAGGGTCTAACTTAAAGACAAGCAATGTGAAATTAACAGTAAATATTCATTTGTAATCACAAAATTGTATTTAGTAAGTGGTTGACAAGTGGGTATTTTAGATTTTTTGTACACCATTAAAATATAAGGGATACTGGAGCTTGGTTGGGGTGGTGGGACGGCTTGTAGTGAGCGCCAGAAAATGTCCCTTATTTTCAAATCCCAAACATGACAGGTACGGTATGCACCAGTTGCCCATGTCTGCTCTACAGTCACATGATTAGAGACTACCTAAATGGAGTCGCCATTTCACTTCTGGTGTGTTTGTGCAGTCTCTCATCTCTCCTGCCAGTGTTGCAGCCAAATTGTTTTGTTCTGTACCTACCTCATTTTTTTTTTTACCAAACTGCACCAAACTAAAGAAGTCTGATCCCACTTCCAGAAAACAAAAAAAAAAAATGGGAATATTTGAGGAGAGTAGATGACGTCCTTGATGAATCAGGAACATCATAGTTTTATAATCAGCAGTTAGCATTTTATATTAATCCTTCTGCTAAAAATAGACAGTAAATCATGTTAGCTCAGCACGTAACGTAATATGCAATACGCAAATATGAGTCTCTTGCAAAGCATGTTCATGATAGGTCGGTTTCTATTTATGTCCAAGCCAACTAACCCCCCCCCCCCCCCCCCCCCACCACCACCACCACCACCACCATGGCCCTCTTACCATCCTCTTAGTGATGCTAACCTCCACGTCTGTTCGACGTCACAGAACAGCCGCAGGGGAGGTCGAGAGAGGGAGAGAGAAAAAAGAGAGGGAGGGAAAGGGCAACAGAGAGAAAGAGGGATGAAGAGGAGACGAATGAAAGGATGTGGTGTTGGAAAACAGTTAAGAAGATGGACTAGACACAGGGAATGAGAAAAAGACAGAAATGGAAACCCAAGTGTCACTTATGGCGTCCTCCTGAGTTACGAAGAGTCTCAACTTGCTCCCATATATAGACACACTCGTCTTCCTCTGTTCTGCTTACTAACCCATTGGTGGGTTCAAAAAAACCTTCACTCTCGGTTTGTTCTCCTCTTGCTTCTTGTATCTATTTTTCTTTTCCCTCCGAAGCTTGATTTTAATTTACCACAGTAGCTCTCCTCCGTTGTCTCCCCTCGCATCACAATAACTTCAGATTACAACTCTTTTCTTCCTAATCGGACTCTGACCCTGTTTCTGCTAAGCTTTATTCAGGTTTTAATATCTTCTTTTACTCTTCAGCCATGAAATAGTGAGTTTATTTAAAGACGTTGGTGAGACTTCAAGGAGCAAAGGAGAAAAAGCCCTAAGCTGAATGCTGAATAAAAGGAGGGAAATTCTTACACACAAAAGCTGAATTCAACACATTTTTCAACAATACTATAGAAACAGAACAGAATAACTTACTTTTTAACTATGTTGCTACTAAGATCCAACTCATCCAAATTCAACATTAATGTTCCCTGGTTTGCACTTTCACATATAAATTATATATAAATGATCAAGTATGTGAGTATATCGGTCCCTGCAGGATCTTCACTTAAATTCTGCTGATTTTGTTAATTTGGGGAAATTTTGTGGAATAATTTGAAGAAAATTTGCTGGGTTTTGGAAAAAATTTGTTTTCTTTCAACAATTTCAGATCAAAAATGACTACTGTCATGTGACATAAGACCTGGAAAACTCAGCTCTGCAAAAATTGTGGATTTTAATTAACTGAATTAGTTGGTCATACACAAAATGTTTCATGTTTTTTCTATCATTTTTACTTTCTCGAGGGAGTGAGTTTGACACGTGCCCTAGAGTTTTTTAAAAAACATTTAAAAACATTCATGTTCACACAGGTTTGTGGATGATGATAAGCACACCGTCATTGTATATAATGACTTTTTTTTAAAAAAAATCTATTTTTACCAGCAATTGCGTCTCACTGCTTTTAACGTTGTTGTTTATTTTCTTTTGTTTGTCTTTTTTTTTGTTTGCTTCATTTGATGTAAAACACGTTGTGACCTCTGTAAAATTGCTCAACAAATAAGGTTTACTTACATACTATGCAACCATGTTAGACTTTTAAAAATTCTGTCTCAGTCAAAAAGAAGTATTTTCTGCTTCTGTAAGAACTTTATTCACACAAGAGACGCATTCAAGCTGCTGGAGATTAAATATTTTAATCAAATAGACATAGTGTAGACACAGACCTCAAAGATCAATAAATCAAAGATTTAAAAAAAAAAAATATACGTATATATATGTAAAAGTTTTAAATTGCTGCTTGAAAGTCTGTTTTGGTCACTACTGTAAAAAACGCTCTTATTGAAATTGTCAGAAAAGTTTTGAGCATTGCATTGTGGGATGTGGAGTCCCATAGATGGATGCATAAAAGTAGTATTTTCTTACAGGAATTCTCGCCTTGATTAATTGTGTTTCTTCACCAGACAATGAGGAAAGTGATTGGCTTGACACAATTTTTGTTCTAATTTGTTCCCGGTATTCCCTGAGATATGACTCCCTGACATTCACTTTCGGTCGGATTTGGATCTGTTTGTAAAACCTAGTACAGTATAATCATCCACCATTATTTTGCCACAACTTGAAATCCGTAAAAACAGCAGCCTGGGAAGTCACTTTTGTACTGTTTTGGCGAGTAAACAGGAAAAATCATAGTAAGAATGAAGTAAAAACACTAAAGTAAAATTAAATGAACAGTATTCATAATTCCAGCAACAATGAAAAATGATTACCTTTATTGTATTACCAATAGAGTTGCTCAAAGGATCTTGATCAGAGGTATCCGTACATTTGTTGTATTTTTGACCTGGCTGTTTACAAGAGGGGCATGTAAAGCTATAAAGTCGAGCCCTGAGGCTCAAGAAAAAACATCCAAAAGCCTCACATCAAAGCCCAACTTACCCACTGGTGGCTATAGCTTTAGGAGCGCAACAGCTGCTGTGACTGTAACAGTATGGACAAAGGCAGGAGAAATACTTCAAACTGCACAACTGCCCAACAGAAAAAAAAACAATGAAAATCAATATGACAGTAATACTGGAGCGTTCACAGCAGCAAGGACGACACAAAGCCTCACAGACAGCCAAAGCAAACTGATGGAAAGTTATGAAAACAGAAAATCACTATCAGGTATCGGTGAGACATTAACAAGCATACAGTACATCATGAAGGTACAAATCCATTACCGCAGCAGCAGACAGAAATAATGACAAGTCTGCCCTGACTAATAAACTGTTCCCATATCCGTGGAATTGTCTAAATGAATACAATTTGAGCTTTCATGTCTGATTGTGAATATATGAATATTTTTCACTCAAAGCTAATTAGTTCACTGAACAAATAACATTTTTGTTCCCACCAAAGGTTGAATGGTTTTTATTCTGCAGCAACGTTGAAAACAGAGAGAGGCAGAGGTGTTTGTGCATATCTAAATATCTAAAGGATCATTCATTCAGCACTTAAAGGTCCTTTCCAATACAATGTTGGCAATAAAACAACACCCACTATAGCTATAGGTCAGTGGTTCTTAACCAGGGGTATGTGTACAAGGGTTGTTGTCAATTAAATTTTTAGGTTTTCAATTACCCATGTTCAATTACAATCCAATTACGATTACTTTGATACATGGATTATGTAAATAGATTTGATGGGTCTCTTGTGTGCACTGCGCTCATGTTTGTGTTTCACTTTCGCTAGTTACTTGTCGTTAATCTGATGTTGACATTAACAGTTGTTTGTTAATAAAATCGGTGCTTACCACTAAAACAAATGTAAATATGTCATTTTTTAAAAAAAAAATAGGTTTTCACTGTTGGGAGAAAATAAGGGCAGATCCATACTCCAACTGTGACACGGTTATTTATTTACTCACCGTTCATGTGACTGTTTACTGCAAGACTTGTGCAGATGCCTCTGCATGCATCCGTGGAACCAAACAGTAGTTTAGTCCACTGTGCTTGTCTTCTTTCAGTCTCTAAGCTGTCTTCTTCTCATTCTTCTTTATTTTTGGTCTTGGGACACCTCTCCAAGTTGTCAAGAACACGCACCAGCGTCATTTGACTTCACGTTTCTTCAAGGCAATAGGGAGAAATGTGTGTGGGCTCATTCTCTTTGGTTGTTAGCGCTTCATCACCCATTAGCATTAAAAAACATAAAATGAATGTTTATTTTTTCGCAAATCTTGCCCTATGCTCCTTTCAATGGTAAAATGTGGGAAAGCTTGTTATGTAACACATATCAAACATACAGCAACAGATTTTTGAAATGACAATTATAATTATGCCATAACTGTAATTAATTAATTATAATTGACCCCAACCCTGATGTGTACCCTTAGAGGTACTTTAACACATCTCAGGGGGTACACAGAAACATTTGTCAATTTAAATTCTAACATTATAGAACACATTTTTCCATGCACACAGACATTTCCCTCATCCATTGACGATAAAATGTGGCACAACTCTTTGAATTACATCAAAAGATGAAGTTGAAAAATCTAAAATGGCAAAAACATCAGAAATTGATGAGAAAAAGGCTTAAATCCAAGGTTGATGTTGGACCAGATGCAGGAAGGGGTTCAGACGAGCTTGCTGACACAAATAAAAGATGTATAACATGAACTAAGGGGTACTCGTGATATGGCAGAAAGAATAAGAGGTACATGGGACACTGCTATAGGTCATCTGGTATTCTAATGTAAGGTGTCCATATTTGTGGCAGAAGGTTTGCACGGCTGTGGAATGGAGTGACGATCTAATAACAGGATGAGAGGATTATGGCTGTGATGAATGACTCCGTCTGTTCACATTCTTGTAAGTCCTGGTATTCTGGGCTGTTGCATCATAAGCCCAATTTAATCACTCCAAAATACTACGAAATGATTAGAGTAAGACCAACATGTCCCCCAACCGTCCGTCTTTTTACTGTACAACCTTTATATAACATCACTGACATTATAAAAGATGAGCAGAGAGGGAAATGCAGGGCATGAAATGTTATTTTTGGACTGAAAAATTTTCAACGGAAGTGGGAGCCTTTTTCCACACAGATTCTGATATGATTGTCATGGAAAATTAGAATGTGAAGTCTGTCCATTTAGCACTTCATTGGGCTGAAATGTGTTTTCACAGCTTCTCGCCAGCAGTATGGTCCTTCTGGGAATTGGAGGATTTGTCAAGGGTTGAGATATGAGGATATGGGGCAATTTAACTGTGAGAGTTACCAATGGTTGCAGCTTGTGGAAGGAAGCTCAGCTATACATGAGATTTATTTTTGCGTTTAGCTGCATTGGTTCTCGAGAACCAGTGATGCGTTCATATATGGGAACATTTCCATCTTGATGCATAAGGAGAGTCAGCAAGATGAAAGATTCCTTGAATAAAACTTTAATGAAAAAAATTAACTTTGGTAAAAGTATTGAAGTTGCTCTCTTACTTGAAAAATGCATGCTACTAAATGTAAAACAAATATCCCAGCAGATTTCATATTTTTTATTTTTTAAGAACTTGTAGAATACTGGTACATGGAAACAAGTTATTTAAATCTGTTACTTTTGAACACCTGGAGAATTTAGCACTCATTATAAATACAATTTGTAAATAAAATGTTTCAAGAAAGAAAAGAAAAAAAGAAGCAAATGCGCAATTAAACCCAAAGCAGCTTTGAATTTAATATTTTTAAATACTCGAAAAATTTAAAGCTTTACATGCTTTTATTGTGTTAAAGATGTTTTTCAGCAGGTGCTTTAAACTCCAGTCCTTAAGGGCCCAAGTCCTGCCTGACTTTGACGTCTACCGGCTTCAGCACTCTTGAATAAATGGACAGTTTAATATCAGTCCTTCACCTGAGCTGGATATAACATACATTCATATTCATAAACTGACACCTATACTTTACAGGACATCAGCACAGACTGTACTACACACTACAAACTCAATGAATATATAGATACTATATACTATAAGTATGGTTAGGAGGATTCGGAAGTTCCCCAAGATACATTTCGAACCTACAACCACAAAAACCTGAAGCACACTGAGGCTAAATATCTCTGTTGATTCTCCACCTTTGAAAGTTTTGAAAGCATTTAAGTGAGAAAATGACCAAGTAGAACATTTTGTCATTTGATCTATAAAACTTGCCATTGTGCTACTGACAAAACTTCTGGTTAAAGGCACACTGTGTAACTTTTGGCCACTGGGGTGCTAGACCTGTAACCTGTAAGCGCCCCTAGTGGCCACAAGTGCTGCAGCACTGTCGCAAAAATCATCAGTCAGTCAGTTGGGCCAGCCTCCCTTGTCTTTTGATTGTATATGCAGACAGTAGTTGACCTGTAACTTTGGGATAGCATTGGCTCTAAGGGCTGGGGTGCGAAGCGGGGGTGGGCTCGCGCTGCGGCCTCCAGTCGCCGCCGCCGCCCTCCTCTCCCCGTTGCCGAAGGCCCGGCGCTCGGCCCTCCTCGCCTTGTCGGTGGCGCTCCCCCCCACTCCCTGGCCTCGCCGCCGTCGTCGGTCTCCTTCGTTGGGACTTGACGCGGCGGCCAGGGTCGGGGGGGATGGGGGACGGGTGACCTGGCGTGCGCGGGGCGGTGTCCGGTGCCAGTCAGAAGGGGGCCGGGTCTCGGCGGAGTCTTTGTAGCCTCCTCCGAAGCAAAATAGTAGCAAAAGCCTTAGCCCAATGACTATATCCGAGCCTGCGGTCACGTGACTGCCATAAAGTCCTGGCCAAAAACGTCCGTCTCTCTAAACTTACATAGTCAGTATTTCAAGAGGGAAGCCCCACTTGGAGCATTCATACTGTCAAGCGCTGTATATTGGCCTGAGGAATCATTTAAAATAGCTTGTTTGGGTCAACATTTTAGGTCAAAAAGTCTGCGGTGTACCACAAGAGCCCTATTTACAAAAGTGTTAAAAACTAATGGAAGACAAGAAGAGATGCTTTTGTTTTGAAACTGGGATGTTTGACTTTTTAGCTTGAAGCCATTCCCAGGACAATTTTGCATTCTGCTTGCATTGCATCATGGAGCGGTTGAGTATGACTATTTGTGCTCACCAAGCATACTTGTCCGTATATAGTATACATTGTGGTGCTCATGTTTTCAGGTTCATAATCCACCCAATAACTGAGGAGTTCCGGGGGGGAACTTATGGTATTGAGAAGGGTGTTTCCACGGCGAAGTATTTTGGTGTTACACATGCTCACCCCTGTGTGTTAGTGTGGTGAATAAGAGCCGTGTTAATGGAAAATAAAGATTGGAGTTCTATGCTGAATACTCCACCTCCGACTCCCTTTCTTCGGCTCCACAACATCCAGGTATTTCTCACTTACTCAATCTTTTCACATTAACTAATGTGAAAGTACCACATACTCATTTTGATGTTCGATTTAGTATGTGTAGTACGTTTGTATGACATTTGGAACACAGCCCATGTAACACCTTGTTGAAAAGACTCCTTGTAGTGGTTCCAGCAGACACTGCAGATCAGATTTAATTTTGACTGCAAATTTTGATGAAGTTTTAGACAAAATGTAGTCATCAGGACTATTTCAGTAATATATTCTAGTTTTCGTCAACTAAATGACATTAAGATTTCACTCGCCGAAATCGGTTACAGATATAGTCGACTAAATGATCACGCAAAAGCAACAAAGTAGTTTTGATTGGATACCTTCCATATAAGAAACTTATTTCTGGTTGGATTTGGTCCCATGCAAACATTATAGTTTAATTGTTATTAGTAAATGAAAATATCTATAAAGGTTTTTTTTTTTTTTTAATTTAGTCATAGTTAGTTTTTGTCACTGTAAGAAATGCTTTCGACGAAAACTTTGACGAGAATTTTTAGTCCACAAAATCAACACTGCTGCAAGTGGATTTATGGATTCATTAGCATTCAGGTAACTTCACATTGCACATAATGCATTAGTCATTCGAAGAAGAAGTACCATAACACCTCCTTTTGTTCTATTGTGTACAATCCATCTGCTGCAGACATGCATGGGCTATATCTGCTCTACCCAGATGACAAGAATGGCAGACGATGACGCCAAGGAAAGAAAGGAAGAAAGAAGACCAAGTCATTATAAGCTATCAAAGGTAGGTACTGTGCTTCCAGAATATTAACAGTCTTTTTCACTGGATGAATCATGTGGGTTCACCACACACTGTGACTCACGAAGAAAAAAGTCACTTTGCATCTGCAGGGTTTGTTTGACTCACCTGTTGCTCAATGCAGATTTAAAGATCAGAGAGAGGTAGGAGAGAAAACCACATCCCAGATAACAACTGTTTGTATACACAGCCTCAGTTGTAGGCACGGCTTTGCAAAAGTAGCTATTGTTAAAGACGAGCTTTACCAGTTCAAAGAAAGAAAGCCCTGTACAAGGTGATGCTACTTTAGATATTGTACCTGCTGTATATGGTGACATCATCTAAACTTTAAATATATCATTATCAACAACCAGGGTGGACTGGGACAGACATTCAGCCCTGGCATTTTCTGTCCAGACCAGCCCACTACATTATCAGCGAACACCACAAAGATGCCGTTATTAAGTCAGTGATGCTCAACGTGGCTCTTTATGTCTTCATTTTAATTATTCTTCCCCCAGAAAACCTGAAAAGGGGTAAACCTTTTACCTTCCTTTTACCTAATTCCTTTGGCAATTTTTCAACTTCAGTCCAATTTGAAATTTTTTCCCGTGTTCAAAAAGTTCTGACACTTTTTTACCTTTTGCAAATAACTATCCCTTTTTTCCCCCTATTTTTGTCCCTTTTTGCAAGTTCTTTTAGACACTTTTATCAAACATTTGTCCTTTAATTTTTTTTTGGCCACTTTTCATCCAAATAAGCTAACTTTTGTCAAAAACCTACTGCCTGTCAACAGCAAGAGTCAGAGGTTTTTGAGAGCAGTAGAGTTATATAAAAATATTACATGAATGATTAAACCATGAAACATCTTCCTGTTGAAGCTGCCTTTTCCTAATTACATTTTGGTGTTATTAAAATACATCCTCAGTTGATTTTGAGTGTGAACCTTTGTATATTTAAATAACAATCTTAGTTTCCCATATCAACCGCTTTTCTTTGGAAAATCCAGCTTCTCCAGATCTCCTAAAGCAGGTTTGGGCAGTTCTCTTGTTTACCTTTTTCCTGAGGCCCCACCCCTCCTCCATAACACTTCCTGGTCACCTTGTCTTGACTGGTAAGTGAACAGGTTGGTGAGCTCACACCATAGGAATACTCCACCTTTGGGCTGGAGGGTTCTCAATAGACCCACAGCAGGATAAAGATTCAGGGCTGGGAAGTAGGGGAGCCAAATGGCAAGCCCTGACACAGGGACAAAGTCTTCTTTGCAGAGTCATTTAACCCTCCTCTGCCTCCCTTTCGCTCAATGGTTTAATGTTACACCCTCTGTGGGACTTTTACCTGCTCAGGTGAGCCACTCTGTTGAAAGTGAACGCTGCCGGTAAAGCCATGTAAGTAAAAATGTCCTCATTTAAGGTTTTATTCTCAAATGTGTGTGTATTTTTGAAACAGTCTGCCAATTTCCAACCTTTTCTGTTTGTTTTAGCTAAAAATAGTTTGCTTGACTTTATCAGTGTGTGTTCTTCTTTATTTTTAAAGTGACAGACTAAAAGGAAAAATGCATCTCACTTTGCTTTTTGTGTAGAATGTCTTAGTGTGGTAGACTTTGTGCAACCAAGCGACTCTCATAGCAGAGACACCTCACAGAGCTTCACATCTGCCTGCAGCTGGTCTCAGGTCTGGCTCAGACTCCCCCTAATTCAGAAAGAGGCTGCCATACAAACATAAACAGAAGCATTATGTCCAAATTAGTGGAAAAAGAAGAAAGAATGATACAGAAACAATGTCACTGATGTTCACAAGGCCATATGTTAAGTTAAAATGAACAAAATGTGCTGGATATTAGAAACATTTGTTATATTTAGCTCCTAGCCGTTATGTAAAAATGAAATTTAATAACATTTAGCAACATTCTGACTATCATTTCATGTTGAAATAAAAGTGAGAAGCATTGTGAGGTTACATGACTGAAGAGTCTGAAACATGTAAACACAGATTCATTTCTAATCCCCTTTAAAGGTGAGGTTACAGGTTCCGTTTCATCCAAATAGTCTTTCTGTTTTACCCCCATGTTTTTATTGTGCAGAGTTCCTGGTGTGCACATTCAGAGAAAACAAACAGCCAAATGGAATTTTCATGCATTTCTGGGACATGTCTGAACACAACATACTAGGTTTGAGTCTGTGCGTGTTGGATTTGGCGGATAAATCTGAGCTGATTGCGACACATTTTAATGTTTGTGGGGTTTAATGAAGCTTTTTCAGGCCATGTCGCCGGTGCGCTGTAAAGTGTAGTTTTATGTCACGGTGATTAGCTGATAATGTCCAGGTCTTTGTATTGTGTTTCAGCAAGTTTATTACATAGCAGCAGGCAATGGCACCACTCCTGCTACAGGCATTCTCGTCAGTTAAAGCCACAGTGACAGGAATAAACATGTCAACTGTACACAGACCAGATTTTTTGGAAATGATGGTTTTCCAGAATTAGCTTAACCGTCTCGAATACGGGTCAAAATGCATGTTCTCACTCGTTCACGCTCTGAAGGGATTAAATGCTTCTGAAATACTGCAGCATGTCACAAGTATCATATACTGTTTGAAAGCTTGGAATCTCACGTTTTAACCAAATAAACCATTCTAAGACACAACCATCCCAGCAAACGCAGTCAATTATTTTGTCAAACTTACTGATTATTTTGTCAAACTTGTGAGCACTGCTCACCTTTAATATATCCATATATTCCATCAAAAGTGGTCCCTAAATCTTCAAAAATCCAATTAATCCCAGCATTTTAGTCCAAAACACAGTAAAACTGCTGAAGAAAGCAGCTCAGCGCTAATTTCTTCTTATTTTTTAGCTCTGTGATTCTGACCGTGTCATTAAGAATCCTCAGTTTTAGATTAAAATAATTTGTAGCATATGAAACGTATCTCACTGGGCAGATTTATAAACAGGTCACCAGTCCATCAGCGGGTGCACACAAACAGACAGATGATGACAGGCACTTTTACAGAACCTGTTATAAATGACTGTGTGTGATAAACGGTGTAGACTGGTGGAAACATGTGCAGACTCAACAAGAAAATACCAGATCTGAATTCTCAGCACTTCTCACAGAGTGTTGTTTACCTCCGCATCACCATGTAGTTAAAGTACTGGTCATGAAATATGATTAACCAATCGCGCGATGGCTTTACAAATTAGTTCATGTATTAAGGGTGTCTATTAACTTTTGAGAAGCCTGTGTGCTGGTGCCTTGTGCACATGTGAACGCACAATAGTTATACAATGATTGACAAACTGCAGGCACTTTCCTTTGAATCATATTGCTGGCTGTGCCTTTTTGCTCAGAGGGTGTGCTTTGTTTGATTGATACAGTGAAGGGGAGCGGGTGTGCACACAGGGTGAATGGTGACATTTTCTGAGGCTCTATACTCACCTTGTAGGGTTGCATATCACGGTTGATCAATGAGAGAAAAAAACAAACTCGGCACAAACCTGCAGCCTTTTAGATCACGGCAAATAAGCAGAATGAATGTGCTGTGTTGTTTACATCAAATGTACATAGAGGGAAATAAGGTTGTATCGTGCTCTCAGAATTGGAGAAGTATAGAAAAAGCCTATGCAGCCATGTCTGGTGTTTTATGTGAAGTCTGAACTGCAACTAAAACAGGTTGTATTCAGAGGCATAAAGAGTACTGATATATCCTACACGAGTAGAAGTACTGTTAGTTTTGAAAAATACAATCTTGCCACGGTTCCCTCACGTACAGTAAACATCTCATGTATAAACTTAAAAAGGAGACACAAAATCTTGCACAATTGGATCTTAATTTATGTTCCACAAAGGCATCTGTATAATATCCCAAGTTGGTAACACTTTAGTTTAGGGAACACCTATTAAGCATTATTTAGTTGCTTATTAGCATGCACATCTTAATGAGTCATTATTAAGTACTTATGAATGCTTTATTCTGCATGGCCTTTTTATACAACCAGTGAGCCATTAACTAAGAGTTTTCCCTCAATAACCTCAGAATTATTACTTATTAGTATTAAATAAGGAACTTGTTGTATATGAATTATGATCTCAACATGAAAATGTTACATTAAACCTAACCCTGTTTGGACTGCGAGACTGCCATTGAGTGTACAATAAGCTTTATTAATATTTATTAATACATGCTTAATAAGGCATTAATCAGTACTTAATGATGACAAATAAGCAACTAATTAATGGTTAATACATTTTTAAATAAAATAACACCAATGAATTCAATTCAAAATAAAACATATTGTCAGGCTCTAAGTATAGCTATATTTGTGAACTCTAAAACTGAGAAATTGACTTCCATTCAATGCTGTTGTGACGCACCAGAAAACAACCAAATGCATCACATTCGAGGGTCATTTTATTTATTGTAGTTTCACAATGTCCGTTGATCATTTTAAAAGTAAACACAAAATAAAAATGTACTCAGTAACGGTTGCGTGTAGAAATGTAGCAAATGACTAGAGTCGTCCCAACTATTTCTGTGGGACTGTTTCATCCTGTCATTTTATGGATTAGAAAATTAGGCAGAGAGAGAGAGAGAGAGATCTGGTGCTCTGAAGGCGTGGGTGTATCCTGTGAATATGCAAATCTGAAAACCAGGGCGCGTCAACGTATTCGAATGTGACAGTGTGTGTGCCTGTGCATGTTGGTACCTGCATTTGAACACGGAAAAACACAGATTTGTATGTTTGACTTGTTGTTTTTCAGCTGCTGGTGCATTGTGTAATGTTTAATTTGGTGTTGGATTAGAAGACAGATTAGTTAATCTGTCTTCGAATCCAGGAATCCTTTAGAGAAGTTTGTAATTTAAAATCTTTAAATAATAAAATGAAACAGAGGTCTACACCTGCAGGTTCAATTACCAAAATGGGACGTTTTAAATCCCATCAACATGTAAAGTAGGGAAGGCTTAATAGTAGAGAAGGAGCACCAAGGTGTAATAGCACATATGCCAAGGCTTCCTGGTTTCTGATGCAAATTAGAGGGAAACTTCACCCAAACGGTGCAACAGGTTAAATTTCTCATTAGAAAGGGCTGATGCTGTGGAGGCATAGGTGTGTCCCATGAATATGCAATAACACACATGACAAGGCTTTCTAGGTTTGATGCAAATTGGAGGGAAACGTCACACAAACTGTGCAGCAGCTCCGAATGGGAAACTATCAGACATGAGTTTAATCATTACATTTGCATTATATCAGTGAGATCACAGAGATTAAACGGGGTCTGTTTACAGTCAAGGAGACTTAACACAGTAGAGTAACAGGTGTCACTCTCAGGAATAAAAACCTGTGAGGCTGAAATGTGAATTATTAAACGCCCACGGTGCCCAAGTGTGAATGTAGGCTGTCACAATAAGCACCAACAATGTACTTATCATGGAATGAGCTACATTAGCTTGTGACCAGTTGGATCGAACAACTTTATAATTTCTCGAAAGATTTGCATTCTTTAGGACACGTGTCAAACTCAAGGCACGGGGGCCAAATCCAGCCATTTAGAGCATCCAATTTGGCCTGTAGGAGACCGTAAAAATTCACCAATTTAATTAAACTCTACATAATTTTTAGGGGCTTGCAGTTTTTGTTTCTTCATATCACATGAATGCAGTCATTTTTAATTGCAAATTGTGGAAAGAACTCTCAACTTTCCCACAGATTTTCAATTTCTCACAAACTATTCCAAAAAATTCCTCTAAAATTGGTTACAAATTAGGATTTTTTTTTTTTAAGTGAAGGTCCAACAGGCAGTGATATTAAAAACTATTGCACTATTGATGATACAATTGTTTTTTTTCCCACCTAAAAACTGTGACAGACTTGAGATCAAACTGGTCCATATTTGGCCCCTGAACTAAAATGAGTTTGACACTCCTGCTTTAGGACAAGCACAAGGAAATAATTGTTTACATGTAGGCATGGGGTGGAATGGAAATCCGTTTGAATAAATGAGAAGCAGCACATGCATTGCATCTGCAATCATATACTCCAAACACGCGTTCAGTTAATGTTAACATCAAATGTAGTGTCTCAAAAAGCAGCCAAAACTCAGTTGTTGGTCCAGAAACAAAGCAAGTGGTGCGCCAACAAGATTTCTGTTGCCAAGGTGACGTGTGCCTGACTGAGCCCATCTGTTTGTGTCCATTTGCTCAAGGAGCCCGCCTGCTTTGGCTATGACGTGTGCTCTGGCGAGCTCTCAATGTCAAGCCCAATGTAAGCCTGGGTAACAAAGAAAACCTGCATTACTTTATGTCCCTCTCTACGTCCACACTGATGTGTGACTGTCATGACAGACTCATCTGTAACTATGTCTGTCATTGAATATGGAACATGTTCCTGCATGCTAGAGAAGAAAATGTACAAAATCGATTCCTAATGTATATGCCAGGAGAGACATTTTAACAAACTAAGGTGAATCACTCGTTTTAGTACCTGGAATATTGTCAATTCAAGGGAGACTTCAATGGCTTCCTACCTTGGTTTCCAAAATGTCTTTTAATACTGGAAAGCAGCAAAAACAACCAGTAGCAAATACAAAAAAAAAAGACTTCAGGTTAAGTGTGTGTAGCAGAGCATTAATTAAAAGTCTATTTTAAGAAAAATATTGTATTGTTTTAATGGCAAAAAAAGCAGATTTCATAAATTCAAA
This sequence comes from Gouania willdenowi, assembly GCF_900634775.1. Taxonomy (NCBI): domain Eukaryota; kingdom Metazoa; phylum Chordata; class Actinopteri; order Blenniiformes; family Gobiesocidae; genus Gouania; species Gouania willdenowi. The sequence continues at coordinate 22,788,303 of NC_041047.1, read as the reverse complement.
AAATGATCAAATCCAATTTTTGGCCATTTATCATGTTCATAGTCATTCAAAATAACATACAGTATAATAACTACTGTTCAGTTTAGAGTCCCTGGTTAACCAAACATACATGTTAATTATTGGTAACAAGAAAGATGGCAGCAGCAGAAGACGGACCTAAAATCTCCTTCTCGGCATGTAACATGATCTTTATTATAACTATAGTTTTTAAGCTCAATACTGCAAATATGTTTATTGTAAGCTAGAAGGACCAATGATCAAAATTTAAAAAATGCTCATCAATTTTGACAATCATATTCTAAGAAATGCATTAATTTTATATATCTTCTTGATTTTATTCAAGTACTGGTACATTTGTAGAAATAATAATAATAATAATAATAATAATAATAATAATAATAATAATAATAATAATAATAATAATAATAATAATAATAATAATGTTATGGCCACCCACCTTTAAATAAAAAAGTATCTTGACCAACTTGTTTTTTTACCTTTAAAATGTCCTTTGCAACTATTGTTATTTCAATCTTCAGCAGTTACAGTCCAGGTTTAGTGCTTTGTTTTATCAGTAATTATTTTGTTATTTGTCATACACGTTCTCTTTTGTCATTAGATATTCTTCTATATTTTAATACCTTTTACATTTTAGGTTGCCTTTTAAAATCTGGCCAGGGACACCAGATGAAAACCAGCCTTTTTTTTGGCTACTTGTGATTCATTTACAGCATGTCTGTCTATTAATGTGCATTATCCCTTTTAAAAGATTAATAAATTAAATGAAAATATTAAGAGGTAAAATGCTGAAGTACTTACTATAAAGTACTGTAATTAGGTGTTTTTTTTCTCAATCATAACACAACCTTTAGCTTTATGGAAAAATCTCCATGTGTGACCTTGTAAAGATGACTGAATCTCTAGTTCTTACAACACTAATGTGTCCCTCTCACTAATATTATTTATATCAATATTGATGGATGTATTTACCTTAAATATCACATTTTCTAATGTTTTTTTTAATTTCTGCTCCTCAGCTCGTAGGAACTTTTCAAGTTCTAGCCCACATCCCAAATTTCTATCTTCTATATGAGCATCCAGGTGGGGAGCACTCAGATTGAACTCCCCTCAGTAATGGCAGAAGCATCGGCTCCGCCCCTTTCGCCATCAGACCTGGAGCTGTTGTCTCCTCCTGCCTCTCCTGCCCTCTGCACATCATGTGGCCACAGTCACCAGCTGGAGGAGAACCATGAGTACAACTACAAGGAGGAGGTGGACGATGACCTTGTCTGTCACATCTGTCTGCAACCTCTCATAAAGCCTCTGGACACGCCCTGTGGACACACTTACTGCCAAGAGTGTCTCACCAGCTTCCTGCTGGAAAGCGATTTCTGCCCTGTGTGCCGCACGCCGCTCATGCTGCAGAGCTGCAGGAAGCCCAGTCTGCTGGTCCACAAGCTGCTGGACAAGTTAACAGTTGCTTGTCCCTTCACTGACCATTGCACAGAAACTCTGGCACGTGGCGAACTCCAGGATCACCTCAAGAGCAGGTAAGTTGGTTTGACACTTGACTTGAAGTTTTATACATAAAGGCTGACATTTAGTTCCCTATCCTAACCCTACTTAACCCTAACCCCTAACCATAACCCCTACCCTAACCCTACCGAACCCTAACTCTACATAACCCTAACCCCTAACCATGTCTAATCCTAACCCTACGTAACCCTAACCCTACAAAATCCTAACCCCTAACCCTACCTTACCCTAACCCTACCTTACCCTAACCCTACCTTACCCTAACCCCTAACCCTAACCCTACATAACCGTAAACCGTAACCCTAACCCTACATAACCCTAATCCCTAACCGTAACCTCTACCCTAACCCTAACCCCTAACCATAATTAAACCTAACCCCTAGCCCAAAAAATGCCAACATAGTTCCAAAGGTGTCATATTTTAGCAAACAACACATAATGACAGTTTAATGACATCTTATTCACGCTAATGACAGAAAATGACAGCATAATGTCATCCTTATGTATAAAACTTCAAGTAAAGTGTTACCAAATGTTCTTTTCTTTCTGACTTTCTCTCATTTTAAATCAATAGTCATACATTCCTAAAGTTTTCCTCTCCTTCGACTACCCACCATCATTAACTCACAGCTCTCGTCCTAAAGAGGAAAGTTTTTCTCCACCAAAGCTTTAATCTAAACTAGAGCTATAGCTTTGCTGTTTGAATTTGGGGGAAAAGACAACACTTTTTTTTCCTGTCTTTTTCATTAACACAGATTAAAGCTCTCCAAGCTCAAAGGCCGCCTGGATAGTTATCGCACCTTACATACAGCACTAGTATATCCTATTCCCTAACATCCAAAGTTTGTGAAAGTCTCTTAAGCAGTGTCCTTGTTTTGCTCTTTGCCGTATAGTCAAAATGTTATAATGAGGTATGGATCTCTAAGGCTAGCTCCCAGCAGGCTTCAGCTTTCCTCACGTCGTTAGAAAGAGTTATAGGTGGAGGACTGAGGCCACATCGAGAGAGATAACGCAAAATGGGAGTAATGAATTCAGTAGAGCTCAGTAGAGAGATTTTAAGATCAGGTTTTAGGATTGTGATTCAGGGACTGTGGCAGTGGTGTTGTCTACGTGATACGCAGGTATACGCTGTATAACCACTAAGATAGCCCCAGAATTTCCGTATACCCACTACAAACTGCCCTGTGATACGTGTAATTAGCGCTCGCTAATTTTCCCCAATTTTTCAAAAGCGGACAGCAGTCAGCCATCACTGCCGTAGATGTGCACACTGTGTGTGCGTGTGGGTGTGTGTGTGTGCGTGCATGTGCCGTCCTTGCCTTACAAAGTTCTTACAGATTAGTGTGTTTTGATTGGGTGATTCTGGAAAGTGGGCGGAGGGAGAAACAAAAAATCAAGCGACAAGCGGCGTACAGAAGACGCTTTTTTTTGTTGTCTGCACATGCTGTCAAAGGTCAACACTACAAGAAATGCAATCATATAAAAAGAGAGGGCAGTGTTACCCCTCAGTGAGGGGGAAGGGAACAGGGAGGAGAGACTCAAGGTAGGAAATGGAAAGGGTGGTGAAGAGTTGATTATTTTAAAGTGAGAGTGAGATGTGAAGTTGTTGTTGTGCATATTGTGCTTCTTGTGTTGTGTAATCAAGCCAGTCTGGTGACAAGTGTGAAGCTTAGGTATAATGGTGGTGGCTGTGGACAGAGGGAAGGAGTGAGTGGTAATACCTAAAACACCATTTACTAATCAGGCTCATATCAGCAGTACAGACTTAATCAGAGCTCAATAAGTGCAGAAGTACGCTGTGTTAACACACCCTCTCTTTCACGGACACAGTCTGTGCTGCTTCCTCTGTGTTAGCGGCTGCCTGTCAGAGGCTCAGTGGAGATGTCTGTTCTGTAAAACTCCATCACTTCTGAGTGTTAAAGCACTCAGAGACGTTTGAGCAAACAGCGCATGTATTTCTCTTTTGTAACAATTTTAACTTGCTGCTCTGCTGCGCAGCAACTCAGGTGATTTTCTTAAAGGAACCACATCCTGACTGTGATTTACAAATACTTTCAGCAACTCAGAGCTGACCTGAAAGAAGCAACTTGCATTTCAGCCTTAATGAAAAGTTAAAAGTGGAACAAAATGTAATTGTGGAGTGTGGACGGCCGTCAAAGCAACTGGTGTCTTGACAGAAATGAGTGGCCATATCAGAGGAGTGGGTTTCATTCAAGATTCAAGATGTAATAAATACAAAGTTTTAAATGCCTGTATGCATTTATGTTGTGGTTATATGGAGGATGTTGGTACGCGTGCACGTGGGGGGGTCCAGTGCACTGGTAAAAAACAGTACACCCACTAGAAAAATCAAGACTACACCACTGGACTGTACAAGATGATACAACTGTATTTACAGTATGTCCATACTGGGACCTAAACCTTCATTTCCAGTGAGATCCAGGGCTCTAAATCCAAAGGTGCAAATCTGGTGGATCTGTTGCGAGCGCAAAATGCCCACTGACAAACAGAAAGGAATAAAATATTATTAGCCGAAAGCTTGTGGCTGAATAACGAGCATTGTACGCTGGTCTTCCATGTATTTTCTCTTCATCCTGCATGGGGTGGGGGGTGGGGGGTTGCTATTGTTTATCCCCGCTGCAGGTGAATGGCAGGGTACATCCTAGACAGGATTGCGGTCAGTTACGGTACCTAGTTAGTGTGGCCATATTTTCATTTCCAAAGAAGAAGAAAAAGAAACCTGTAATACGGCAAAGTTACTCAAATATTTGTATCTATAGCCTTCAGTCGAATCCTGTTTTTGGAAACTTTTTTTTAGAATCAACCCATATTTAACAACGTTAAGCACCAAAACAGTTTAGGCCCCTCTGACACCATGAAATTGTACCCCGGGTGTATACAGGGATAGTTGTCCACTGAAAAGCTTCTGTCTGTTCAGCTTCTGAATCATGTGTCATACCAGTCACATTGATGGAGGGAAGTGAAATACACAGCATGCTTCAACGTTAACGTTTTCGAGTTGCTATAGTTACTTATAGTTACTTAACATGCTTGGACATGTCACAGTGGTACTAAAAAATGTTGCTTTCAGAAATTTTGAGAAGCAGAAATAAAGCAAGGACCTAGTATATGGATTTATAGAAAATAAAATAAAAATTAAATGAATAAAAAAAATTGGACATGGAGGGAAAGAAGGATATTGAAAAGCAGATGTTTTGTTAACACACAGAGTGAGGGGAAAACATGGATGTTAACACTGAGATATGAGCTGACTAGAACACTGAGATGTAATAAAACTCTTAACTGTGCCTTCAAGCTCCTGTGAATTTGAGTCTTATTTTATATTTGTGTTCCCATAAGCTAGAGGATGTGCATTCTACTGCAGTTTGCCACAATTTGCTCAAAGACTGATCATTTTTCTATCATTAAACAGCAGTATCGCACTGAAATCATGTTTCAGATCCCGTGCTTGATGAACAGAATGAGGTCAATCTTTTTTTTTTTTGTTACCTCCAGTGATATAATGGCAGCATGGGGCCTTGTCCCTGGCTGTTGTGATACTGGCAGCAGCTTAAGAACTTCTTAATGATTAATTCAATCATTAATGGCCTTGGGAAGGAATTAGATTGAGAAATTGTCATTCTGGTCTCCTTCAAGTCTTCACACGTTTTCTTACACTGATTTTTTCCCCACATATTTTTATGTTTTATTTAGTGTTTAGCAGTAGGTTGATTTTTCTCTGCCTAAAATACCTCTCCCGCTCATGGTTTTTTAATTAGATTACTTTACCTAGAGCTCCATGTTTGTTTTATTGATGCTCTGTCCTCAAGCAGAAACCTTGTTTCCCCTCTTTCTCTAATCCTCTAGGTCATTTTCAAAGACAACATTTATTAGGGGGCCAAACCCATGTGACCTGGGGACCGCTTATGTATGCATACGCAGTTCCCAGAACCAGCGGTGCTCGGAACCCTATTGTAATGGTTCTGATTTCTATTATAGTTGTCATTCTTAACTTTCATTTTTTTGTTGGTAAAAGTGGTGCTGCAGGCTAAATCGTGCAAGGGAGGGTGGTGCCATTTGGAGGGTTGGTCCAAACCCCTCAGCTTACCTCGAACGCAAAAACACACATATGTCCGCCAGCATGTAGCGCTATAATCAAGGTAAACACGTTTTGGCCTATAACTCCCACACCGTATTACGCACATTCAAAAACATCATATCCACAGATTGCCTAAATAGCACTGAATCAGCTGAGCTAGGCCACGCCCATTTCCGCCTATAATTGTGTGGTGCAAAATTGCGAAAATTGAAAAACCTACTTTTTCAAACTCCTCCTTGGGGTTTTGTCCAATCAACTTGAAACTTGGCACGTAGAGTCTTCAGTTGAACCTGATCTAAATAAACATTATATTCACGTGTTCACAGCAAATGGCACGTTGGCCTGTGTCCTGACGCTCGCCCCAAGCCCGTCATCCTTTGTGACGTACTTCCATGGGGGCCGAGTCGCGCGGGAAGATTTGGCCCCCTTTCATAACTGCTTGCAGTTCTAGTTTCAAATGTAATTTAAGGAAACCAATGACACTAGAGTCCAAAGAGTTTTAGCATGTATGTCATTACAACCTGCACATCTAGAGGTACTAGGGTGTGTGCACCTCAGTCATGGAGATTTTGTGAGGGTAAAAATAAACCATTGTCGTTTAGCCTTGGGCAATGGGTGCAGCTCATGGTTACGGCTTTCACTAAGCCTGTGTCTGAGAAAGTAACACACAAAGTATGCAAAGTCTATACTGTCAGTGTGATGTAGGTGTCATTATGCAACCTCAGTCTCACTCCAGAGTGTAAATGACTACGCTTGTCCACTGCGTGTTAACCTTTTAAAACCATACTGATTGCATGAATTATTTATTTATAATTATCATTATTATTATTTATATTCATTTACATTTTTTTAAGTGTAGTTTAAGACTGTTTGAAACCTTGTAATGATGTAAAACGTGATTATTTTTAGATTGATAATAGGAACTGAACAATATTTTTTTTTTTGTTTTTTAAAATAAACTATATTTCAAAAGATAATTCACCTATTTCTAATAAAAATTCAAGGATTTTTATTTGTCATCATGTGCATGAACATGTACATGATGAAATAACGCCCCCCACGTTTCCCCGTTAAGCCCTTAAAGAATAGATTAAAGAAGAAAAGTATAAAAGAATATAAATGGAAAATAAAAAAAAACACCAGAAATATATATACAAAATAATACAAATATACAATAATAATGATAATAATAATATCATTGTTCTTGTTCAAGCTGTTAGTGTTGTTTAAAGGGGCTCAAAAGAGCTCACTTAACTCTTTGAGGCCTAGCGGTACATGAAGCCTCATTTTGACCCTGATGCTGTTTTGCTCTCATAAGGCCTGTACAGGAGACCGAGACCTGAACCTTGAACTCTGAGGTTTCTGAGAATCATATTATTGTAAAATGGTGGTCTCAAAGGATGCATAGTCTGCCTATTGCACACTGGACAAGCGTAGTCATTCTATGCTTTGGAGTGAGACTTTGTGTCATTATGGTGTTCTACAGACAGCCTGGCAAGGATCCTCTGTTAGTAATGAGGTGTTTTTGAACAACATCTGAAACCTGCAGGATTGTGACCCTTTAGGACCAAGTTTGGACACACCTGCTGTAAAGCCAGCATCATTCATCATTCAACAACAGGAGTAGTCAAATGACAGCCTGCATTTAGCCCCTAATGAGCCAACAAGTGGCCCAGAGTGAGGTCTTTAAAACATGTTACATGACCATTCTGAGCTTTGAACAGAAACTCCAGCAGACATGACATTTTGTAATGGCTCTGTGTACACACGAGGCTGCACAGATGTCTTTGTCTCTGAAATGTAATATTACCCAGAATGATGTTTGTCATTTTTATATCTGAAACCACTGAGCTAAGTCTTGTTTTTTCAATCTTTAAAAGGTGGGCTCACATTGTTGAGTGCAATTGTATTACATGTTTGACTGGCACAGAATGACTTTGATCATTTCTGTTTGCAAGAAAGGATAAATCGGTTAAAGTACTTTTGAATTAAATTAATGTTTAAATCATTTTATCTTTTAATGAGTTACTGTTTGATGTAACCAACAAGTTTGCTTTTTTGCCCTTAATGCATTTGAAATGTATTCTAGATTATACTATGCTTATTTTGTGAAAAGGATTCTATCACTGTTGTGAATTAAAGCGACCCTGAAAAAAGGAACAAGTGGGTTAGAAAATGAATGGATAAAGTAAAGCTTGTATTTTGTTGCTGTTTTTTCTTATTTTATAGCGGCTAGTATTACCAGTTCCATTACAGCTAGCTCTTATAAATGCAGTGAGAAATCACAAAAACATGTGATTAAGATTAAATGGATGGATCACTTTGTGCAGTGTGGAACGGCCTGAGTGGAACTTGCCTTATGTAGACAGGAGAGTGATCACATATGGACTTCTGTTTGAATAAAGTGTGTAGGAGAGATATCTGACTGGTGTAGTCACTGAAATTGTTTCTGTATTTATTGCTTTTCAAAAAAAAAACAGTTAGAAACCTATATGCTGAGACTGAACGTCCGAGTGAGAAATTGCCATGTGTAAGTGGGTTGTGAAAAGTAAATGGGGCAGGAGGATGTGTATATACGTGTTTGTTATAATGCTGTTTTTGTAAGAGCCAGTTAATGTGCTGGCGTACAAAATGACTCCTGTGGGGCAGACGGGCTTCTGTTCACAAACTGCATCCTGTTGCAATCCAATTACTTTTCCATTTCCTGCATGCCTTGTGGTCATATTGTTGTGTTTAGTAAATACCAGGGGACAACTTGCGCCTCATGATGCACGCATGCATGCATGCATGCATTATCTTGTTGACACACATATTCATGCACGCACCAATACATTTTCCCCTTAAACATTCTACTTTTTTCTATGAAATATTAATTCAGGCAGTATTTACACCAGTAAAAGGTGTTCCTGAGGGTAGCAGGCTGCTCAGTGTTTGAAATACAGATAACAGTTCAAGAAAGGGAGGAAAGAAAAATACGGGATGGGAATAAATAGGGGAAAAGAACAGCAGGTCTAATTTAGGATGGCATTACAACTGGCTTAAGCTGGAAAAAAATGATAAATAATTCTGAGAATCAAGTAAGGTTTAAATTTGATTTAGCATCGGGAACATGTAGGAAAAAAACTCTCTGCTGAACTCTCAGTCTTTCTTTCAGGTTTTCCTATTAGAGTTGACAGGGTTAAAAATGATGCATCAGTACAGATTATCTTTTAGTTTAAATTCTCCTGCCCTTTGTACTAGATCTTCAGGCCAGCGAGCTTTTGCTAACAAAGTCTGTGCAAATGTTTGAAATGTGGGGCAGCGTTGATGAAATTATATAATAATCAGCATGTTTCTGATGTCACCATGTTTCAGCAATAATGTTCCTTGTAGCAAAGTATTTCCCAAAACATAATCTAATGTGATGATAATGCACTGAATGGTGACATATGAACATATTTTATTCATATCTTTTTTGTTAGCTGTAACTAATGCATGTCTGCGATGATTTTTACTCATCTGTTTATTGCTAATTGTGGTTGCTTGGTTAAAGCTGCTTTTTTTTTAATCAGATAAAGACATAGTGTAGGTCTTATAGATCAAAAAATCTAAGCTTATTAGCTTGGAGAAAAAAAAAGTAAAACTTTGAAACTGATGCCAAAAGTTTGTTTTCATCTCCACCGTAAACACAAGTTTATTGACATTTTTGGAAAAGTTTTGCACATTGCATAGTGGGATGTTGACTAGATCCACGCATAGAAGCGTTCTTATTTCATTTTTTCCATGATTGGAAATACTGTGGCTGCTTAGAGTGGTTCAGGCAACATGCATTGCTTCTGATACCAAATGTTATTATGGATCTTGGATCTAGGTGACACGCCTTGTTAGGTTTTTCTGTTACTAAAGTAAACCTGCTACACCTCTATTTCTTACAACTAAGAATCAAAAGAATTACAAATACTGATTCCTTGAGACTCACAGAGCTCTAACATGACATTATTTTTAGGACAAGAGAAGATAGATGGTTAGATGGTCTGAGGGCGACCGTGGCTCAGGTGGTAGTGGGTCGTCTTCTGATCGAGAGGTTGGGGGTTCGATCCCAGTACCTGACTATGTGTCGAAGTGTCCTTGGGCAAGACACTGAACCCTAAGTTGCTCCCAGTGGTCGACAAGCGCCTTGCATGGCAGTCCTGTCCCACTGGTGTGTGAATGTGAGAGTGATTGGGTGAATGAGCTGATATGTAAAGCGCTTTGAGACTGCTTCAGTGTGGGGATAAAGCGCTGTATAAAATCAAGTCCATTTACCATTTTTACCATTTGAGAGAGATGTGAAAGAAGCCATCTTGTGTGGGATGATATACAATGTTCACGAGATGAGACAATGTAAGATACTGGGCTCTTGAAAATGATACAATGTTTTTTGAAGGTGTAAAAAATACAAAAAAATGTAGTTTAAAAAAAATAACCATTCTTTGGCATCCATAAATATACTCTGGGTATAACCTTTTCCACTCAATAAGAATCTGTACTTCCTCTACTTTACGCAATATCTATCTCGCTATATATCGTCCCATCCTAACTTTTATGCTTGCGTGTGTCTACGATCATTTAGTATGCTAATGACCACATAACAGGCTCAACAAATAAATCAACTGTCTAAACAAATGTCAGACTTCCAACAAGTCAGTTTCAGAACTGAATAAGCCTCTTAGATGAGAGACGTAACATCTTCAAGTATAACCTCAGGTCCATATGCCATAGCTACACTACCAGAACCATAGCTCATTCTTGTGTGTGACCCTGTGCGCTCTATGCACCATTTATCTCGCTGCACAGTCAGGGTGAATGGTGTAGCACTGACTTACTTATAAGTGTTTGAATAACTGTCTGAGACACAGTGTTTTGGTCTATAATCTGAGAGGTGCACTTTATACATTTAGGACATGTTTAAAAGAAACACAGTGTATGGATTATACACACACACACACACACACACACATATATATATATAGTGCTGATAGACATAGTAAACCTTCTTGCCAAAGCATGCATTGATGCACTACCTGAAAAACTTTTGTGGGTTGACACCACCTCGTGCTACCTCGAGAGCAGGGGTGTCAAACTCATTTTAGTTCAGGAGCTAAATAGGGACCAGTTTAATCTCAAGTGGGCCCCGGATTATAGGCAGTAAAACAAGCACTTTTATCATCCATGTGCCCTACTTTGTACTTCCACGTATAATAGTATTGCAACTATGTAAAACACCAACAATATCCAAACAATAAGTGACAGATATCAGAATGTGCAGAATGTTCACTTAAATTTTCTTGATTTTGTGAGCATTTTTTTAATTACTTTGGGGACATTTTAGTGAATACTTTGGCGAAAATTGTACTTACAACAATCTGAGATGTAAAAAAAAATGGCTGCTGAAAAAAAATTGTGCAGTGTCATTAAATTTGTGGGTTGGTTATTCATACAATGAGTCATGTCATTTTAACTTTCTCCTGTGGGTCGAATTGAGAGCTTTAAAAGGCCAGATATTGGCCCCTGGACCTTGACTTGACACACGTGCTCTAGAGGATGAAGGCACTGGCAAAAGTGACCAAAAACATTGATACACAATCAGTGTTGCTTCCTAACTATATACTGTATATATATATATATATATATATATATATATATAGAAAAACAATCACCATTTATTATGAAAGTGTATGTATAAATGAATGGGACGATGAATGAATGAAACCTTGCAGTGATTGCTTTTCTATATTATTTTCATTCATATCGTTGGAATGAACCAGTCTTCAACCCTGCAAGGGATATTGATTTGCGTGTGTTTTCCTCATGCTCTCTCTATCCCACTCTCTCTATCTCTCTATGTTTTTTTTCCACACATGTTGACAGATTCTTTTGAGCGATCAGACCAATCTGCTGCACTTGGAGCAGTCCACCATCTCAGTCAAGGGGGTTAGGGTTTGGAAAAGCAAAAATATACCCTCCAAACTCCACATTTCCAATTTAAAATTCCTCCTATGTGCATTTAAGAATGAGGAGGGTGGATGCAGAGGTTGTGTGTGTGTGATCATGTGTGTATATTACTCTGTCAAGTAAAGCTAATCAGAGTACTATGAAGCGTCCCCCCTCTTTCCTTTCTCCCTTTGGTTCACTCCATGCCACCCTCCCACCCTCACTGGTTTCTGCTGCAGTATAAGTCACAGCGTGCACTGTTCTCCCTGACATCCACATACGCACACACACACGCACACACACACACACGCACACATGCACACTCTGAGGGAAACGGACCTCAACACACACGCATACGAGCGTAAATCCTCTTACAACTCGGCAGTGCCCAGAGCAGATTAAGGGGCTGCACATCTCAAATTGTATTCCAAATGAGCCACCTTTGCACGGGTTTCCTTCCTTTTCTCCCTGCACTTTTTCCTCTTCCTCCTCTGCCACAACAGGACTTCTCCTCTGCACCTGCTTCCTCTTCTGCTTCTTCTACGGCTGCCATCACCACTGCTCCATTTACCTCCTCCTCCTCTTGCACTTCGTCTTCAACCTCTGGCAACTGGCCCACTTGCCTCTGCGGCTGAGATGACCGGGCAGCCAGCCTGAGGCACAGAAAAAAAAAAAAAAAACTTGAACAAACAGAAGTGGAAAAGGTGGCAGGGGGAACAGATAGGGGTAAAAAGGTAGTAAGTGGCAGATTAATATAGTTCTGAGGGGGAAAAAGAGAAGGTTGAGGCAGGAGGAGGGGGTCAGTACGGCCAGGTTTAGAGAGTTGGAGCTGGAGGAGGAGGAGGAGGGGGGCGAGGAAAGAAACAAGAGAGAAGACAGCTTTAGGGAACAAAAGGGCGGGAAGATTGGTGGAGGAAAAAACAAGCTGAGGGCTGACCATGAAGGCTCTGCTGCTGCTGGTGCTGCCCTGGCTCAGCCCGGCCAACTACACAGACAATTTGGGCAACCTGCACATCCTCTATTCTGAACTGTGAGTACACTGTGCTTCCACCATCCCGCATCCCTCTCATCAGCACCACCTCATCACTCCCCCTCCATCTACACACTGAGCAGCTGTCAATGTGTATACACGTTTCCCTCTGTTTCTGTCCACTTCCATCTACTGTTTACATTTGGATCATCCTCTGTGAGAACCAAGGGAGGGGTTTGTATAGGTTTTGATGACGAGCTGACAGTTGTTTATAGGGGTTTTAATGACTGGGTATGGTGGGAGACAGCACATTCATCAGGTAGAGCTTCATCCTGTCCGACCACATGTGATGCTTCAGAGAACCACTGCAGCATGAGCGTATCTCTCCTCTCTTCTCTCACTCCCTTTAGCAGCGCGTGTAAGTGTGTGACTTCTGTTTATGGGAAGACAATGTCAGCGAGCATTTGCTCATGGTTGACAGAAGTAATACTCCCAAAGTGTATCCCTGAATACTGGGATGGTAGTTTGTTAGTGATGTGCACTTTTACCTTAACATTTAAAATTCATAGCCATCTACTCTCAGACCTCATCTCTTTGCAGCCTATCATACAGTCTCCTCTTTGTTTACTTTATTTAAAGATAGCAGCTACACATAAATTTGATATAGGAGTAAAAAATCTGCTGGCTGACGGTGTTTTTTTTTATCTGTAACCAACATCTGAAATAACCTTTTTATCTTCAGTATTTATTAGATTTGCTCACTATTGTTGTCAATGGTAATTTATCCTTTTTTTTTTAAAAAAAAAAAAAAAATGTATTATAGAAATGTTTTGAACATAACACTAAAATAATGTGTAAAGAATTCACTTATAGAGAAGTATTTTGAATACATTTGGATGGGTACTGCATGTCTACTCATAACGACATTTATGATCCTTTCAACTGGAAATATTATTGTTACCTTTAATACTAACAGAAAAAAGGAGACTGTTGTTAAAATAATTTGCATTATCAACAATATTATTATATATTATTATGATCATTGGTTTGGTTTTAGGATTGGATGCCTAAAGCCTTTCCATCTGGAGTTTGCATGTTCTCCCATAGCCTGTGTTCATTTCTTTTGATCCAACAGTCCAAAAGCTTTTGCGTCAGATTAAACCTCCATTCGTTGTGGGGGGGGGTGCGTTTCTCTGTCTTTGCACGTGACCAGCTGGTGTTCTGTTCGCGGTGTACCCCACTATGCACACACTGTGAGCCCAGGTAGACACTGACAGATCTCGCAACCCTGTTCGGACTAAAAAACACGACCAAATTAATGTTTGATTGTTATTGTTGGTAAAAGTAGTTGTTGTAATAGTAGTAGTAGCAGCAGTTGTAGTAGTAATAGTAGTAATAGTAGTAGTAATAGTGGTCGTCTTTCAAGTCGTAGTAAATATTTGAAACCATGAAATTGAGCTATGATGAATGAAACGATGAACGGAAGATTTTTATTTTCTTTTTAAATGTTTGGGAACATTTTGAGATTCCAATTAATTTAACATATGTTTTTGAAACCCAAAGACTTGAGATGAATATGAACATAAATATATGAGATTGCATTGCTATCTAGCCCGTCAATCATCCAGCACAATTACTGACGTAGTTCAATGTAACAAAATGAAAACATAGAAATTAACATATAAACATAAAGAACATAACAGACCACTGTAATGCAATATTTACAATTGACCAAAGTGCTTTAAAAAGCACGTCTTTGTATAGTTTTCACTCTGTTAAAGTCAGCCTACGGGATAATTAGCCACCCATTTTGCATATCATTACACACAAGATTATGTGTGGTTCAGTTTTTTTCTGGCTTGGGTTGTGTGCTCTGCATCTGCCTCTGGAGTTAATTAATGTGGGTCAAATGTTGACTGCATTTAGCAACTGTATACAAAGCCAAAACACTCTGATCCCTCTGAGCTGTGCTGCTGCTCCTCACTCCAGCCTGACAGAAATGGCTCATTATGCATGAATACATGAAACAATACAGTGTCTCAAAAATCCCCTCATTTTGTTGTAAAGCCCAGCTGTGTCTTTGCTGAGAGGGGCTTTAGCTCTTGCAGCTTCCAAGAGCCCACAATATGGTCCAAATGAGTTGTGGTGAAGAGTTGAACTTAACTCGTGTTGATGGAAGGTAGAGGCAGAGGATCTGTGAGGAAATGGAAAGGTAACTAGAGAAGAATCTCCTTCTAGGAGGTTGTTCAATGGTTCCCAGAGACACCTGAAGGTCTCCCACTGATCTGTGAACAATATTGACAGGATGTGTTTATGAAAGCCATTGACAGTGAGGAGTGTGCTGATTATGACATGACAGAGAGAGAAAACAGGAGCAGACAAACTCGGACGTAGTGCTTTTCTGCCTGGCTAGAGAGCAGTGGCACACCATTTGTCTTGATCTATACCGTTGACAGGAGAAGCCTCCAGCTGCTGGTGTGACGACTACCTCTCTGCATCCACTATGTGTTTTCCTGTACGTCCTTTTTCTCTCCCCTCGTCTGTATTTTCTCGATGTGCTTAGCACTACTCTTGGTTTTGATTGTGTGGTAAATACAAGTAGTGTTTTGTCTTGCTTACACTTCCATCAAACAATGGTTGGTTATTAGAAACATTTCTCTGTTGTTGCAAACTGTCTCATAAACTGCCTGATATCAATGTCATTGTTCTGGTTCTTAGCAAAAGGCAATGAATCCTGTTTCTTCTTATCACCTAAAATGAATCCAACACTGTCTCCCTTATGAGATCCTCACCACGGTCCAGTGTTATGAAGCCTTAATGATTAATCTGTGTTGTTTCAGGACTTGAGCTGAAATGACTTAAACACCTTGATTAGCTTAGCGTCCGCCCTTTCAGTCCTCATCTAGAAGGTGTTTGATCACTGTGAGCTGTGCTCACTTCTGCCATCCTCAGCCTGAATGTACCCTAACAGGATTATCCACCCAGCTGCTGTGCACTCCTTGTATCAGAACAACACCAGCCGTTTGCTGGTATCAGGCGCTTTGTTGAGGAAAGAGCAACAGACCACACTTTGCCCTTTTTTGTTCTCGTGTGTCCTGAAAGTGTAGGGCAGGCTTCACTAATTAAACTTTTTTTTGGATTAATTACTAATCATTTTTCTGTATTTAGGCAGCTCGCCATCTTGTTGTATCTGACAGCATGAAATACAGTGAAGGCAAGCGAGAGAGCAGCGCAGAACAGAAATTCTGGATTAGATTCTACTTGCCCTCCTTAAGCTCTCTCTGCACGTTACATTTTTAAAGCTACAATATGAAAATTCATTTGTAAATATCAGTAATAAAAATGTAATAAAAACACACAAAACTAATAATAATAATAATAATAATAATGACATAATTGGCTTTGATTTATATACCGGTAGTGCTTTTTTCAAAGAGACTCAAAGCTGTTGCATTAACTGCTGGCTTTGAATGACCAAAGTACGGTGTTCTAGCTTCCTTCTCTGCTACTCTATCTCCTTTATCCTGCTCCGCGGACGAAAGTGAAACCGTGTGTTATTGTTGAGCTGCTGCTTCAAAACTACAATCAAAATAAAAGTGAAAACAGTTCTTATTTTGTAGTCTTTTCTGTTGTAGCTGAGAAGAAAAGGCTAAGCTGATAGACGTGAATGCGTCACATTTTCCCCCTGTCCAATCAGAACTGTTCCCAACCCCAGACCTAAAACGGAATGAAATAAAGCTGAATAAACCATGTTTTCCATGTAAACCTCAATTTGGAATTACTATTTCCATGTAAACACAAAGCATAACATTCCGAATAATTTGATTTGGAATAACTAATTCCGAATTTTAAAACATTATACTGACAGAAGCGTAGCCATTTCATGCCTACAATTCATACCCATTCATACGAGGCAATGTGGGTAAAGTGCCTTGCCAAAGGACACTACGACTTGGATAGAGCAGGATTTGAATCCCCAAACCTTCGGTTTATAGACGACCCACTCACCCAACCACTGAGCCATGGTCACCCCTATATGGAGATGATTTCTAGAAATTTCAATCATCCTGAAACCAAAACCCAAACTGTACTCCTGAAATCCTGATTTGAGATGGCAAACTTTAGCACCAATGAGCATGGTCAGAGTAAAGCCACAAAGCATATATGAAGGGGCAGATAAATTACATTTGAAGTCCCCCATTGGGCGACTTCAGGTGTCACAGCAACACAAGACAAGTATGCAATAAATAAAAAAAATGTTAAAGAGTAGGGAGAGAGAGTTAAAAGATTACATGTGTAAAAATCTAAAAATAAACCAGCAACAAACAATACTCTGCTAATTATTGCGCTCAAAGCTGCTTTCCCAGTAGCTTTAATATTAAACTGAGCAGACAACTCTCCAGCACATGGCATATCAGATATAAAATATCAGCTGCTACTCTTTCAGTCACAGGAGAAAAAGGTGTATACAGCCTCATCCAACCCTCTAGATTTCTCAGGGTTAGATTCCGGGCACACTGCAGGCAGTCCCAAACCAAAGCCCTGACGGAGGCCACAGGCTTGTCCAGCCAGCAGGAGATCCAATTGGGCTGTTAGGTTTTCCTGGATTAACACTCTAATGATTGGAAACCTTTCAAGGCTCTGTGGAATAGAGTCTGTCAGATGAACTTCCAAACCTGAATGTAGCTACTTGTAACATTTAGCTGTCAGCTTAGCCTACTACCAAAACTCTGAGAGCAGACACTTTTTCCTCATTGGTTTGCATTAAATTCTAAAGCACACATCGCTGTTGGAGGAAGTGAACATTTATGTGCACGGAACACCAAAGACTACAAGTAGAAAAAAGAACTGAGAAAGGAAACACAAGTCTGAAACATGTCTTTAGGTTGTAAAAAATCTACAATATACAAAAGGTGATCAACAGGTTGGAACATCTGTTTTGATGAGTGGTGGTTGATTTTC
The DNA here is from genome assembly GCF_900634775.1 of Gouania willdenowi. Taxonomy (NCBI): domain Eukaryota; kingdom Metazoa; phylum Chordata; class Actinopteri; order Blenniiformes; family Gobiesocidae; genus Gouania; species Gouania willdenowi. The sequence goes on along the minus strand of NC_041047.1, from coordinate 22,770,784 downwards.
AAGTGTTGTAGATTATCTTTGTTCCTTAAGAACAACAAAAAGCATTTGTACGCTCATCTGAGTGATATTTGTGCTGAATCATAATTGTCTCTGTCTCTTCGTCATGCCACTGCTGATTAGCATATTGTTAAAATGAGTATCTGGTAACCTTTGCCTCTGGCGGCCTCAGAATCAGCCTCCCCTTCATTGGTTCTGAGAGTTGTTGGTGGTGGGGGTCCAATGTGAGCAGCCGGCAGAGTGTAGCTAACAGCCGTAAGAAGAACCGTGTTGGGTTAATCTCTCATGTGAGCAGTGCCCTGCTGACTGCCTGGGCTTTGGGTTGGGCTGACCATGTCTTGGTTTTGTGTTAAACATTTGTGGCATGTGGAGGTAGAGAAACTAAGACACTGCCAAGGGCCAGTGTGATAGAATTGGAAATATAGGCTAAAAGGTAGGAGGAATGTGGGACAGTGTAGTGGGATTAAAGTTAGATTTGTCTACACTTCAGTCAAAGGCAGCAGAATCATCACTAGCTGTGTTTCCATTACAGGTTTTTGCAAAATAAAAGCAATATTTCTAAATGTCGACAAAGTATAATTGCGCTTTGAATGCTGCAGAAAGATGGACGATCCAAACCTCTTTATAACACTCTGTAGACCTTTGTTTTTTAAAGTATAATGCCACGAAATGTCTCGGCATCCTCTTCTGTCTACACACACCGCACCATGTGAGCAGGTATGTTATGTAATTGCAAAAAGAACAGTTTTGCGATACATTTCAATATGGAAACGTTCACAATTTCTCCTCATGAAACCGTAAAAAGTTTTTAGCGATACGTGAGTGTTCTTTCTAAATTCAGGTGTTTCCATTACCAGTTTTTATTTCGCCATTTAGATTTTGTGCATTTCCAAGGGTAATGGAAACCAAGCTACTCTTGTGGCGGCCAAACCCATAATGCTTCTAAGTTGAGATCTTGTTAACCAAACCATCAGAATAAAGCCATGTCTTTGTGAACCCTCAGCTCTTTCTCTGTTTTGACAAAGGAAGCTTATATATATTTCCACCTGCTTGAAACCAGACACTGACACGGTAAATGCAGCATAAATATTCTTCCAGTGCGATCAGAGGGTCACAGCTCCTGTGATGATCACACATATTGACTGGTGAAAAGGCATGACTCAGAGTGTGGGCTGGTTCAAACAGGCTGACTCGACTCCCGCTGTGCCAGTCCAAGGCCTCTTTCTCTTTCTCTCTGCTCATAAACATTTAAACACAATAACCATGCTAAACCTGCTAGGCTGGTCTTTACCGCAACGGAGAACATTAGGCAAGTTCAAACAAAGAAGAGCAGAATACTTTGTTTTCAGAAAGGCATTCATTCTAAAAGAAAGATGGAGATGATTCACTCTCAACTCTTCCTTAACTCTAGCAGGTCTTAAATACGATTAAACAAATTCATTTCACACCAAAGACCTTCCCATCTAACTGTGGCCTCTTCCTCTTCTTTTGCGTGAATAGGATTACACCTAGTAGGTGCATCCAAACAGGACACTAGTGCATCTGTTGATTACCATTTCATTAACTGGATTACTCTGTCTTTGCGGTGCGCTCTCTATTCTGGTTCAGTGTGTCCACATATTATCCCTTATGTCAAATTTTACTCTTTTTGATGTTATAATGTCATTCAAATAGATTCAAGAAGGTATGTTCACTGATGGCCACACATTTGACTTGTGTACTTAATGTCTGTGTCTTTGTATGTTTTAAGGCCTTTTTTTTTAGCATGAAGTTTAAAGGTCAGAGTGGAAGGTCGATCTGGGGACTAAGTCACTTCCACATTTGGCTAACCTTGAACAATGTTCCTATTATGCATGTTTTATTAGTGACGGAAACTGGGAAAAGCCTAGTGTGCTCAGAGGGAGCATGCAAACTCCACCCAGAGGGATCTTCCTGGTCCACTATATAGGAATCTAACCATGGATCTTCTTGCTGTAAGGACTAAGTGCGAACAACTTGTAACTAATTAGATAATATTAGAGATATTGGTTAATGGCTTTGATAAAGCCGATGATACTGAATAAGGAATACAAGTGGGACAATATATTGTACAACATACTATCATTTTTAAACATCACAAAATCTGTCGTCAATGGTACGTATGATTGGGGGAGTCAGTGTTTTTATTTTTTCTATTCCTATTGAGTTGAAAAAGTCATACCCACAGTATGTAAGTATGTCCAGAGTTAAAGTCAAATAAAAACATTGGTATTTTTCGAACTGCTATTTCTTTGTTTTGTTTTTTCACCTTTCCAAAACATCGTAATGCATTGTTATTGTGAGTCTATTATTGTGTATTGTCTTGTGTATTGTCTTACCTCTAATGAACAATGATTTGCATACCTGCATATTGCCAAAAGTGCTCATAGATGGGTTTAATTAATATATTGAAGTGATTGTATCTCCGATGGATAAAACCAAGCAAGGTATGCAGCTTGTTTCGAATGTTTCACTATTTTGCCAGAAGTATTCAAAAGCCACTTGGAATGACTGTACACCAGTGCACAAAGCAAGGTCCAAAAAGACAGATCGAGTATGGTTTGAATAAATTTAAGAAGGAATGAGTTTTGGGATTTATTAAATCAAGCCAGACCTTCTGGCAGAACCTACATGTCTGGTCTATTTAACATTGTAAAAATAGCCATAAACACACTGCTAAACTTGTGAAAAGACGAGCTGCAAAAGCTGTTTCAGAAAGGGTAAGATATGGTTGTTGGCTTAATAATTGTATACCTTTGCTAATCAGATGTGAATCTTTGGTATTATTTTATTTACACTTTACAGATTCATTTAGTCAAAAGCATAGCAGCAACAGACATACCTCACTTTGGTAGACATGATAATTGCGACAGTTTGGCCAACAGAACCTTGTTCTCAAGCTTGACACTGATTCTGACGTCGGATTTGTCACCTCCTGTGTCTGTCCCTAAGAATAGACTCAACACTTTCACATTTGTTGTTACACAAGGAAAGCATGCATACGACATGTGTACAAACAGGGTTTTTTTTCACAGATTGTTTGGTGAAAAAAACTCAAAGGAAGCTTCCACACTGAATAATATTCTCTCTCTTCCACTTTTGGAAAGTTTTCTTGGCTTAATGTTTGAAAAGAGAATGACGAAGATATGATGTAACACTAAATCTGTCAATTTACATCCCATGCATTTCTTGAAGCAGTGGCGCCTCTTACGGACTCATAATATATTTACTGTAAAGTGAAATAATTCAAATGACCGAGGAAACAGAGTTTAATTCTCTGCACCTGACTGAGCGACCTCTAGTGATCACATCAGCAGAGGTAATTTGTGGAGCGTGCCCAGTGTCTCCCGACACGATGGTCCGTGGCAGTCCGGGAGCAGGGAGAGTATTTGGGTTAGCAGGGATAATCCACTCACCCTTAAAGAGGATTGGAGACTCTCATGAGCTTTGATGAGTCGTGAGATGGTGTTTATTTCACATCACAAGAACAGAGCTGTTTGTACCACAGCCAGAGCACTTCAGCGCAACCACTTGGTTACCAATCGCATCGTGGGTGATTGTTGCTGCACTAGGAGTGAGCGGAGCCGACGCGGGGGGTGGGAGATGATCAGTGAGGATCTTTGGTTACTTTGCTCTCTATCTCACAGCAGATCCCAGGGTTAAGAGGGAGATGATGTGATAACAGAGGCTGGCTGGGACAAGAATACTGCAGTGCTAATCAGCACCCTCTAAGCCACATGTGTCAAACTCAAGGCCCAGGGGCCAAATACGGCCCTTCAGAGCATCCAATTTGACCGAGAAGCCCCTGACTGCAGCCTGCAGTTCAATAAACCAATTACGTTCAGACTTACTCTAACCCTAACCCTAACACGGTGGTGGCCGACGGTCCCTAGTCCGCCTAATACTGGGCCCCATATGGACCACACTTGACACACACTCCACTGATCCACTTACGCATACTTTTCTGATGAATGTGCACGATTTGGTGGGGTGCGAGACGACATACCCCGGCCCGTGCCTTGCCTTTGATTCCCTATTCCAAACTGAATGGTCCAAGGACTGTTTGGGGGGTTTCATCGAGTCCCATAAACAAAATACCTAACCCTAACCCATATCTATTTTGTATGCCAATAGAATTAATTAATGTAATATATATAATTATTTATATGGAACAATTTATTTATTTTGAGGTTGATTATTTTTAACAGTATAAGAATCAAACAGCACAATAGCATGCCGCATTGAGCTCCGCCCCGAACTGCAGACTGCAGTCAGGGGTACTTCATTTGGCCCGCAGGAAAAAGTCAAAATGACAGAGAAAACATGGATTATTTTTTAAATCAACAAATAATCTAGTTGTAGATATCTCAAATTCACCAATTTTATGAAACTCTACAATATTTTTAGGGGCTTTTAACTCAACTTTTCTACAAGTCTTTTTCAAAAAATTCCTCTAAATTACACAAAAATTGATAAAAATCAAAAATTCTCTGAAGTGAATTGAACCGATATTGAAAACTAGGGCACAATGATGTTAAAATTATTTTTTTACCGCCTAAAATCTGTGGCCCACTAGAGGTCAAACTGCTCCGTATTTGGCCCCTGAACTAAAATGAGTTTGACATTCCCGCTCTAAGCTGTGTGATCATCATCTGAAAATGACACATTAGGAAATGCTCCGTATAAGCAGCGACCGATGAGTCTAAAATTTACCCACAGAGAGGTTTGCTCCTCTGGAAGAACAAAAATAAATGCATGAATCAGTGATAAATTCAATTGTATTGTTTTAATTGGCTTTTAGTCTCGGAGGTAAAAGCTGTAAGACCACCCTGGTAACAAAGACAAAGGCTTACTGTCGTGCTTCCTTGGCTTTAACTTCTCACAGTCTTAACCTTCAAAGCTAAGGCTCTAAGCAACTGATTTATGACTATGGTTTTTGTTAACTCTTGTCACCTGGAGGAGCAAGATTTTAATTAAGAGAAGACAAAACCCCTGACAAAGTGTTAGGTGGACTCAAATGTATAGTCTGGCTTAAGTTTGTTTTTTTGTTTAAGCCCAGAGAGTCAGCCCAGGAAACAAGACCTGTTAAAATGTCCTGCAGTCAGCGTTGAAAAGACTTTTTTCTCACTTTGGGGTGGTCTCTGAAGGTTCATTTTGCTGAATATGTGCATATTCACTGATGTTTGCACATCTCCACTGACTCGACTGTGGTTTTTAATTTTGTGCCAGTCATGGTAGAGTTTCTTCAGTTCCTTCAGCAGCAGCTCTTTACTTTCTTATGTAACTATCAAAGAGCTGTGTGGATGAAAGGTAGCAGTGGCTAAGACGGCGGCTACAGTGCACTGTTCTGCTCCACGGAACTTCAGCAGACTGAAAATCTATAAATAGATAATAGTATTAACCTCACCCTGGAGACTGTGGAGGTAATTAATAAACAACGGCACAGTGTGTAAAAATAAACCTAGTTTGACGCTGTTGTGTTTCTAAATTGGACATATTCCCCCTTTTTTTTCAAAGGCAAACAAATGTAAAATTTAAATATGAATACCTTAAACAAAAATCCAGAAATTGCCGTCATGTTTGTAGAACTGCCACCACTGTGTCTCCCTTTTTATTATAGTGTTTAAATGCCAGGCTAAGCCCAAGGCAGTAGTTGTGAGTGATTTTTTATTTCCTTAAAAGAAAATCGAGTCCCGAAACACAACAAAGATCCTCATTCTAAAACCTATACAGCCTCATGTAGTTTCAAACTGAAGGACTTATTTTAAATTTCTAAATCCAAGAGTTATAACTCTCGCGACCCCTCGAAACATGTCCACTAAGTGATGTTAGGGAAAAGAATCTCAAACTTTAAAACATTGGATAACATTTTAGTTTGAAAGAAAAACAAAACGCCTCAGGCCGTTACCTTTGGAATGACATTGCCACTGTCTAAATCTGTTCCCAGAGTAAAACACACTGTCCAAAATAAGACCATTATGAAGCTTCGTCATCAGTTTTATCTGATTCACTTTGAGCCTTTCGGCCACTAGGTCACCCTGTCATGAACATCATATTCTTTCGGCTCCTTTTCTCCATTCATCTTTCAAATCCTGCTATATCCCACTGTGTCTTTATACTTTAAAAAAAAAATGTTTTTTCCCCATGAATTTTAAACAAACTATATATGTACTCAAACACTATGTGTTGCCTATAAGTAGCTGTCCTATTCTCTGAATCAGGTTGTCAAAAGTATAATTTCAGTGAGTCAAAAAGCCTCTTGGTTTACTGGTTTGCATTTGATGTGTGTAAAAATAAAGTCAAAGAAGAAATTTCGGTGTGGAAATATTTACCTGTTGATCAGTTTTCTTAAAACAGGCCAATTATCCTGTTGCAGGTGTGAACTAGCTTTGAAAAGCCTTACTAAACATTGACTGCATGCTTACAACTATCTAAAAAAAAAAAATGGCAGAGCAGGGTCAATAATAGCGTCAACATTGCACAAGTTGTCTGCAAGCCTCCACATACAGTGTACAACCCATTGTATGTGTGCATGGATATTAGTTTCAAGTGTTTGAGGAGTGCTGTGAGTCCTGCTAGTGTTTTATGGGCTCATTCAGCTTTAATTCCCTTAATTGAAACTGAGTGATGCAAGCAAGGCTTCTGCACCTACAGACTGCTGCAGTGCCCTCTTCACTGCTGTTGTTTGAAATATTGCTCTGTTCAACCACTTCACTCAATTAAGTGTTATGTTGCTGCATAGACATGCCTGATGTCATTCAATTTACTAGCGGAATGAACTACGATAACTCACAATGGCACAGCTGTCGCACAGTCAGACACACGTACACGGATCAGTGTGTTATGTCATAGAACAAAAGTAGGGATCAATAAGTGCTTCACCTTTGACTAGGAATGAGACTCGTGGCTACGAGTGTGATGTAGATCCCACTTCAGGTTGGAATGATTTTCCTCTGGAAGTAGTGGCAAAGTGCATGACCCATGCAGGCAGCGCTCTTATTGAGACAAAATGCTGCTTCTGATGCCTGGCTGGTTGCCCTGAGGGCACTGTTGGCCTTTTCAGGCTCAAATGGCTCCCCGTGTGTAATCACATTTCATTGGCAACTTGTTTTACCAGACTTTCATGGATGCTACTCTTTTTGTGTATTTATGGCATACAGCTAGAAGAAAAGAGTCGTGGAGCTGTATTCTGCTCATTGCAAGGGCTGCACATCATAAAAGACTGATAACAGCACTAATATAACATATATCATTAATGGAACCCTTATTAATATTTAGCCTCTAGTTCGTCAATAAGTTATGAAGAAGTGTTTAAAACGAAAACCAGATATGGCAGCTATCGACACAAGTTCAACCCAACTTCATCAGATACAGCTTTGTGAATGAATGTAATGAAGCAGAGCCCAGAGCTTAGAATACGATCTCATGCTATTCAAAGAACTAAATCAATGATTTAGTGCCAGTTTCACAGAGATCAACACAGACTGAGATGAAACACTGAACAAAAAGTGCCTTTTTAAAGTCAGACTAACAAAGGAAAGAAATTGTCCTCTCCAAAACCTTTATCCTTTTATTTACATTTTAACTAAGGCGGAACACTGCCCTCTCTTTGACATCTTTGCTATAATAAAGTTTACATTTTCTTAGGGAGGAAGGGTGACGGTCACAGTTATGCATTATAATAAATGTATAACAATATTTTTACAAAAAATAGACAAGCAAATTTGTTGCAAAAAGAGTGCACTCGTGTCAAAATAAATCAAAACAAATGCCGACATGGCGGCAAGAGTTCAAGTATAGGATCTTGTCTGGGGGAGTAGGATGCAGGGGCGCTCGGCTGGTCAATTAGAGCAGAGTTAGAGCAAATATGCAGACGATTAACCAGTCCTGGGCCGTCTAGTACCTGAAGAGCCCCATCCAAAACAGTCATTATCAGCATAATCAATCTATCTAGCATTAATAAGCAAAATCACCACTAAAAGTTGACTTCACATTAACTGGGTGTTTCCACTGGATACGTCTTCGCTGCGCCACGGCACCGATCCTGTTTTGCCCCCCAGTCTGCCTTTTGGTAATCCCCACCGGTTGCGTTTTGAGTGCACCACGGTGCACTCTGGTTGGACGACTGTGACGTCACGAGACGATATTTATATGATCGCGCGAGAACGCAGTTAAATGTATGTGTTCTAAATGCAACAATAAACAGATAAACAGGTCTGTGTTCCTAACGAAGGAGAACAAGAAGGTTAGACTCTCTGGATTTGTCATAGCCACATTTTTTAGCAACAGCCAACAGAGAAGAGATAAAACTACACCAGTAAAACATGAACTAAATCAAAGTTGCTGCAGTTACAGTGAGTTACAGTATGAGAGGAATCAATACAGTGAATGTGAATTTGTTTTTACACATTATGACGTTTTGGTGATGTATTTACTTGAAATATAATCTGAAGTGTTTTATTTTGAAAAGTAACCCGATATTTTATTGCAGAGTACATGCTTAATTTCCTGTTTAGCTTCATTTGCTCTGTGCTGATTGATGCGTCGTGCTCCGGTGTCCACCAGAAATAGAAGCCCTGCGTATATCTGGCGGAGGGCACTGGACTGTCGGAGCTGGGAAGGAGCAGACGCACCGCAGCGGACCCGGTAGAAATTAACACATAGACTAAAGTGGAAACCTATCAGCTCCGCTGGCGAGGCGGTGACATAACGCAGCGGTGCCGCATCCAGTGGAAATTGGGGGTTAGGATATCCAAATGAGTGATACTGAAACTGTGGATAGCTTGAGAGTCTTTATGTGTAAGTAGCAGGATGTAAAGGGGGCGTTCTTCACACGAGATAGTGTGAAGAAGTAGGATTGTTGAGGAAGGACCCAGTAGTGAAGAAATGGGAGTGGGCAGGCACAGGTCACATCTGAAATTAATCCAACTGTGCAAAAATGGAAAACACGATCACCAGCAACAGAAATACTACAGTCTGTGTCCAGCCACCTTCAGTAGTGCAGGGCAAATAGGAAAATGGGCGTCACCTGTAAGATAGAGGGAGGAGATATGGTTCAAACTCAATCAGCACATACACAACATAGGACACAGAGTGGCCGGAAACACATGTCGGAAAATCATTTTTGGGCAGAAGAAACAGATCATCCTGGACCATCAACTAGCAGCACACCCAAACAGACTGCTTTATCTTCTTCTACTTCTTTAATATTGCCTTCATCTGTTTTGGTGGCAAACCATGGGATCAACAAAGCATGCTGGGGGGCAAAGGGGGTTTTCCCATTTTTCTGATGAATGTTTACAACAATGCAATAGATGTGCTGAAGGCAATTCTGCAATTCCCACAAAAAACATTTATTACCCTCAGTAAGAAAAGCTTGGTCGATTTTTGTGCATGTCTGTTTATGTGTGTGAGGGAGATTTGGTTGTGCTTGTGCAGTTGTTGACAGAGTTGACATCTGGAACTCCAGATAAACAATATTTAAACGACCACTGTTTTACATTCAAATGTGTCAGCTCGGGCCTCAATCATGTGTTTTTGTTATGTCTTTTTTTTTTACATCTGGATTCAATCATCTGTCAGAAATACTTATAGTCAAACAGAAAGCTATCATTTCCATGATTTCAGATAGCATCATTGAGAGGGAGTGGATAGGACCGCTTAAATCACTGAAGAGTTCTAGTAAAAAGGTCTTTGAATGTCTTTCTTCAGTTGTTGTTTTTTACATCAATTCTCGTTAAGTGTTAAGGTCAGATAAATGGCTTTTGTATTAAGCGGTTTCAAAGCAAAGGGCAGAGATCAGGAAGCCTTAGGCTGGGAGGAGATGTGCCCACATTTGTCTTCACACTCTGACCTTTTCATCAAGTTGAACACAAACGGGCCCATTCTTTCTCTGCTGCTTCGACACATAAAGCTCATCCAAGGCTTGAACCCAACCTTACAGTACATATTCCCATTTCATTAACATATCAAGAGTAATCTCCTCTTAATTAACATCCAATGTACAATCTAAGTTTAATTTGAATCTTTCTAAATTTCTGTCTGCAGGTGTAAAGGAGCATCTCACTATGGGCTCTCAGCAGACAGGAAGCGGCGCTCACAGGAGGGCGAATGCACTGACAGCACATCAGAACTCACCATCGCCACGCTGCCCGGAGATGGCACAACCTCCGCTGCCGTGGCTCTTATGTCAGATGAGCATGGCCTCGTCAACCCCGCCTTCGATCCCAGCATGGAGGACAACAGTCAGTCAGGAAGCACGACCAGCTTAGCTGCTCGTTGTAGCTCCAAGAAGAGTGAGTGTGAGTGGGCAAACAAACGTTTGTCTGTGGTCAAGTTTCATCTATTGTACATTCTATTCTAGTGACATTGGAAGTACAGTATTTATTTATTTACACAGATCACAAGGCAAGTAAATGTCAGTCTGTCAAAACTCTTTGTTTTTTTGATAAACAGGATTTTTTTTTAAGGCTAACGGTGGTATCAGTGCTTTTGTTTGTCCATCTTTCCATAATCTTGTCCCAATACTTTCTTGTTCCAGTCTGTTTCTTATATCAGGGGTTCTTAACTGGTCTCACTCTGGCACCCACATTTTGCCACGGTCATTAAATCGTGACTCACTTTTTTTTAGAATTCAACCAACCAAATTCAGTTTTTCAAAACTAGCTGTTGGAAACACAAATATATATAATCTTTAATAAAACATAAATATTTTCCTGTGTAATATGCATTTCACAGCATGCCTGTCAAAAGAAGAGACCAAAGTACAATGTGAGAGACATTAAGTATTTATTTATTTTTGACAGGTCCGCGACCCACCAGTTGAGAATTGTTGTCTTATATGTTATATGTTATATGCAAAATATACCAATTTTATCCAGAATTTTTAGTTTAGCTCTCATTAGAACAATTGGAGTCAATGCAAAAAATGGAAAACATTTGTCTTTCACTTCTCAAGCCAATAAGTCATTGTCATTGACAAATCAAAAACATCTCCATGCTGTCTAGATGCAATTTGTGTATTTTCAGATTTTTGTCTTAATAACTACATTTTTGACAGCTATTTGAAATCTACTTGTACAAGCTAATAGCTGCTGCTTTTCTAAAACTGCCTGGCCCCGACCATTGTTGCACAGCAGTTTTGATTTAATTTCTACTTTTAAACTTTTCCAACCTAAAATTCTCCCTGCAGACATAGATTTCACAAGCCAGACTCACATTTAACCTCAAATACTGTCTTTGTTTGTGTTAATAGTTTCTGATAGAAATCCCATTCCCTTATCTCTATTGTTGTCCAATTTCTTCTCCAATCCATAAAATCTCTCTCAGAGAAAAACAGCAAAATCGTTGCTCGGGCATTATGCAGCCAAGGAGGAATGAAGGATAAATACTGTATAACCAGGGTAAAAGTATGATATTGCCCAGTGTCAGGATTGCAGAAGTCTCTCACTTTTCCACCTGTAAAAACAGGAAGCTGTGTTAAGTGTTCTCTCTATTCCTCTAATCTTTTTACCAAAATATGCACACACAGGCAACGGGGACACTATTTGATGCTGCACCAGCACTTTAAGTCCAGCTAGCTGAGCGCCGACCACCACCACAAATGCCACTACTGCTGAACAAGCTGTCAGCTTCAGAACCGGCTCCCGCTTTTAAAGAATAATGTTGCTGTCAGGAGTCCTTGCATCTCGCTGGGCCTGTAGAGGGAGGGTGGAGGTCTGCAGAGGCTTGCTGCCCTGTGCTCAGGCTCAGACCACCGCCTCTCCACTGCAGCTTGCACTAGCATATCTGTCTTACTCGAGGAAAATCTGACAAGCAGATAAGAGTTTTTTTCTGAAAATCTTATATTTGACATCATATTGAGAATCCACATTGTATTAAATCACTACTATAGTTACACAACCTCATACTGATATTGGGTTATTAAACTAAGAGCCACAGGTTGAAAGAGGCCACCTTACTGTTAAGGGAAAACGTACTATTGGAGAATGTTTGGAATTTTATCAATAAACAAATGTGGAGCAAACAGGATAATATTCAGGCAAAAATCAAAACCTTTTCATTGAGGTCTTTGTAGTGTGAACACACAGGTTCAAGAATGCCATTATTGTTGCTTTCTAGAGTTTTCTGTATGGATCTCTTTTGGGTCACTGTTTAAAAATGGCATTGTCTAAATCTTGTAATATATCTGGAATTAACATAAGAAGCATGTCTTCCATAGTGTAGTGCTGCATTCAATTTATGAAGACCCTTCATAAAACTGTTTATAAGGGCTAGTTTATGTTTTCTTTATACAACCTCATAAGACATTCTGCCAGTACATTCTGGAAATCAAAGAGGTGTATAAAGTTTCTAAATGAGCTCATGAGAGGCAAGGGGCAAAGCTGGATGCCATTAGTCTAGTTTTAGACAATCTTTGCAGGGAATATTATTTACAGGGTCATAAAGGTTCAGCAAGACAAGTAGCAGGACAACTTACCTGCACACGTCTGGTGATGATTTAATGGGTGTGGGTTATAATTTTAATTTACAAAATTGTCCAACCATTAAATGGCAACGGGAACTATAATCTAACAATGCAAGTGGCTTTCAAGATAAGAGGCTACTTTTAATGCAGTGGTTTCCTCTTTTTCATAATCTGCTCAGTAACACAAGCGCATGGGTAGCACAGCTTTCTTTTAAAGGCAGCTGAGAAGAGCATTTTGATTGGCTATGGAGAACCAGCTCCTGACATGTCCGGGCATGTTGAGAGGATGAAGAAAACTCTAAAGTGCCTTTCCTTCTCCCTTGTGTCTTTCCAGTCAGAAACTTTGACCGATCCTCAGTGAGAAGTCGCTCCTTCAAGAGATTGAACCGGGCCTTTAGTGTTCTGCGCAGGACTAAAAGTGGAAATGCTGTCAGCAACGAGACATCAGAGGAGAGAGATAATGCCAGAAACTCCAGTGTTCCACAGGAAGGTATGGATAAAAACCTGCTTTACTCTTATCTCTGATTCTTTATGCTGCCTAAAGGTGGCTGAAGAGGAAATGGCTCCACTTACATTTCAAGATGTGTATAATTTCAATGATCCCTCAGCTATAGAAGGAAGGCGATATTGGTGGGAGCCTGCAGTGTAACAGTAGCATATGTTTCTTTAATAATTCAGCTGCTGATTACATAAGTTCACTGGCGCATAACTGGACACAGATCAGAGGGGAGATGTTGTTGCCTTAGGCACTTTGGACTAGGATGGGATACCAGATGTCACTGAGAGGAGCTTGACGGCATTGTCCGTTTTTTCCACAGTACCTGGTTTGTTATTTTATTTCTCACATACCTAACCTTTACCCCTTCACTTTCTTGTCTTATTTTGTGCCTAAATGATGGAGTAGTCCATAGACTGCTAAAAAAGCATCTTTGTGATATGTAATCTAACAATCGCAGACAGAAGATTGGTGGAAGAAAAAAAAAACAATGTTGAAGGGGAACTACAGCGCGCATTGATAAAGGAGATTAATTGTAGTATTGCATAAGTTTGAGGGCTGACAAATGATCAGCGCTCAGATTATTCTCGGGGGCCACAACTGAAATGTTTGAGAAAATAGATGAATTATTCATTGCTTGCTTCTTCAGAGAAAAAGAAAAAGGGGTGGGAGCAAAAACAGAAATGACGGTATGTGTGACGGACAGAAAATACGGTTACATAATAGCCACAAGTTCCGGTTAATATGGTGTGGATTTTTAAAGCTATTGTCAGCAATAAAGACTAAATATTAACTTTAAAAAAAAGCAGTACTGACAGTGAAAAGTGACCATAGGAGAAATGATGATGAAATATCCTGACCCACTTCCATGTGGTCCAGTAAAATCTGTCATTCTATTGTTTTGGGGAAATATGCAAGCCAAGAAAGAAGGGAGCAACAGAGGAAAGAAAGATAAACAGTTGTGTTGTAAAATGTTGCATCCCCACCCAAGTAATGGCTCCGGAAATTTGAAATCAAAGGTTTTCTGAAGCACAGATGTACGTGACTAATGAGAGGAACATCACACGAGATAATCAACCAAGTAAATATTCCCTCTTGGCTGCAAGTTTGTTTTACTAACCTGAGGGATTAGAGACAGCTGGTTCCTCAGCTCAATCTCTACTCAATAGTTTATGTCCTTATTGTGTTTCTCTACTATCTGTTTCCACTGCAGATATTTGGACAGGTCTACAAGTTGCCTTTTTTCTTTTATTGTTTCACTGAATTGTGCCATTTTTTTCTGCAGGTTTGGCCCTTCCCCAGCTTCATCACTTGATTCCTGATGGTGAGGTTACTAGTATTAAGATCACAAGGGTTGATCCTTCAGAACCATTGGCCATTAGTGTAGTCGGCGGTAGTGAGACTCCCTTGGTTCGCATCCTCATTCAGGACATTTACAGAGAAGGTGTCATTGCACGAGATGGGCGTTTGCTGCCAGGGGACATGATTCTCAAGGTAAATGACCTTCAGGAAACATTCAGATAAACATTTCTGAACCATTTTAGAAACTCGAGGTACTTTTCTTGCAGGTAAATGGCATCGACATCAGCAATGTACCCCACTGCTTTGCTGTCGCGGCCCTAAAGCAGCCCTGCCAACTCCTGCGGCTAACCATCCTCAGAGAGCAGCGCCACCGCTACCGCTCACAATCACAGAGTCATCTGCACGGGCATGGTCATGAGATCACCGGGGGCCTCCCACATGGACTGTCCCACCATCCTGTTCGGGACGACAGCATCCATGTGGTCCTGATTAAACACACTCCAGATGAACAGCTAGGAATCAAGCTGGTCAGGCGGCCAGAGGAGCATGGAGTCTTCATCTTTCACCTGCTGGAGGGCGGACTGGCAGCACGTGATGGACAGTTGTGTGTTGGCGACCGCGTGCTGGCAATCAATGGCCACGATCTGCGTTACGGAGCTCCAGAACATGCGGCACTACTAATTCAGGTCAGCCAGCATGTGCTAACGAAAACACAATAGTCATTGGTATAATATAGGAAGTTTACAGTTGTGACAAACCTGACCACGTCACAGACCATAAATGACTGTGCTCGGTTCTTACTCTGAAGTCGCAGAGGTACTAGAGATACAGTAATTGTGGTAATTCAGGCTAATTGCGTTATGCTGTGTGGTTCTGTCTGCTTTCCTTGCAGTTAATAGTATTTAAAACTGTGGTGGCCATACGGCGGCCCGGGGGTCCTGGTTGATGCCAGTCTGCGTTGTTTTTTTTTTGTTAATAGCAGTTACAGTAATTTCTTTTCAGCCAACCGCTTAAGGTCTCTGAGGTTGCAGTTCCTGTCTGAACAGTCTGACCGGCGCTTCTGGGTCTCAATGGAGCCAACGTAGGTTTTCAGAACAAAGAGATTAGTGGCTGGAAGCTAAAAAAATCCAATTAGTCCAATTGAGACAATAATGGGCTGGAATGGCTAATTCAGGAATCAGCTCTTTGTTGCATGGTGCACAGATCTCTCCAAGGATTGATAGCATAGTCAGCCAATCTATATTCTGATTTGATGGTTTGCATGTAAATGTGGAGAGTGGATATAAAATATCCTTGAAAAGTTTGACTTCAAACAATGTATTTCCAACCTGGGATTAAATATGTTTTATATTAAGCTGTGTTTTAGGGATGTAGGTGACGTAGATTTTAGAAGTCCATCATTGAATTTGGCATTGTTTTCGATAAAATGTTGATGTCTTTTGGATCATTATGTTGATTATAATTAGCCTTTGTGTCATGTTATAACACAGTTATACAATGTTATATCATTGAGAAGTTGGGGGTTCAATCCCAGGCCACACCTATCCATGTGTTGAAGTGTCTTTGGTCAAGACGCTGAACCCTAATTTGCTCCCATTGGTTGACTAGCGGCTCGTATGGTGTGTGAATGTTAGTGTGAATCTGTGATAATATTATAAAGTGCTTTGGGATTACTTTGGTGGTAATAGAAGCACTTTATAAATCAAGTTCATTTATCATAACTGTAAGATTTAAATTAGTAAAGCCTTGTTGCATCGTCAAAGCAGGGCCCTGTAAAATCCACGTTAACGGAATCACTGACAGAATCACGGAATCGACAGAATCGGCATGAAACGCCGTCACTGTTGGGCAAGGAATGTTTTTTTTATTGGGAAGTGTTTCCGGGGACCGCTCATTAAACGCCTCCTAAACCACCCGAAACAGCGTATAAACTGCCAAAAAACTACACAAATCATAACTGACTCTTAAAATACAGAGCCGACCAGTGCCTGCTTAACTTTGCTGTGCCTCGTTTCTCGTCAAGCGCTGCATCGTTCCGTGAAAACATGATCAGCTTTAATCAGCTTCACCCGCTGGGAGCGTTTGAACAACATCTAATCAGAGCTACAGAAGATCTGTGGGAAAAGCTGTTTATTTGTTGTGGACGAGACCATCGATGCCACGGATTGTAGCGTCTGAAACATTGTAGGTTAATGATAAGTTCTGACACTGTCAAATATTATGGCCCCTAGTTGTGAAATAACTGATGCATCCTTGCAAACATTTGTTTTTGTTTAATCATTACGTCAATGATTGGTGAGCGGCCCAAAACTCCTGATCATGTAAAGCCTAATTTTTTGTCATTTGTGTGTTTTTCATGAGATTTGTGTATTTTTGTTGTAAATATGTATAGTTAACATTAATGCTCAATGGTTTCTCACTGCTTTTTAATATTTTATGATTTTATATACTGTCATTTATACAAAGAATTAAAATGCAAGATGTACCTTTTATTTCCTTTTACTATTAAATCGGTTTTATAGTTTCTCTCTCACATTTGAAAAAATTGGAATAATGTGTCATGAGTCATTTTGTGAGAGAGGTGCAATGAACACACGCACGCACGCACGCAAACAAACACACACGCACTAATGTAATAAAATAATTTTAATTATTACATGTTTAATTTAAACAAGTAATAATTCAAAATGATATATTTTATACATTGTCGTTCTGGTCCAAATATTCCACAGAGTACTTATAATGACTCTCTCAAGTAAAACAAATAATAAACCATAACCATGTTATGTTTAGTAATACTCTGTATTAATTTTTGAAAAAAGGTCAGCTACGTTCCAACACGTCAAATTTTCTGCCACACCCCGACATGCAACACACCTCAACGTGCGCCACATCCCGACATGCGCGTCATTGCGAGGGTATATATCTTGTTTTCTCACAGGAGTTAAAAACTAATATTTTAGGGAAAGAATGTATTAATATTTCTAAGAAAAAATAAAAATGTGGAAAACACGGAATTTGAGGAAAAATAAAACAAAATTTGGAAAAAAATTAAACAGATTTTATAGGGCCCTATCAAAGTGATTATTCTGGCTTTATTCAACATATCTCTTTTTTGTGTGTTATAAATACAGATATTGAGACATGATTACCTCTGAACATAATTTACGTTTTATATTTTTACATTAGTGACTAAACCACATTGATGTGCTTTTCGCAATGGTGCATGCTTATAAATTATTTTTTTTTTTTTTTTTTAGTAAACATTATGTTGTGTAAAAAATAGAAAATTGAGATTCAGCACTGTTAAATAGTAACATTCAACATTAAGCAATAGTTGTATCGTAAAACACGACATTGTTGAAAGAAAAGAATTTGACATGATCAGGAGGAAGTTACTGTACATGGTTTTTGTGATTGATGTAAAAAAAAAAAATCATGTTAGGCTCATCATTTCCTGACGTCACTTATCAAATCAGCATTTGGAACATATATCTGTGTAGCCTGCATTGCCACAGCTCACAACTTTTCTACCCTTTGTTGCTTCTTTATAGGCGAGTGAGGAGAGAGTTCATTTCATTGTGTCCCGTCAAATCTGCCTGCCCGCCCCTGACATCCTCCAGGAAGCGCCGTGGGCCATGGAGGGTCCACCACCATATTCCCCTGTGGATATAGAGCAAACACTGCTGGTGAGCAGCACATTCAAACACACGCTCATGAGATGATAAAAGGCCTGATACACAGAGAGAAGCTTTGTCCACTGCCCATGGTTAATATTCACTTTCAGGTACAAATGATCAATGAAGGCATTATTTTCCCATCAAAGCTGAGGTGTGCATGTCATTACAAAGCACTACAGGAGGAGCATAGTTATCAGTGATATATTCATGTGGGAGGACATTTGCTGCAAAAGAGAAAGGATTAATGTGAATTACATAACTAATTCAGCATCTGGTAAATTCTACCCATAAACACTGATCAGTTCAAAGAACAAATATCCTAACAAGATGTCCGACAAGTTATCATCACACATCTGTCTGCTCCAGAGCAGACAGGTTTATTTGCAGCTTGAACCACAGATTTGGCCAGTTGTAACACAGGATGGGCGTCATGTTGCTCCGTTATGTTAAAAGGACTGGTAACACTTTACTTAAAGTTTTATACATAAAGGCTGACATTACGCTGTCATTGTTATGATATGACACCTGTCATTAGCATGAATAAGTTGTCATGAAGGCTGTCATTAAGTACTGTTTGTAACCCTAACCCTTTGTTACCCTAACCTAATGTTGCGTTCACACCGAATGCGTCTTCTGCGGCACCGGATGCATCTACCGCACGAAACATTCCGCAGGTTTCGCAGAATCAAAATAAGTTCCTATTCGCTTCATACACGCATTTGAATTGAAGCACTGCCCACCAGCAACACATCCAACTCAGTGAGTTTCACTGCCTGCTGAAGTGAGGAGCTGCACTCCTTTTTCTCCTCTCAGAAACATAAACCACCAGTGAAAAAAGCCGGTGTGATTAGTGGATAATGCTATCCCAGCTCAATGAAAACTACAAACTTTTACCTGCTACTACCACCTCCTCGCTGATTCTCCTCCACGTCAAATCCTTCCTAGTGCGGTCTTGATTATAAAGACCATGTCATACAGCTCCAAGTGGTCACACACAGCTTCTACTCCATGGTCCCGATTTTTTTACTTTGAAAACTCGATTTTCAATTCCGATTTCTGTTTTTTTCTCCCTTTAAAAAGAGACACTGGATTTAATTATTGCAAGTATTTTCTTTTATTTGAACAAGTGACAACAATTTTCCATACTGCAAAGTTTTAACAATGAATGTTAAATCCCCTGGGGGTTTGATAAAATAACAACATGCCCAACCAAAGGTGAATCCCTCAGCATTTTTAAAAAAAGAACCTTGCATTAGAAAAAAAACACACAAAGTTCACATTTAGAAAAGAAGAGGTTGTGTTTGAAACTTGTTTTTCAACAGCTCATGCCATACATGACATAGCACCAAAGGTGTCATAATTTAGCGAAAGGCGTCATAATTTAGCAAACGACACTTTAAATCTGATTTGAAAAGATCATATAGGGGTCGGATTTGAGAGTTCACTGCTTTTAAAAAATCTGATCTGGTCACTTGACTCCCAAAAGTTCAGATTTGGGCCACATTTGCCTTCAGTGTGAACGCAGTCTTAATGACAGTCATCCTGACACCTTATTCATGCTAATGACAGTGTAATGCCAGCCTTATGTATAAAACTTCAAGTAAAGTGTTCCCAAAGGGCCTTGTAAGAAAACGTAAACAAGGTTGAGGCTGAGCCAAACACATGCCTTTCAGAAAGCATTGCAGGCCAAAAATGGGTTGACCATGTGTAGAACTTGGAAAAATTGGAAAACAAATTTAAGAGACTAGAGAATCAGTTACCTTAACCCTGTTATGAGCTTAGTCGCAAAGCTACAAACTTGTGATAGATGCTCCGGTAAGTCTGTACTACGGAAACCCATGAGGCCAATTATGATACAGTCATTTTCACCACATGACACACTGAGTGTGTACAGTTCTCGTCAGCCCTGTGTCCTCGTGCTACTTGTATGACTTCCAGTAATCTCCTGCAGTGAGGGCAGCGCTAAAGTGTGAATGCAACACATTAGCTAAAGCAGCAAAGGCTACGTTGCATCAACCCCATTGTGTCCATGTGTTATTCATTACTGCTCCACTCTCTCTCATCTGACTCACAAGCATACGTGCTGTGAAGAATGTCCCACTTTTTTATTTTATCCCACACACGGTCATGTTTGCTACGCCGAATGGCACATCACAACACCCATGAATAAATCAGTCTCTTTATGTTCAGCATGAGCACGTAATGAAGAAGCACTTGAGTGATTTTATTGTCCTTCTCTTAATTACCACCATACATTATATAGCAGCAGTAAGGCTAATGAGGTCATTCATTACTTAGAAATTAACTGTGTGTTATTAGACTTTTCTTTGCATAGCGCAGCATAGGTGGCACTCATGTGACTTCTTCTTCTGTATTAGTAAGATAATGGGCTCATCTGAAACATAATTGCGCCATGTAATCATACCAAAGGTGCCCTTTTTGTAGCTTTCAATCACATTTGAAGTTATTTTGCTTTTGTACAAGTTGCTTTCTTTGTGCTGTGTCCAATGAGAGAATCACCAATGAACAATGAACAAAGAAGGACAGGGGTGGACTGGAATAAAAATGTATCCCTGGCATTTTCTATCCAGACCAGCCCACTATTTTATCAGCAGACACCACAAAGAAGCCGTTAAGTCAATAATGCACAACATGTGGATTTTTATGTCTTAATTTGAATTATTATTCCCCTAGAAAACCTTAAAAGGTGGAAACTTTTTAACTCCTTTTTACTGATATCCTTTGGCCGTTTTGCAACTTTCTTTGTCCCATTTTTGCCCCTTTTCAAACAACATTTTTTTCAGATGTTAGTTAATGCCACTTGTTTCCTTTTCCTTCTACATTTTGCCTCATTTTGTTCCACATTTTTGTCCTTTTTCACTATTGTTTGCCACATTTTGCCCTTTTAAGCTACCCTTTGCCATTACATACATGGTTTCTCTTTATTTGCCCATTTTTTGGCCACTCTTGACTGCTTTTGGCCCATTTTAGTCACTTTTTACTCTTTTCTAGACATGTTTTGGCCACTTTTGAACCATTTTTTGTCACCTGTTACTATGTCTGCCTCCACTCACTCGTCATTAAAAAAAACACAAAAAACTTAGCGGACCGGACCGGCCCACTTCGGGTCGACGGCCCACCACGACGATGTCCCGTATGCCAGATGGCCAGTCCACCCCTGGAGAAGGATGGCACAAATAAATGTTCTAACCCATCACTGATAATCTAGACTGGTTCCTCCTTTTTGTCTAACTCTGCTCTCCAGGACTCATGTCAGAAGCCTGCATGCTATGAGAAGACGGTTACTTTAACCAAAGAGCCGTACGACTCGCTGGGAATGACGGTGGCTGGTGGCATGTCCAGCCGAGGGTGGGACCTCCCGATCTATGTCACCAACGTTGACTCTGATGGAGTGGTTGGGCAGGAGGGCTCCATTCGCAAAGGTACGACAATTCAAATGATCCCCTGTGTAATTGGTTTAATAATAACCGCCTTTGTGCAACTGACTACGCTTTTAAAATATTCATTTTGTAATGCTGTGCTGTGATGCTTGCCAAGAGGCTAATAGTTGAACATTTAAGACTCCTGTTTCATTAGCAGGATTGTCTGTTATTACTCTAAAAGAAAATGAAGGTGCTGCTGTGGTTCACTACACCGCAAATTGGCTTAATAAACAAATCACAAACATCAGCATCATTAACACTGCTGCAGAGCAGGATTCATCAACTATTCAATTATTTGGTTTTATCCACCAAGTAACACCCAACACATGCAGCATGCAGCATACAAATAACTATAACTGGCTATGAAAGCTGCAGGCAGTGGGAATGTTTCCTATTTCCAAACGCATCATGCTTTAAATTTCATCATTTTAAATCCATTATTACACATCATCTTCTCCTCCTTCAAGCATTGGATTGTGTGGGCTCTAATGGGGTTGTTAAAGACTTTTTAAAGCAGAGCTGAATTCACTCTTGAGTCTGAGCTTGTTTCAGGGAGCATAGTCGCAGCTCTCTGTGTCATTATGAAACATGTTTGTGTAATGTAATGGAATATTAATTTTCATCTGCATATCCCCGCAGGCTAAACATGTCCTTTCATGTTGTGCATTATTGAACTAGGCTGAGACGTCCCTTTAACCTGCTCCACTTTCATCTCAAATTTGCTTTTTGAAGCACAGGTGCTGCTTAGTTTCCATCCTTTTCTGTTTAAACACGAGAGCTCATGAATATAAAACAGGCACATTATGAGTCCTGTGGAAAAGCTATTATGTGTCACACGTTAAGCTCTACTGTCCCCGTGCTGCCTCCTACAGGTGATATTTTGCTAAATGTGAACGGGGTGGACCTGACGGGTGTGACGCGAGGGGAGGCCGTGGCCAACCTGAAAAACACCTCGTCTCCAGTCGTCCTCAAGGTCCTGGAGATGCGTCCACCGGAAGAAAGCCTGCAAGACAGCATGCTGCCACCATGTCTCATACCATCACCCACTGATAGCACAAAAAGCCCGCTGCCTAATGACGATTACGCACCGCTGTGGGTGTCATGGTTACAGATACCCAGGTGAGCATGAGCAGGTGTTTTTGTTTATAGCTTTACACCTTTCTGAACCTCATTTGAATCTCGACAGAGCCATTATGTATAACCTTCAGGTACAAAAACTTCTATTAATACTGCAGTTACACTTCTGAGACTGAAAAACCTTTTCAGATGTATTTTTAGACGACATTAGACTGTCAGACTGAGCGCAGACAATAAATAGCTGCTGCTATAACCTGAGAGAAATAAAAAAATGTTTTTCTGCTACAACAAAGAATTGATTAGAAATGCAGGGCAGTCCCTGACTCACAGGAGAAATATAGTCTAGACCAGTGGTGGAGCCAAAGGTACTTAAATAAATCTGTGTCTTAATTTAATGACAAGATGTCCCTTTGTTTTCAGTGCGAGTTTGTTTTCTGCAGTCGAGCTGTTTTTATGAACTTACCATAGATATAGAATGCATGGTAGTAGGATGCAGATAAGAGATTAGTGTGTTTAATCTCCTTCTTTGGCCCATGCAGGCATCTGTACTGCTGCAAAGACATCGTCCTGAGGCGCAGCACATCCGGCAGCCTGGGGTTCAGTATTGTGGGAGGTCAAGAAGAGGTGAACTGCAATCAATCCTTTTTTATCCGCTCTATTGTGGAAGGAACACCAGCCTACAACGATGGAAGGATAAGGTATTCAGCAACGTTTGACTTATGCACGAGAATCATCAATGGGCAAAAACGCAACAATGTAAATTGCCTGGGATAATTGTAATATATTTTGAAAGTATATATAAAAAGGTTTTAAAATTGTAATTTGCATAGGACACATAAGTATTGAGGTTGATCTGTTGTTGGTTGTACAAATCAACATAAGTACCTATATTCTGTTCCAGCTACAGAAGTAGGCGTCGACAAACAGAACTCATTAGCATTTAAAGGTGCAGGCACAGAAACAGCCTGTCCTCAGCAGAGCTCATTTGAGCAACTTTTATACAGCTGAATATCAGGACCACGCATGGGTTTGGTGCAATGCATATCGAATATTGATCATATCGAAAGTGTTGTTAGACCTTTAACAGCTGTGTGAAATTGATGAAAAACAGTATAAAATGGGACATTTAAAGTAAAACTAGTCTATTAAAAAAATAGCATTGCTTTTTTTTTTTTTAAATATTACTTTTTTGTTTGTATTTGCTATGCTCACGTCCTTAGAAATGTAAAATTAAGAAACGCACAATGTATTAATTGTTTGTTCTATACGGTTAGCTATAAGGCACAACTTTTCTCATTAATATTGGTAAAACGTTGTTTTTTTTCTGTGCCTGATCTTTCTGTGTAGGTGTGGAGACATCCTGCTGGAGGTGAACGGGAAGAGCACTTGGGGGATGACCCACACAGCGTTGGTTCGCCTTCTGAAAGAGCTTCGGGGCAGAATCACACTGACCATTGTGACCTGGCCGGGCAGCCTGCTGTAGTAGCGTCTGTGGTTATTAAGCCCTGTTTTAATGGTACTGACCAAAGGAATGTTGAAAGGAGAGCATCAGACCCAACGACCACCCTAAGCTCACAGTGTGTGGGGAGAAGCTGAATACTGTTGCTGGTTTCATGTCTCGCTCCTGTTGGACTGCTTGTACTTTGCCAGGAGTTTCAGGAGGACACACATACACAGGACTGTACTGTACCAGAGAATCCAGACTAGAGACACTTTGAACTCAAATATCAGGCGCTGGACTTCAAGACTTATGAACCACATTAAGCAAGTAGGATGGTGGGAAAAAAAACGAGAGGGGATATCACACATTGCCAATACAGTAGTTACAGAACATTAAAAATGTGCATCAAGCTGGATTTAAATTTCTTTAGTGTAAATGTTGGGTGTCTAAAAAAAAACAAAGATTCTCACACTTGTTGTTTTGTTTGTTTGTCGGACAGCCTTCAAATGTAGGCTTATTTCTGTTTGTACTGACAGTGGTTCTCACCTCCATTTGTTTACTTGATGACACGTTTGCCAAGTAGTAGTTTGTGAGGCTCTGACAAAATGATCAAAACACAGGCAATGAAAATGTGTTCAACTTAAGAATCTGTGTCCACATGTTTAAATGGAATATTTAAGATGGTGACATTGTGGAGGCCTTACTAGTTTTCTTACTTAAAAAACAGAGTTGGTTTTTCAGTGTAATCAGTGGGTGGTCTGAGGTCCATCCGCTGTGGTTCTGTCTGTCACGCTTTGGCCTGTGAAGTACACATCTAATGGTTTATTTGGTTAAATGATCAATAAAGTCATTTAAAAACAAAGCAAGAAACTGACTCTACGTTACATAGATAAGGATGCAATACAATGCAACACATTAATAATGGACTGAAAGAAACAATAAGTTATTCCTATGATTTTCCTAAAATGTATATAGTGTGTGTGGTAGGATGCCCACCAGCGGAGGGGACAGACAGACTTGAGAGCAGAATTGAGTTTAAACTTTTTCTATTTATTCTTCTTTTTTGGCTGGTGTAACATATTTGCAGTGAATCCCCAAAACAGTGAACCATAAACTGAGCAAACACAAAAGAAAAGGGCATTGAGATGCCAGGCTACATTTTACAAATTCGGAACATATTCTACTTTACCCTCAGTTTGTTTTGCTGTCAGCTTTATCAGTTCCGCTCACTACAGGTTCCTCCCTCCAACTGAGGGTGGGCCTCCATTTATAGGCAGTCTATACCTGTAACTCCTCCCACAGGCAAACCAAACCCAATCTAAAATCAATTAACTCAACAACAAAATAAATTATCATAAACAACATACAAAACATGCATTATTCAAGCTTCTATAATAAATGAGTGTTAATTCATTCACCTCCACTGTTTTTTTTTTTTTTTTTAATCACACAAACATCCCTGTACAAATGGTTTGTCCCAACACCAGCACACCAAACACCCCTATTTACATGACTTGGTTTAGTCCCTCTGGTTTCCTGCAATCCTGGAAGTGCTGCTGTCAAAATGGTGGTGAGTTAGCTGCTAACTAACAAACAAACACAAACGCTGGTAGGCCTTTCCCTGCACGGTGGAAGATGATTGACCAGTAGGTTATTGAAGAGGGTGCATAAGCATCATGAAACCAGTAACCAGAACAATGCTAACAGACAGATGAATAGAATGATGATGGCAGTAGCAACAAGTCAACTTACGTTAAGCTGTGCTTACGACCTAAAGAGTGAATGTCACGGCTCACTCATAGTGCCTAAATATATACTTGAGAGACCGAAAGTCAGTCCTATTTGAGTTTCAGTTCTTGGTTGGCAGTACATGTGCTGCGTCCGAATAGTCCCTCCTATCTCCTTTTCTATCCACTGTTCCTTTACCCCTGGAAGTGTTTAAGTGGTGGCCATGATGACGAGGGTTTGAATTATCTTTAAGCTAAGGAAAAGAGACTCAATGCTTGCTTTATAACCTCCTTTAGCCTAGGAAACACTAATGCATCCTTTACCAAAGGAGATGAGATACTGCTGACCCAGAATTCCTTGCTGCAACAACATGTAAAGGGACGGGCACACCCGTTCACTTATGGAACTTCACGATGACCAACAAGGGACGTAGATCATGTAAGTTACCAATGCATAATGTGCCTTGCACAACTTTAAGTAATCTTGAACCCATATCTTATTATTTGTAAGCCATATTATCAGATTATAACTGACATAAAACAGACACTCTGTCATTCAAGAAAAAGGGATCAGAGACATTTTTAGCCACATTATGTTTTATTCAACATAATTCATATTTCTGAGTGGAAGGTGAGTGTGAGCATTCTTTTAGTTTCACAAAGTGGATAGGAAAGAAGATAAGAGGGACTATTCAGACGCAGCCATGGTTTTTTCTGCCTCTTACTCTTTCGTGTGTTTTTTTCTGTTGTTAGATACACAGATAAATATTAATCGCATACATGACTAGGTTTTCTTTTTGTCTAAAATGTTGTTTTTCTCTGATGTTTAAGAATGGTCTTCCTGGCTTTTTAAACCACTGTGTGTTTTGTCCGCTGTCCTCTTGGTGTCCCTGTCCTTCATCTACTTCCTTAAGCTGAATATCAAATAAAATGTTCCACTTGTTAATAAAAGAAACAAATTAAATATAAAATACAGCTTCATAAAGACACTTCAGTTAATGGAAATCTAGATTTTAATGGAGTAAAACCTGAAACTGCATTTAAATCCTCGCGATGCTCTTAACTTTTAGTAACAAAGGGTCAAACGTGGGTGTCAGAGGAGGCAAGCAGAATCATGTAAGCTAAAAATAAAGTAAACAAATTATCTAACTCACAATTGGATACAAATTTATTAGAGATTCTAATACTGAGCCAACAAAATGTACCACTTATATATCCCTTAAAAGCACATGTGACAAACTCAAGGCCCAGGTGCCACTTCCAGCTATTTAGAGCATCCGAATCAGCTGAGAAAACATCAACTTCTTGTTTAAATTAGATGCAAACCAATCGCCCTGTCACACCAGACACAGCAGGGAAGCATGCGTGAGCATCCTGAACCTGTATTTTCTGAGATATCTGTTTAGAGCACGTAAATCCAGGATTTGGGGAATGCGGCCACTGCATAAGTCCTGCCAGACATGTTCGATTGGAACCTGTCCACTTTGGTCGGTAACTCGATTTCCGGGGGACACCGCAGACAGCCATGGAGCAGGTGTGCCGCGACAAGTGGTTCCACAGGAGGAATCCGGAGCGGTCCGAGGCTCTCCATCGCCTCACAGTCGAGGGATGAGGCACCGGCCACTGGAGCCCTGCTGCTGAAGGGGCTGTCCTGCCAGGAGCGCACCACCTCGACCAGCAGCTCAGGGAACACGGGAAGATGGTGGTCTCGATGCGCCCCTGGATGTGGGGAGTCTCTTCCCCTCATATGGGATCGGTCTCTGTCACAACGGCGGGCCATGGAATGGCGAGCCGAGCCGCAGTGTGCTTGCACCACATCCAGACCTGGGAGAGGGGTGGCTGGTGTGCTTTCCCTCCCGAGGCAAGCTCAAGCAGACCTGGTTTGTGTCCTTTCTCGAGATATTATTGCCACATTGGCAAAGGCGTGCCTCAGAGCTCCGAGCCCTCCAGTGTGAGGGGCTTTGGCCACCATTCATGGCGCAGACACAGGCAGGGAGAACAGATGGATAGCTTGGCGCTACCACGTGGCGGCTAGCTAGCTGGTTGCAGCTCGAGTATGGAGCTAAGCCATCCAGTGGTGTGTGAAGGCTTGCGTGGTGGACTAACGTGCCGCCGGACCTTCAGAGTGGTCGAGGGCAGCATTGGAGCGGAGCCGTCAGCTGGTGGTGCCAACGTCCGAGAGCTCGTGGTGTGGTGTCGAGCTGAGACAGCGCTGACCGAGCAGAAGCAAGGTCAGAGCTGGTTGATCTAGTGTGCTCAAATAAGCAAGTGCGTCCAATTCCTATCAGCACCCGGTGACGGAGGCAAGGGAAAGATTCGTCTGCTGACAGTTGAGCTGGTAGAAGAAGCGAGATATGCAAAGAGGTGTTGAATGACGTGCTGCCCGTCCGCCTCCTCCTCTTATAGGAGGTGGGAGTGTCCCTGGCGGACGTACACACGTTTATCACCAGCCAATCAGGATTGGCAGATTACGAGAATGCTTCTGAGGGCTGCAGACAGAGTGTGTATCCCCATAGTGAGACATCTCACGAAATATTATGAAATAGATCACTTATACGTGGAAGTGGCAGACTAGGGTACATTATTGTTGAGATTGCTCTTCTTTTTCCTGCCATTTGAAACCCACTTGAGATCAAACTGGGTCTGTATTTGGCACCTAATATAAAATAAGTTTGACACCCCTGCTTTAAAGTGTAACGTGAAGCTCTCAACTGTCAGTCTTGGTATATTATTTATAAAAACCTTCATCTATGACATTTTGGTTCATATTGACATGATAGTGCTATGAACTACTCCTTTTTACGTGGTATTCATAAAACAAACCCCAGTATTAGTCCATTATCAAAAATATTATTATCATAATTATTAATCCTTACAATCAAGTCAGCAATTGTGACAAATTGCTTGGACCATGTGAAGTAATAATTAAGCAGGATTATGAAAATGTAAACATGCCTTTTCAGAGGCGTTTGTTCCTTTTTCTGACCTTATTCAGTCAAATATAATTTCAGGCATTTACGATCCCTCCTCCTCTGGTTCTCATCACATTACACTGCAGACTAAGCTGGAGAGTTTGCCGGTTCAATTCAGGTCATAATGAGTTAGTTTACAGCAGTAGCTGTCAAGGCCAATACCCTATCAGCTCATTACAGATTACAGCGGTGATAGCTAGTGAGATTATCGAGCGAATCTTCCAGCTGCTCAGGTTTTTGTCTTACACTCTCTCTAACTGGCTCACCTCATCACAGATTGGCACTGTGTGTGTTTTGCAATTTGAGAACAATTCCCTTGACCTTTAGGAATCATCCCACAAAATGGTTTTCTCACAGCAAGTCGCACAGTCTAACGTTGTTGCGGAAAAAGTCCAATGGAACGGGCAAGTACTGAGCTAATGTTTGTACAGAGCTCACACATGGCTGGAGTAATATTACCATTTGATCTCTCAGCAAAGAGAGAGAAAGAGAGAAGAGGGGCAAAGGCAGCTGGAAGGAAACAAAGCTTGTGCAAGAACAAAGCTAAATATATTCGATATTTAGAGAGGGTTCTCTTTTTTACAGCAGGGATTAGGACCCCAGGCCCATGTTTGCTTTTGCTGGAGTCGTTAGCTCTCAAATAAAAAATAAATCTTCACAGAACAGCAAGAACACACTGAAATGTCTCCCAAGGAACACTGTCAGTGTGAGTAAATTACTGAACACAGGCCTCAGGATGAGCTTTCATTTAACCATAATTGGATTCATCAGTAGAACTCACATATTGAACTGTATCACATTTTTCAAACAAGAGCACTCAGAGAGTGCAATCCTCTGCCAAGCGTCAACTATCCTCTTTGTCAGAATATGACAGTTATCTGGATCCGTGTTCTGATCATGGTACCGTGATTATTCACACTTTAAAGGCTTGGAAGAAATGTCCATCCCCATCAATAATGATACAGCAAGTCCAAATGTATTTTTTTTTAAGCAATAAAATGGCAATTTCAGTGGAGTAACTTAGGTGTCAGCTCGACAAATTAATAAAAATCGTTCAATTACTAACCAAGATATACATTTTAAAAGTTTGCCAATGGTGAGATTAAACTGATGCAGATTCAGTATATTTATCCAGATCCCCTCAAATGTAATAAATTCTTCTATGGTGTAAAGTCTACTATGGTTAAAATTTGGTCAAAATGCCTTAAAGTAGTTTTTGATGAAAATTCTGCTAGCAGACAAAATAACAAATAATCATAATAAATTAAATGGTGAAAATACTAAAATATTACCTCCACGGCAGAGGTAACAACGTCTGAGACTACACCTGTTTTTGCAGCTGGGAGGAGCACTTGAACCCATAGTGACAGTAAAACTCCTGCAAAATACCCAAATGTGGACATTATCTACAGGACATATTAATCACTCACTCAATCCACCCTCCCACCTGCCACAGGGTGTGTTCAGATACATGTGGAACCTTACACTATGATGCAATCAGTACCCCCCCCTACCCAAAAAAAAAAAAACAAAAATTCTTAAAATGACCTTATCAGTGGTAAACATTTGTTATGTAGAGTCATAAAGTAACATTTTGCAAGGGAAAATGCTAAGTGGCGACCAACGTTATTGAGTAAACACTTGATGAAAAGTCAAGTCAGCGCTGCACAAAAAGCAATTTCAGACACAAGAAATCATCGGAGCAGCACTCTTGAGGGAATGACTACATGTGCTTTGTGACCTTTAGGCTGGGAGAAAAACATGTCTATAAAGTAAAGGGATAAATATAACAGTTGGAGGAGAAAAAAATGTCTAATTGAGGATATTTTTCAAAATATTTATTAAACTTGTGACCGTGTTTCCATCATCAGTTTTTTGTGCTAAATGAGAACCTTAATGACTCGTCTCTGGTTGAAGTTTGTTCCAAACTGTAAGACGTTACTACCTTGCTCTTCTGTGTTGGGAATGCTGTAATTAGTTTTTTTTAATGCTCTGTATTACTGCTGCCTGCATGCCTCTATTCAATTAACACCGATTCAACCCCGAGTCAGCTTTCTTCTATAAAACGAGCCTCACAGCATTTTTTTTTTAATGACACTTTTATCAAAGGTGCACGCAAGAAGACATTTATTATGTTTTTCAAAATCCTCACAGGAATTTCTCTCTTATAAATTACATGTCCAAATTTCAAGCTACTTTAGAATCCTAAAAACATAAATAATGCCACATGGAAAAATGTGTGTGTGAAAACAACAATATTATTGCAGAAAAAAGAGCTATATGTAAGACAACAGATTTACAGTTAAGGCTGAATAAAAGTGGAAAATAGTGTGGATAAAAACTGTTTATGAATCACCGGTGAATACTTGGGTAGAAATATCAATGTTGGTAGGGGTCTATGTAGTAAATGTCATACATTATGTCAAACCCAGAGGTGTAAAGAGTACTGATATCCTGCTCAAGGGGAAGTTACTTGATTGAAATTGTACTGTACTTGTACAAGTACAAGTAAGTCATACATAAAATACTGAAGTACAAGTAAAAAGTAGCTCAATTAAATAGTACTCAAAGTAAAAGTCACTAGTTACTTTCATCCTCCACATTTATTTTTGGTAATAAATCTTGCCATGTATACATTTAAAAAGGAAGACTAAAAAAATCTTGCACAAATGGAACTTAATTTATTTTTCCACAAAGGCATCTGTATAAAATAAAAAGGTTTGTTAAAATGTAGATTCATTTCAAAGGAAATAATACCAATGAATTCAATTAAAAAAAACAAAAAAAAAAAAACAATTCTCAGTCTCTGAAGTAGACTAAATTTATCAACTCTAAAATTGGAAAAATAACCACTATTCAATGGTGTTTAGGCATGGTGCATTATGTTAAAATCTGGTTGGTCGGCTATGATGTGATACATTTGATTGTTGTCATTTCATTTTTTGTAGTTTCACAATGTCCGTTGATTATTTTAAAACTAAAAACAATAATTTACTCAGCGACATTTCGGTGTAGAAATGTAACAAATCATTTTACTTCTTTAAAGCATAATTCATGATTGAGAAATATACTCGAAAAAGTACAAGTACCCATAAAAGCAACTCAATTACAGTAACAAAGAGCACTATCATCTGTTACTTTCACCTCTGGTCATAACCAGCTGATAACTAGTATAGCTGATATATCGGATACACTGACTGTCTGTGACTCAGCATCTGACGACCAACAGCAACACTCACACTGTCCTCATCTATGAACATGAAGAAGGATCAGCAGCGCAAGTCTCCATCTGTTTCTCTCTCTCTCTCTCATACAGTCAGTGGACAGTGGAAGCCACTGGTTCAGCTTATAAATGGTCCACAGCAGAGTCATAAATCAAAGTAAAATAAAACATATCAACTCCGTATGTGTATGTACCTGTGATGGTCACTGTGTGAAGCCGGATTATGAGTTCACAATGAATGACAAATACATCAACAAAGCCCAGAAGGTGTGAGCCGCCCACACATGCCGTCCTTGATGAGTGGGACTTAACAACAAATCTGTAGTATTACTACGAGCTCAATCTCCTGCAGCGTTGTGTCTCTATCTGTCACACGTGATTTCTGTTGCGTGTCCTCCTCCGTTACATGAGAGGTTTCCAGCTGTTCATGGCCCACTTCCCTCGTTTGACCCTCATGAGTGTTGTAAGCTTCACATGGAGACCACAGTTTAGTCATCCAGCACATAAATAGCTTGTAAAAGGTTCACTCCTTTTAGCAGAAGAAATGTAGAACAGTGTGTACCAATAATTCAACACAGGACAGTACACTTTGTCAGTACTGCAAAGTGTTCAACAGTATCATCAGTTTGGAGAGCAAAGAAACAAACGGATGAATTGGACTAATTGAAAGCTCTATAGATACTAAAGTTTTTCTTAAGTAACTTGAAGATGCTTTATAATTCGATCATGTCATTTAGTTTTGTGTACGTGGCTTGACAAGAAATTTCATCCAAAGTGAAGACGTCAAATGAATGTTCCGCCCAAGTAGTCATTGTATTTCTGGTAACGCTTTACTTGAAGTTTTACACATAAGGCTGACATTACGCTGTCATTATTATGACATGACACATGTCATTAGCGTGAATAAGGTGTCATGAAGGCTGTAATTAAGTGTTGTTTGTTACCCTAACCCCGAACCCTAACCTTAAAGCTGCTATCTGGAGTTTCTGAGAGGACGTCTCACTTCCTCCCACTGCCTCTTCCAATCTACCAGAAGCCACGCCTCTACTTTTTGCGGAACATGGCAAGGTCGCATCAGGTTGCATTAATATACTGTAGATCTATGGATCAGGTAAGAGTCAAAATCATATTTACCTGTTTGCTGTTGTGACGTGTGGCCTTGTTTCCGTGCACAGCTCCGCACTGACTTTGATTGACAGTCTCAAAAACACGAAGTTGAAGCCTATTGGCTGGGCACACTCTGCGATTCTTTCCATTTGTATAGGGGTCTATAGGACGAAGGAGGGACTTATATACATTAATGTATATGAATGACCACTGGCAGTAGACCATAGGAAAAGACTAGTTAGGTATTTTTTCTCATTTAAAAAAAAATCATACATAAACATAGATTTCTCAGAAACTCATCAATCAGCTTTAACCTTAACCCTACCTAGCCCCATTAGATGCTGCCACCTAACCCAATAAATGCCAACATAGCTCAAAAGGTTAATCCCTTCATGACACCTTATTCATACTAATGACAAATAATGACAGTGTAATGTCAGTCTTATGCATAAAAAAGTAAAGTGTTACCGTATTTCTCAATGAAGACTTGTCTTTGGTTATTTGTTGGACCCAGATGTATAAATCTCTGTGTTTATGTGGCTGTATGGCTTTGCCTCACATTTCTAGTCAAAACTTCACACTGGAATCATATGCACTCCAACCAGGTCAGCAGGCGTTCATTGTCTGCTTTTGTTCTTCCTCCAAAGTGTGAACGGAATTAATCAAGGCACGAGAACCAATGACCTTGGTGTTGTCTAATTCTCATGCAGCTGCTCAACATATTTATTTACAGTAAATTTCAAGAGACATTTACCTGACGTGCAAAAGTCCAACTTTAAGAAATGCATTTTGGGTAAATAAAAGAAAGTCACCTGTGCAGAGCGAAACTGGTATTTTTGTCTGTTTCGTTCTTTCTTATTGTCTTATTGTGAGAATGAGATTGTGTGAATTTCTTTCGTGCCCTGTTATCATTTTCTTTTTCGGTAGCAAGACAAAGCTGTAGCATGATCATTCCGTCCAACACTGATGGCAACATACGTTGTAAATACAGTTTACCTCCACATTTTATATTTGTAACGTGGAACGTATACCTGTTGATACTGGATTGTGTAATGTCTTTAAGTATTTACTTACTGATGAGAAACAAATTAGTTATTATTTTATGGTGCAATTTTGATGCAGTGTTATTCTACAGCTACTTCTGTTAATCAATAATCCAGTTCTCGATCGGGTTCATGCCATGTTAAGGGTGCTGGATATCGAAGTGGATAAGCACTAATCTATATGATTTACTATGATGAGGACAATGGGACGACGCCACTGTAATTACAATGTTCAAATTAATCGGATACAATGTTGTCTTCTTACTTGCTAAGTCTGTATAAATGGAATTTAATGAATCTGTGCATTAAAAAAAATGTGATGTGAAAATAGTCAATGAATATGTATTCTCTACACATCAAATTGAACGTAAAGATCATTTTTATTTTGGTAAAAATAAAACTCACTCCCTGCACACATTCAACACTGTACCAACCCTTCAACTTTCAAATCACTCATCAAAACTCAACATTTAAAACTAGCTTTTAACTTATGATTGTCACGTATTTTCTGTAGTTACTTTTGCTGTCGTTAGATTCTTTTTCGACATGTAATTGTTTTAACTGTAAAGTGTATTTGAGTTTTTTTTTTTAAATGCTTATAGATAAAAATTAATAATTAATTATTATTATTATTATTATTATTATTATTATTATTATTATTATTATTACTATACCCTACAAGGTTGCCTATATCCAGGCTGACTAAGACGTGAAGCCATGATCTCTGCAACGACACAAACCTTTGTGCCACCCAGCAGGCTTTGCTTTGCTTTTGATGCAGACAAAGCTTTCAACAAAGGTGCCAAAAATAATAGTGTGCACTGACTGACATTTATAAAGATCTCCCTTTCGGTTGTAGTTAGCAAAATGTTGGAAGGTTTTAGTGGTCCACAGATGGAGAGAAAGAGTAACCCAGGTTTAACCTCCTGAACTACACTGTAAAAAAAAAACAGATCTGCCAGTTAGCTTTCCCTTTTGTTTAATATCTTTCCAAAATAGATTGGATGAATGAAAGAGGGAAACTAACAGGTCCACAAATTGATCAAAGAGCTTCCTCAAATGCACAGATGTGTGCAAGTGTTTGAAGTGAATGCTTCATTGTCAAGACACACTGTGTATACGCCAGGCCATGAGGAGGGCACATTACCGATCCTATCTGGATCTCCTGACTGGATACACGTACTTCCAACTGAACATTTCCGGGCATGATTAGGAGTGCACTGTGTGCAACTGAAGCTTAGCCAATGGACCAGGCCGAATCTAACAAATCCAAGATATACAGTACATCAATCTAATGTTTTCTTTCTGGAAACAAAGTGGAGAAATTCATCCAATTCAATTCAACTTTATTTATATAGCGCTAATTACAGCAAAAGTCATCTCAAAGCACTTTCAAAATATTAAATTTATAATACAAAGGAAAAACCCAACAAATCCACATGAACAAGCATAAGCGACAGTGGGAAGAAAAAAACAACTTTTAACAGTTTTTCTTTTAACAGAAATAAATCTCCAGCAGAACCAGATTCAGAGGTGGCAGCCATCTGCCTCGACTGGTTGGGGTTAGTGGACAGGAGGAGGAACAGAACAGAATAGAGAGATAGATCATCCGAGTGTCCCAGACAAGTTGAGCCGCGAACCATTGATCAGGAACCGCCCGCTCAAGACACTAGTTGAGCCGTGAACCATAGATCAGGAACTGTCAACTCCAGCTTCAAGACACCTGAAACAGAAAAGAGAGAGAAGGGCGAGGAGAAGGCACAGACTGCAGAAAAACATGATACAAGAATATAGTGAAATGAGAATGAATATTGGGTGGACATCAGTCTACATGGTGTGTGAGCAGTGTAATGGGTATTGATTATCACAACTGGGAGGGCTGGCTTCATTAAGAGCAACAAAATCTTCATTTTTGAGCCAGGTTTCAGTGATGCATAATAAACCTAATTGATGGTCAGTTATAAGACCATTCACCAAGAGAAATTTAGACGAAAGCGATTTTAATTTGCACTATGTGCTGATTTATACTCCTCAACACTGTGTTTATAGGGTAAAAGTGCTTTGTGCTTTGAGTAAGGGACTTTTCTATGGAGGTGTCTGTAACAGCCTGTTTATTTTCAGCTAGTCCTGCATGTGTGGAGCTATGAATCGTAGACTGTGAGTTTGATTTTAGCATTTGCACTCCATGTAAATTAGGATGGACACCATGCTTTTTGTATAGATCAGCACGTTTCCAAAAAAGGTTGAAGTTATTAATTAAAGTGAAATTATGGAGTTCGCAGCTGGATTGTAAGAAGCTGTGCTGCTGTAAGAGACTAATGTGTTCTATATTTTGGTTTAGTGTAGGGAGGGACCCAGGGATGAATACTGATTTCCCACGTCTTTAAAACGTTAAAGAGAAGGTTAAACTCGCTCATGGTTCGTATTGATTCACGTCGGGGTATATCGTTCGTCCCCTTATGCAACACTATATTAGTAACATTTGCTGGCATTGTGGGTAGCATTTGATTAAGTTTGTTTAGGATAGTGTGAACTGTAGCACCTGGGATACTGTGTGTGATGGCATTAAAGAATCTAACGTTCTTAGGTATTGAGTCCAAAATAGTGAGTGATATTGGGGGGAAAAGAGATCTGGGAATGTGTGTAAGCTTGATACACTGACTGAGAGCGTCCAGCGGCGGGCGGTCATCTGCGGTCATCACCGGCTGCAGTGAAGCCTTTGTCACCGGAGTTGGCTGGTGTTGGGACAGTTGTGCGGGGGTGTCTGATGGTGTTCAGGGAAGTCTCTGCAATCAGCACTGTTTGGCGTTGTAGCGGCTCCGTCTAACGACAAGGGGGTCGCTGATGTCTGCGTGGGATCCTCCGTTATCAGCTGGCAACAGGTGGAGTAGGGCGGTGCTTGTTGATGGCTGTGTGTGTGGTGCTAGAATGTCTCTGGACGGTGAGTTTACGAAGAGCTGCAGATGAAATGGACCAGTGGGAAATTAATCCAAGCTGTGGTGGAACAGTTTTCCTGGCGGTTGCTTCATTCGGCATAATTGGACTGAGTTTGTCTCCATTTTCGTACAAAAGGGCTTCAAAGCAATTATGGAGAGTAAGTGGAAGGGGGACGCCATTTTCGTGTTTTTCTCTCGTCCGCGGACTACAACCTCGGTCCACAATGGCAGGCGTGGTGTGGAACAGGACAGTCTTGAACCCGGATTCTCCCAGGGACTGTATTGTTGTCACATAGAGCACTATGGAGGAAGGACAACGCTATTGTTTTACGACCGTGTCCGTATACTGAGTAGTTCATCTTTTTTAGCTCGTTAGAAAGGAGACAAATCTCTTCCCGTAGTTTGGTAATTTCTTTGTTGGCTTTTAGTAGTAAAATGTCTTTCTCTGATGGCAACTGAGGAGCAGCGTCTCTACCATCTGTAGATGCGGCCAGAAATGATTGCTAACAAATGATGAAACAT
Source organism: Gouania willdenowi (assembly GCF_900634775.1). Classification (NCBI taxonomy): domain Eukaryota; kingdom Metazoa; phylum Chordata; class Actinopteri; order Blenniiformes; family Gobiesocidae; genus Gouania; species Gouania willdenowi. The sequence goes on along the minus strand of NC_041047.1, from coordinate 22,733,334 downwards.
GAGGTGTTGATTAGTCTGACTATTGAGCATGTGCCTGCAACAAAAAGGTGGAATACTCAAATTAAACTAACATACACCTTTTTTTTGTTTATGTTTACAAAGTCTGTGCATCCAAGCACAAATTAAAACAGGAATGGATGGCAGCCATGTCTTTTATTACAATTTAAAAAAATATAACATTCCACAAAAGTCAGAACTGGCTTTGGAGCTGATTTAAGTGAGCGTAGGTGTAAATTACAAACTTCGATAACAGATATAGGATACAAAAGAATTCAAGCATTGTTTACAAAACTGCAGAAGTGAAATGATAAATTACATGAGGCAGTTTTTAAAAGAAATTTGAGTCCAACAACGTAGCTCCACCTTCCCCGAATGCAAGTGCAGTTTTTGTCGGGGGTACTTACATAGTTACAAGGTCTCAGTCTGTTTTAGCTTCACTTTGTTCACAAATGGCCTAAAATTGTCCTTAAGCAACCTCCGATACACTGTAGTAAGTTGAGCAGATTCCTTCATAATGAGCAATAAAGCATATTCCAAAACCATGACTTGTCCTCCAGATGATTAAAGTGTATTATAAGATCTTGGTCTAAGAATCTGTAAGATCTGCATTTGGTTTACAATGATGTCTGCTCCAGTTGATTTATAATTAAATTGTGAAGTCATCAGTCAAACATACAAGGATCAAGTCCTGGTTTTTGTTAAAGTTCTTTCTGGAAAACTTCAATACGGCAGTGATGTCATATCATAGCATCCAGCTTGATAACAACCATGGTAACATCCTATAGAGTAACTAAAGCCCAAATCTACTTTTTGCTGGTGAAAACAAATGTATTTGGATATGAAGTAGTTTTGTTGATTAATTCTTGTCCAACTCTTGTCTTGACATTTTAGTCAAAGCATTTCAATTTATACATATATATATATATATATATATATACTGGGTGTGTCTTAACTGCTCCAGGAGCCCAGCTCATAATTAAGGCATTTTTTTTTTAATTTAATTTCCTCCCTACACACATGACAGACAAAGCTTCAGGGTTAATAATTACTCTTTAAATGTTTTGAATGGTTCTTTAAGGGTCCTCTGGGATAACAAGGCCTGTTTTCAAGGTCTTCCTCTGTAGACAGTGAGAGCTGATTTCTTTCAATGCCAACGGTTCTACTATACCTTCCTCAGCATTAAAATTGCTATTTCTTCCGTCAGCTTTATTTTACATAATGAGTAATCTGTCTGGGTCTGGAAATATTTGAACTCAAGATTGTATATTTCAATTTATATATTGATAAAGGCAATTATTTGAGCAAATAAATGATTACGTTAATGTTGTTCGTCTCTGGCCTCCTCACAAATACTCCAAAGCTGTTTTGAGTGTCCCAGTTCACATAGCCTAATGTAATCTCTCGAACATTTGTACTTGATAGATGTTAATTTTCTGTTGTTGCACCCAAAAGGAGAATTTGAATCATCTGATAGGATTGCTTAGGAGGTGCTAAGCCACATACTTTATCATCATTAAATAATTACAATGTGTATTACAGTGTGCAAGTACAGATTCAGGAATAAGAAGTGCTGAGTTATAGCTACTTCAACTCCCCCACGTTCATATTAACAAAAGCTAAATCAAGTCACTGCAATGAAGGGCCTTCAAAATCTGCTTTTTCATGCCAAAAATATTGATATCCCATATTTTCACATGTTAAAGTAGGCTGTGGATTTCAAAGAAATTAGAGGATAAGGACCACTGAAAAGCGTAAATATAGATTTTAGGCGCCCAAGGGTCCTTTGCCCATCTTAAGGGTCAGAACTCACATTATGCCCTGAGTGTCTTCTTTTCAAAATATCCCCCAGAGGAAGGCAGTGTGTGTATGTGTGTATGTGTGTGTGTGTGTGTGTGTGTGTGTGTGTGTGTGTGCGTGTGTGCGTGTGTGCGTGCGAAAGGCAAGTTGGAAAGGAAATGATTCATAAAACACACTGGAGATGGCTGGCAGGTTTTAGAGGAACAGTAAGTCCTTGAAGGACGTGAGGAATTGGCAGAAGGAGTGTGATGTTTAAAAAAAAGAGTACAGAGGGTATTCAGGCCCCGCAAAATAAAAGGAGGAGGACAAAGTCAGACTGAGAGAAGAGCAAAAAGATAAAGAGAGAGGAAGGAAGCTCGAGAGATAAACAGAGGATTGGGGTTGAGACAAACTGGACAGCCAGCATTCAAATAAAACAGGCCCAGCAGCAACAGTATCAAAGTGGGCCTGCTGCATACGTGGCTGAGAAGGAAACAAACAACAAAGTACAACGTGGACCTCCTAAAGTCTGAGTTGTGTAAATCAAGGCTCAAATGTGGGAGTTTGCGGACACGTTAGAACATATATCGGAAGAGCGGAGTGTGGGATGACTAGGATACTGATAAACAGGAGACTGGCGGCACAAACAAGGTCATTCTCGGGCCCAGAACCTTATTTGGACATTGAATCAGATGCACGATCTGCTCCAGTAAACAGTGAAAAAAGCTTTCCAGCTGAGGATCAAAAACAGTATTGTAAGAAAACCAACATGTGACTTTTTTTTGCGTCAAAGAAAGGCATTTTCTGCCAGAAATGAAGGAAACACTGCACTTTATTTTATTACTCACTGATGGTGGCTGATGCTTACTTTGGCAATAAAATTTTCTTTGTTTTTTTGCTTTTTCTGCACCAGAATCTAACTTTCCTAAAAATTAAAGCACAGTTTTTTTTTTACCGCTAATGCAAACCCACTTGACCTTATTTTACATCCACACACTGATCTGGTACTCACCTTTTGACTGAACAGAAGGCTTCTCGTATATTTCTGACATGAAGCTGCATGGAGAATTAGAGAGTTGCAACATTTATACACTTCTTCAACATGGATCTACAATCCCTGACAAGATTGCACATGAACAAGTTCTACTGTATTACAAAATGTAACCCAAAAACGGCGAAAAAATTTATTTAAACCATTTTTCCCATTTGTTTCTATCCTTAAGAAGACAACACATGTACATTGGAAAAGAACTACAGTTGTAAGAAAATCACTGGGTACACATCTAAGGATTTTCTAAACCTGAAGAGGTTGTATCTGTTACAGACCCCACACATGTAGATAAAAAAAATCAGGTGGTGTAATCTTAACACAGCACACCACACACATAACGTCTCTGTCCCACCACCGTTTTCCTCCAAGCCAGAAATCTTACGTGATCAAACAAAAATCTAACAGCATGGCCTAATACTGTATCCAAGTAAAAAGGTTGAAATAGTCACATTGAACACCACCTGAATTCTAAGCTCCTACTTGGTAAAGTCGAGAAAATATCTAATATTTTAGCGGTCAGTTCTGTTTGATATATTACAATGTGCAATCGCGGAACTCGAAGATTGGATTTTTCAACTCAAAAATGCAGAGTTCCGAGTATGGGACGAGGAGTTTTGGTCGTACATATTGAACGGATTTAATATTTACTATTGTCAGCCCTAACCCATTTTGAAGCCAATTATGGGGACAAATTCACCTCAAATATACCTCAGACCACAGATTCATGTTATAGGATAATCTGGTATTTTCCCTCCTAGAAAGGGACAACAAGGGACAACACATTAAACTGATATTTGCATTTAATTTCAGAGAGACAATGACCAAACAATATTCATTTATAACAATGCAAATAAATCAGTGCAAGTAAATCCAGTTCCAGCTGCCTTCATCTGCAGATATTACATAAAAAACAAAAAAAAAAATACAGTAGTAAATTGAAGAGTAGACTGGAGTGCAGGCATGTCAGTTCACAAGCATTATTATGATTTAAATCATACACCAACCATTTAATATTACTATCCTTTACACTCATCTAATTACAGCCATACAGGATAATACAGTGAATTCTTCAACAACGACAAAAAAAAAACGTTGCCTTTATCGCAATGATTGCTTGGTCTCTCTTTGCAAATTTTTAGGGACCAAGCAACACAATCCACTCAGCCAAGAACCACACGTGCACACAGAGACACACACACACACAAAGATGCCTTTGAAGACTCAAGGCAAAGGCTTAACATATTCACATCTGGCTGCCATCCCCCTTTTCCTTATTTTTTTATTACGACCCCATAATGTGAAAGAGCTTGAAGCAGTCCTCTGCAACGTGAAAAACTCCAAGAATGGCTGAAAGAGGAGAAAGAATAATAGTGGCTGATATGCTTGTTGTTGTGCATGTGAGGATCCTGAATTTAAAACAACATCGAGCACTACTCAGTGAGTGAGCAGAAGAACATCTTCCTCTGCATTTTAAATACATGTCCCATAGAGTTGAGAGTGTTTGATGTGACCCTGCCAGGCCTTTGATACTACCCACACCTGGACACCAAAGGAAAGAGGAAAGCCAAACATGCACAAAGGAGGCCTTCAACCAACTGAAACAATAAGGACTAGAGCCTTTTAGTTTGGGAGGCTTTGGGCTATTGCTCAGACATTACAAATCAAAGGATAAAAAAGTGATTCATAAGGCGTAATAAGAGTACAGCAAACAAACACCTGAGAAGTCGCTCAACGGACAGGTGACATCGCAATCCTGAGAAACCTGGAATCTGACTGACTCAGATTTGATTCTAAATAGTCGTGACTACGACCAACAAACGTTTGTTTACTATTACTGTTAGCATGTGTGAGCAATTATAATCACCTGTGTTGACTTTTGGTATGGCTGTTTAAGGAGGTTTGCATGTTCATGCTTGCAAAAAAAAAAAAAACTACAAAAGCTATGAGTAAACAAACTTAAGAACAAAATCACAATCCTCTTAAAAGTCAAATTAACTATCCAACCAAGGCAGTACACCTTCCAACTGTAAATCAATATAATTGCCTTCATTTTGTGCCAATAACTTATAGTTTTATATGGAGGTTTAAAAGAGTACTGATATCCTACTCAAGTAGAAGTACTGTTACTTGGTTGAAATTGTACTCAAGTACAAGTACAAGTAAGTCATCCATAAAATACTCAAGTACAAGTAAAAAGTTTACTCAAAGTAAAAGTTACCAGTTACTTTCACTCCACACATTTACTTTTGGTAATAAATCTGGCCACGGTTCTCTTGCATATAGTAAACATCTCATGTATAAACTTAAAAAGGAAGTGACCAAATCTTGCACAATTTGAACTTCTGTATAAAATAAAAGATTTGTCAAAATGTACAATTATTATCTAAATACCAATGAATTCAATTCAAAACTTTAAAAATATAAGAATTGCTAAATTTATTAACTCTAAAACTGAGAAAATAACCAGCATTCAATGCTGTTTTGGCGTGGTTAATTACGTTTAATTAGTTGGCCGGCTATGATGTGATACATTTGATTGTTGTCATTTCATTTTTTGTAGTTTCACAATGTCCGTTGATCATTTTAAAATGAAAAATTATAATTTAGTCACTGACAGTCGGATGTAGAAATGTAATGAATTACTTTTCTTCTTTTAAAATCTATTTAAAGACACACTGTGTAACATTTAGCAACTAGGGGCGCTAGACCTGTAACTTTCACGTCAAGTGGCCTCAAGCATCGCAACACTGTCGCAAAAATCAACAGTCAGTCAGGCCAGCCTCCCTTGTCTTTTGATTGTGTATGCAGACAGTAGTTGACCTGTAACTTCGGCATAAGGATTGGCTCTAAGGGCTGGGTCGGTCGGGCTGGGGTGCGAAGCGGGGCTGGGCTCTCGCTGCGGCTGGAGGAGCAGCCGGCGCTCGGCCCTCCTCGCCACGTCGGTGGTGCTCCCCCACTACTCCCTGGCCTCGTTGCCGTCGTCGGCCCCCTTTGCCGGGAGTATTTCAAGGCTCGGGGGCAGCCCCGCTCGGAGCATTGATACTGTCAAGCCCTGTACAGTGTATTTCCCTGAGGAATCATTTAAAATAACTCATATGGGTCAACTCTTTAGGTCAAAAAATCTGCGGTGTGCCTTTAAGTACAAGTAAAATGACTGATTTAGAAATATACTCAAAAAGTACAGGTACTCATAAAAGCACTTACAGTAGCGTAGGTACTTGTAATCCATTACTTTCACCTCTGACTTTATATTACTGATACCATTTGTATCCCTTTCTGATTTCTAACTTATTCCACACAGAGCTCACCCACCATGTATCAGGGACCACTGTATTTCATCAGCACCACCAAGAGAATATTGTTAATGGACAAGTCAATCCAGGAAGACCTGCACAATCATTTCAGCGCTGATCTTTAGTCGGTGATGACACACTTCACTGTTGAGGTCGTTCCATTGTCGCGTGACCTAGAAACCATCTGTAGGAAATCTTTGCTGCAGCACACAGCAGCGGGCGCACTGACCTTGACGGTACAGGCTTGCACTAATATGTACAGTATAAAACACTCCAACCCAGTGAAAACACAAACCTAACAATGACCACAGCTTCTTCTTTTTTCTTTGCCACGTTCCCCAGTGTCCGTCTGTTCAGCACATTTCTGCTGAAAGAAACTGCAGGCCCAGCACTTTTTTTTTTAACCAGAGGCTATTTTTATCATGTTACACATTTGCATCACAAAAGAAGGGAGAGTCTGTACCTTAAAGAAGTGCAGCTAATAATATTAGAGCTGTGCTCATATACTTCAAAGATGCAGTTTACAATTCAAAGTTACAGTCGACAGGATGTGAGATATGTGGGTTGTATTTGCAGCTTTGGCATGGGTTTGTGGGGCAGTATTGGGCTCAAAGGTTGAGTGGGCAAGAAGAAGGTCCAAGGCTGCCCTTGTTGTTCTAGAGCCTTTGAAGATGAAGATAAGGGCATGTGTTCAGCTGTGTTATTTCCACCAGTGAGTCTTCCTGGATTTTTAGTTTGATTCAGTACAAAGACCAAAAGGAAGTCATGGATAGCCACCTGGCTGTAAGAGGACACATATCCATATCGCGCCTTTAAACACACACGCGCGCGCACGCACGCACACACGCACACACACGTGCTCACAGCAGCGTTCACCTCTGTCCTTCAACTTTGCGAGATTATTTATTATGACACGTGTTGCAGCTTCACAGACACGGTCAGACCCCCATTAGTCATTTGTGTAGCTGCATGATATCAGCCTCAGAGGATTCTACTCTCAAGACTTCTGTGTTTAATCTAAATATTGTTGTCCTCCCGCCTCTTTAAAAGACAACGCATATGTTTAAAGTAAAAAAAGCAACATGCAAAGTAATAATTTGTTTGCAAAAAAAATAGTTTTCTAACAAAGATTAGGAAAATATCAAAAGCCGTAAAGCATTTAAGGTTTGACGGCCGCAACACGTCTCAGAAAGGTAGGATCATAGATTAACACAGAGATTATAACTCTTGATTTCTAATAGCTCAGACTTTAGAGAGCACTGAAGAGAGGTTAAGTCTCAATAACGTTTTAAGATTTTTGGGTGGGGGAGTTTGTTTTGTTTTGTTTTTTTTCAAATAATGAGAACAAGCTTGCCACATCTTGATAACCCATGGGAAATAGTGAGTTTTCTTTAATGTATAATTAAAAAAATTTTTTTTTTAAAAAAACCATCAGTGTCTCATCATCTGTGAGATGGGTGTTTTTA